>NC_133580.1:19449406-19750666 GCF_964106895.1 Numenius arquata | reverse complement strand
AGTATCCAACGGCTGCTTTTCATAAAGGAAATCTCTCCTGAGTTATCCGACTAACAGCAAAGAAGTACTTTCTGAACGGATTTTTGTTCAGACGGTTTCACAGCGCGACAAAACGCTGGTTATTCAAATATAATAGGAAGGTGTTGAATAACTTCAAACTGAGATTTCACATAATAGATGTCTGACTGTCTATATTTAGCCACCCAAATCTATACTTAAACGTCTAAGTAAAAATGGCCAAATGGAAATCGGCCATTGGAAGTTGGTTGTTACAGCTCGTATCATCATTGCTATGAGTTTGTTGGTACCGTTTCATTTTTCCTTTCTCTTTCTAATCATCCTCCTCCTCCTCTCTGCTACTAAGCTTCTTCCCCACTGTCTTCCTCTGCCTTTAAATAAAGAGACATGAAAACTACACTTGGCTTGGAAGTTGCTTGGGCAGCAGTACCGTTGAGAATTTGGACAAGGACTTTGAAGGATACTTGAAAACTTCAGTGACCCTAAAGAGATGACGTGATGCAACCCCTGTATGCCCTGCTCCTTCCACCTTCTTTGGAGACCCCTTCCACCACCCACTCAGCTGTACTGACATCCCACCAGAGAAGAACATGGGTGGCTTGTTAACCCATACCTTGAATTACACATAATATTGTGCCCTAAATTTAAATAGGTAAATCTTTGACCCTGTAGAATTCAAGGGACTTATGTCCCTACACACCAGTGTGTGCAAGATGAGAACCTGGCCACCGTCTGTATAACAGCACACTGCTCTTCAACGCCAAAACCTTTTGCCACCCCTCCCCTGCTTCAAAGCAGAGGAAATTTCATGACAATGGAGGGCACGGGAAGAAATTGTTAATTCTGTTTAATTCTAGAGATGCCCTTGACATTCAGCAGAAAGATAGGAGTGTTCCAAAAGAAGTGTAAAAAAGGTTAACACATCAAGAGAATTGTTCCTAAAATTGAAAAATATAGTCATCTGCTGACAACAATCTATTCTCTCCTCGCAGAGTCATAGCAGGACCACTGTGACTACAGCTACGGTTGAGTCAGCATTTCCATTATCAACTGCCATTTTCAAGGATTTATATCTTTGCCATTTAAAAAAAAAAAAAAAAAAAAAGAAAAAGGATTTCTTGGCTGAAATTTCCATACAAGCTCCTTGGGCCTGATCACGCCTCTGCTCTCCACCTGGTACTATCAGCTGTTCCTGCCCAGCACGAGCATGAAACACTCCAGCTCTGAATTACTGGCAATCGAACCACTTTGCACAACCGGGACCGACAAGTGAAGGGGCAAGAGATCAGCAAATCCCTGCGTTTTCCTGCAAAAACGCTGCCTTTGCTGAAGGCGGACATCAGAAGCCTGCCAGAGCTGGAGATTTATTCGAGTTATCTCCCAGAAATTAAGTCTGGCAAATGGCTCCCCTGCCGTGCCGGGTAGCGCCGTCACAGAATCCGGCATGTTATAAGCTGAAATCACAACTGTTGGGTTTGCCGTCAAAGTTTTTCCCTTAAAGACAGCTCTTAGGGTGGTTTACTCTATGTTTGACTCTTGCCTGCAACAGACAGGCAGGCTGACAGCTCCTCTGCGATGCGCTCTTCGCAAAGCTATCACTGGGTTTTAGAAACTGTTCCTAACAAATTATTCAGCTACGCAGGACGGATCTTCTGCAATGAAGAGATTATTCAGTGACTATCAGTTTAGCCACGGGAAGAGGCGCTTTTTTTCAAAAGAGGGAGCAAAAGAGCGGTCGTGTGCACATCGGCTGGCTCGCTCCCACCCTGCAGAAGCAGGGGGAGGCTTAGCTCAAAATTTGCAGAATCACAGAATCATCTTCTTGGTTGGAAGGGACCTTTGAGATCATCGAGTCCAAACAACAAAAAAAAACCAACAAACAACCAAACAAAAAAAAACCAAAACCAAACACCAAAACCAAAATAAAACAAACACCCACAACCACACCCCACAACCACCCACAAACAGACACAAACCAACAATCTCAGGCACTAGAGCATGCCCTGAGGTGCCACATCTACACGTTTCTTAAATACCTCCAGGGATGGCGACTCCACCACCTCCCTGGGCAGGCTGTTCCAGTGCCTGACCATTCTCTCAGTAAAGTAATTCTTCTTTACGTTAAGGGTCTCCATCTGGCACCAAGTCAGACCGCGGACTCGCTGAACTACATCGGCTGGGTGAATTATGGGAGCCCCCAGACGGCGCACGGGAAGTTACACCAAGGATTCACGTTCATCACGGCTTTGCACTGCCAGCCTGGCTGCTAAAGGCAACTTCTAGCCACAGAGATGACCCCGAGTTAATTTGACAAGTTAATTTTAAACTACTAACTCACATCCTACAAGCCAGTTGTGTGTTGTAGCATGTCATAAATACAGCTTATATTAGGTTAGATGAAACTGGCTTCAGCAGGGCAAGTTCACCGCCAATGGGTTATTTTGGTCCTCCTCGATGTTAAAAGAGCATTGCATGACCTACACATGACCGAGTCCTTCACACACATAGAGGCTGGACGGAGACACCATGTTGTAATCCCAACACCTGGGATGGAGAGAGCATTTTTCCACAGCCATTTCCCCCGTCTCTCCTTGCACACATCAGCGAACCCCTGCCGTGGGGCTGCGAGAGCCTTCAGGAGCAGTGATTCCGCACGACCTGCTCCTTTGGGCATCCCCACGCTGTAGGACCTTTGCGTCTTCCTACCTACGGGCTCTATTGGCACAGCCCAGGTCTCAGCACATACTTTAATGAAACTATTTCGTTTGGTGTTGTTTACACAAAGCTTTAATAAGCTTTATGTTTTCACTCTGTTTTCTCTATGCAATTTTTCCCCAAAGGAGAAGGTTTTATCCTATCGGTTCTCATGCAGTAGTCCTGAGTTACTACATTGTGTTGCCCTCTTTCTTATGTTTTTTCTTGCCTTATGAATTCTTCAAAACCACACCCGTTCCTCCATGTCAAGTGTTTCTTTTTCTCCTGTGATCCATCGTGGTTGTCACTTCCCTTCTAATGACACTGAAATGGAAGTGCCATGCTGTCAGGCTAATCAATGCTAATCATACAATTTAAATGATCAGCTGGTCTTCAGAGACTGTGTTTAGTTGCTTTATATCTTAAAGAAATTGAAGCGAAACAAAGCTGAAATCTGTAGACCTCAGAATGTGTTTAGGTAAATCGGGTGTATATAATTTCGACCAGAAAACACCTCACAGCAACTATTTATGTAAATATAGAGTGTGTGTCTCAATGAGAAGTGTAATTCATATTTTCTCTGGCTTTTCCTAGCTAGAACTAAATATCACCGTTGGGATATTTTTAAGTTACATGGAAGAATAAATCTAAGTCTCAATGGGAGGCTTCAACACAGTGAAATACTTAAGCCCTCGTGTAACTTTAAAAGGACACAAATAGTCCCACTGGAGTCAATGGGATTTAATACACATACTTTTGAGCCAAGTTGAATCATGGCCTGAACAAATGCTGGTTTCATCTTACAGAATTGTGTGACCGGATCCCCTACTTCCAGCCGCAGCCCGGCTCTGCCGAGGGCTCTCCATCGCTCACCGCCCAAACACCAAACCCAAATCCCGTCCCACTTGCAGCTTAACAGGACTCAATTTTTTAAAAGTCATATTTTCCAGACATCTTATCTTTTTACCTCCTTTGTTAGAAGTAACACTAGATATGGCTATTATAAAATAAGATTCCAAGGAAAACTATTTGCCAGTCCATTTACTTCATGCACTTGTCAATCATTAGTGTATCATCACTATCATTATACGGTGAGTCCTCCTGTCTGTATCTGATTGTACTCTCCTACAGGCTTTTTCTGTCACCAGCACGTCCCTGCACAGCAGCAGGAGCACAGCAAAGGATCAGAACACAAACACACCGCTGTAAGGACAGGAAATTCACAGGAGCTCTTGGGATGGAAGTTGTAGCCACAGGGATTTATATCTCCCTGGTGGAAACGGTCCTCATCTAACTGGGAGAGGTATCACTGGTCATGCCACCACCCTGGATGGTGTTAAGGACAGGAAGGGTAAGGAAAAGGCACCATGCCACCCATGTGGCAGTCAGGTTCCAGCCACTGCAACTCATAGAATCATAGAATGATACAGTTTGGAAGGGACCTTAAAGACCATTGAGTCCCACCCCCCTGCCATGGGCAGGGACACCTCCCACCAGACCAGGTTGCTCAAAGCCCCGTCCAACCTGGCCTTGAACCCCTCCAGGGATGGGGCAGCCACAGCTTCTCTGGGCAACCTGGGCCAGGCTCTCACCACCCTCACAGCAAAGAAGTTCTTCCCCAGATCTCATCTAAATCTCCCCTCTTTCAGTTTAAAGCCATTACCTCTCGTCCTGTGGCTCCACTCTCTGATCAAGAGTCTCTCCCCATCTCTCCTGGAGCCCCTTTAGGGACTGCAAGGGGCTCTAAGGTCTCCCCGGAGCCTTCTCTTCTCCAGGCTGAACCCCCCCAACTCTCTCAGCCTGTCATCATAGGAGAGCGGCTCCAGCCCTTGGAGCATCTTCGTGGCCCTCCTCTGGACTTGCTCCAACAGGTCCATGTCCTTCTTGTGCTGAGGACTCCAAAGCTGGACACAGCACTGCAGGTGGGGTCTCACCAGAGTGGAGTAGAGCCACTCCTGCATGGCTCAGTGTCCCTCCTTCTGTCTCAGCCCAGGTGGACACCAGGCAGGGCCAGGCAGTGGGGTCAGGAGAAGCTGCAGCACACCCACGTCCCTCACACGGCCTCCAGCATCCATCCTTCCACCATATGGATGAGGAGGAGGAGCGTGGGCCAGGGTGCTTGCTCCGTACAATCATCACAGGGGGGTCAAACCGAGTCCAAATGCCCATCATCCAAATCACAATTTAGCCTTATGTTCTAGCAGGTTTGGGTCTGTGGGCTATAAACACCTTTAAAAATGGGGAGGAGGAGATGAACTCTCTCCCAGGCTGAGGAGAAAAGAGGTGATTTAAATATTAAACTCTCCTTGTCTTTGAAAAGGTTACATGTGCCTACGATAGGATTTTTTCTGTGGGCAAAGTTTCTCTGTACCCTTCAAATCAGAGAGATTTAACTGTGGACAACAGAATCCCACAGCTGCGTCAGACAACAAGCTTCATCCTTTCCCTATATAGAAGGTTTTCCAAGCTTCTGTTACCAAAAAGGGAACGGGCAAGCTGAGCAAACCTGTTCGCTTGCCAATTTAAGGATTACAATTCAACTGAATGCTATGGCTCTGTACACCCAAAGCAACTAAAATATTGACAAGGCTACTTCCAGGACTGATAGCGTTGCTAAAAAAGAACCACAGTAAATAGGGCAATTGACTGGAAGCTAAAATGGTCTATGCTTTCTGGGATAAAAAAAAAAAAAATCCTTCAAAGATATTTATTAATTCATTATTCAGTGGTGACGTGCATAGTGCGGCGTGCACTTAAACATGGGGCACCGCTGTAGCTGCTTCTTGAAATTCTGATTTGCTTAAAATATTTAGTCCATTTTCATGCTAATTAAGGAGCAGTCAAGAAGGGAAGCCAGAGATCTGCGAGAGGAAGAACAGATCTTCTCATTGAAATGAAACTTGCCCCTTTCACCCCTCCCCGCAGCCAAAAATCTTACACGACCTTATAAACACCCTCATATATTTTAGCCAATTGAAGCGGTCGCGGGTACAGGACAGAACGCAGCCAGCGCAGGCCAAGAGGTGAGGTACATCAGCCGCGGTCAAGAATTAGAGGCAAGACACAAAATGCAATGCAACAGCTGTCAAAAGCAAATCAAGCTCCTTGGAGCCTGCTGTGTTCCCAAGCTTGGCTCTTTTGCTAACTCAGTAGCGATAATTGTACATCTGGCAGCAAGGATTTGAGCACAGAAGCAGCTCTCCAGTCATTTCTCAATCGCAATTGTGACTGGAGGATGCCAGGGCTGGCTGACCAGCTGGGGAACAGCAGCTTTTGCCAACAGGATCAAAAGACTAATCTTTCTGCACACTGTGATATTATTACTCTTGAGTTCCGTGTTTTGGGGGCTCAGGATTTTCAACTCTCTGTTGCATTTCTCCATCTGTTCGCCATCCCACCCACTCTCTTCCTCGGGCAATAAATGGAGTCGTCCACACAGAGCCAGTCGGGGGAGAATGAGGGGCTGGCAGCTGTAACCCAAATCCCAAATTTTGTGATTACAACAATTGGTTCTGGACCCAGTCCAATAATTAAAGTACCATTTGTTTAGACAGTGCATTTCTTAGGCTTTCCAAGGCTGTTCCAGACAAATGTCCCCTCCCTGGGCCAACAGAAGGAGATTGACCATAGCATTGCAGCAGATGTGGCTGGAGGTGGAATCTCCACCTGGGAACTGCAATCTGATGGACCATGGTAGAGAGGAGGCAGAAATCCCATTTCATTTTACCTATCGGGCTGAAAGCAGTGTTCAAAACGTTGCCCAGAAAATGTTGCCTAGAGAAACTAGTAAAATGGGTAAAACAAAAGAGAATGATGTCTGGGAAAGCTGCTGCTGCAGTAGAGAGAACATTGCCCTAAGAAACTCCCTCTTTGCAGATACATATTCCAGCATTTCACAGCTCAATTGAAGGTGCAAGGAGAACCACCCCAAGAGATTTTGCTGCAGAGAACTAGTACAAAGAGACTCCAGAGAAGAGACAGGCAGTTGTGTCTTCCTAGATTACTAGATTCCTAGAGCAATTTGCAAAGAATATGAGATGGATCTGGGTGACGCTTCCCACCTGCGCAAGTTTTATGAGCAAGTTCATTACTTCTTCCTGCTTTACTATTCTATTTTCATTGAGAAGCACCGGCAGCACTTTGGTGATACCTAGTCCTCCACACAAAAAAAAAAAAAAGGGAGAAAGAAGTTCTCCTTCTAGAACCAGCCCTGACTCATCCCAGTGAGTCAGGCTATCATTCATTTAAGTTTGTCTGCTAACTTTGAATCTCCAACTTTGGATGGGTGCACAGATCTTTCCATTGGCAAGTGCCAGAAGTTAACCCTCTACTCACTCATTAAAAGCCACAATGACCTCCTAAAAACAGCGTGAACCAGGAATTCCCACTGCCTTTAGGAGCTGGAAGTGATTCCTGTCTTCACTGTGGTCCGTAGACAACCTCAAGCTCTGGAAGTGCGCCTGTTTGTGTAGGAACGCAAAAAGTACTTAACACCTATAACTCATCGTTTTAGCTCTGATTTTTCTCTCAGATCTCTAAACAAATATTATATGATCCACCGAGAAGCTGCCTGACTGCCACCCACCAAAACTGACCCCGCTCTGAATCTGAGGGATTTCACCGCCCTTTCATTTTGCTGCTGCCGTTCTGCCAACTGAAATTTCTAGCTGCAAATTACATTTGAGAAGATGTGCAAATATTTTAGGTGCACAATCAATATGCTGTAGATGACAAATTACAAATTAGGGAAGGAATGGCTGGCCGTAAAGCATGGCTTCAACGCTGAATTAAGAAGTCTGATAAAGTGACAGCTACCATCGTGCAACATAGACATCTGATTCACTCTGCCAGCGAGTGCATTATTTCAAAGAAACATTTATAAGGTATTTATCTTAGCCTATTCATCAGCTCCCATCAGATCAAGAGTGTCCCTACACTACAGATTCTCTGTCCTTAAAATAAAGCTGTGAACATCGAAAAGCTAAAGAGATGAAAGCTACATTATGGGTAATGCAAAAATGTATGCTAATTATCTATGTATGGAGAAATTCCACTGCAGTTTTGAAAGCGGTGGTCTGCTTTCTCACACGGTATAATGCAATTGGCATGTGGGGAAAGCACTTTGCAATGTTTTAATAAATATTTTCCTGTCGAAACCTGATCCTGCTTTTCAAAATGATCTGTCTGGTACAATCAATCAGACGCTAGAGGAAACGTCTGTGCTCATCCTCCTGGTGTTCCCAGGATAGCCTGGCTCTCCTGTGGGTCAAAGCAGGGACGCTGGTGGTGCTTAGTGTGTCGGCAGCATCTCTACCCCAACTTGCCTTCCCGTGCCCTTGAAGGGAATCATTCTTTGACTTGTTTTCACCAAGAAGGCTGAGTGTTACAGAGGATACAGCACGGTGCTGCCCTTTTTCTGGAGCAGGCGTTTCATTTGTGCCATAATGTGTCTGTTGAACTGCAAATCCAGTAATTACCTGGGATGTTCAAGCATTAATAGTACTCTTCTATAAAGCCTGGTCTATGAGTCCGAGTCTCGTCCCACAGCAAGACAAAGCTTGCTCAGACAACCTCATCAGCAGTTTTAGCAGGTCCTCTGCCCGTTTCCCCAGCAGCCCTCGGTAGGCAGCCCGGGCACAGCTTTATGCAGAATTACAAATAAAATTCAGTGACTCACCATTCCCAAGGTATCAAAAATTCACACCTCCCAGTCTTCACCTACAGCCTCAAACTTCCCCAACTAGGTGTGTGCTAGCCCATAGCTCCAAAGGCTGATGCTTCCCTTTCTGGGAACAGGGAAAGGAGGGGGGTGGGAAAAAGCTAAAGGAATCCAGGATGTACATAGGTACCATTCTGAGCCTGTCAGAAGATCCAAAAACTGATTTAGGAGCCTATTCAGCAGCACTCCCATTTCACACACATGCACCAGTGACAGCAGTAGGGCATCCTCAGCTTAGGACATCTGAAGAGCTGTGGAAAGACCAAAGCCACCCAGCAGAAGGCTCCAGCCGTTTGCACCACCTTCAATCACAGCCCTTTGGGAAGTCTCCCCCTTGCAGCTGAGTATTGACCACTCCAGGAAAAAGTGTAAGCAAAATTGGAGATTTTTGCCTAGAGAATTTTTCCCAAAATCAGTCTGTCTGTAGTAGCTGACCCTATTATCATCCACCCTATATTATCATCCTATATCAGCTGACCTATTATCATCCTCCTTGACCTTGGTTTTGGACAAGGACCAGCCCAACCAAGTCTGCTGTCTTAGGGGACTTCCCATGCAGTTTTCTGAGGGACATTAGATGAGCATCACATTTTCTTCTCCTACCTGTGGTGCCTGATGGAGGTGAGGGCTTGGTTTGTGCCCATCACTACATGATTTTTACATTTAGAAGTACTGTGGTGAGTAGCTGGATTCCGAGGTGTTGAAATGAGATGCAGAGAAGCATTTGCCTTAAGAATTTGCTTGAGCAAGGCATTATTCCCTTTCAAGTATGAGAAAAGCAGACAGGTTTTGAAGTCTGCTCCTCTAACAGAGGAGAAGGTGCTGGAATCCGTCTGTTTTGCATCAGAGAGAATAAAACAGACAGTAAAAATGAGTGCGAATGAATGATTGGCTTGTCTCTCTCTTACATAAAAATACCATTAGCTCATTTCATGTGCCACATGTTATTTACTGACTAGGTCGCTGAGACGCCTGTGTTCACCCCGAACGCCGCTGCTGAATGCACAAACGCTTTTTATCCAGAGGGTAGATTGAGGCAGGGGTGGCTCTCCCCAGCAGTGGCTAACACTGTTAGTGGGGACAAACATCTATTTAATCTGCAGTGGCAGCAAGCAAATAGCTTATACCAGCACCTGAAACTCTTTCCAAAACAGCCTCAGACCAAAACACAGCAGAGGTGTTAATAGCTCTGGGCCAAAACCTTGTCCTGTTCGTGTAGGAGAAGTTGTCCCCCCAGCCCTAGCAGTTTCTGTCATTCTAGGTATGAACTTGGGCAAACCTGCAGATCTCAGTACTGTGCCCCTCCCAGAGCCCACATTGCCATCAGGAATCGAGAAAACAGGGAGCCTAGTAGTCATGGCATACAACCGATAGCTTCTGAAGGTCCAAGAGCAAGGCCAAGAGCTGCCGTGTTCACGCGAGTCATTCCCAGCAGGTAAGTTGTGCTGGGAACAAATGCAGCCCCCTGAGATGGGGACTTTGGTTTACCTGATGCACTTACGGGTAGGCTAGGAGGGAGAGACAGAGAGGAATCCTGCTCAGGCCCTCTGCCCGAGCCTGCTTGGGGTTTTAAAAGGACAATGTTGAGAATAAAGGCATACAAAAGCAGCCTGGGTAGTAACTGAGCTCTCCCAAGAAACATAAGCTCGCTACAATAAAAGACAAGTATTGCCAAAGGTAGAGAATAAAGATCATGTTGTGAAGATCCCAGTAGACCTGTGTCTCAGCAGAACTGGACATCTGTCCAGTAATCTCTCCAGTAAATGCCACATCAACAATCTGTGAGTTTTCCTATCAACCAAACAGGGACAGGATCCTGCCCTTCTCTACCCAAGGGATGGCAGAGACCATCCCTTACCCAGGGTTCGCATAGCAGTTGCCATTTTGGAGATGTGACAGCGCTAGAAGCCTGGAGCTGCACCCTTTGGAGCCGAAGAGGCTCCCCCAGGGCAAGAGGAGTGGATCTTTTCAATCCCAGGACAAGAGGAGATGCCAGCCAGAATGGAGCAGAGCCCAAAGCCCTTCCTCCTGCATTACAGACCAAAAAAAATGGATGCAGCAGAAAAACATTATTCAGCAATAAGACAAGCATCTGGGATTCGGTGTGAGTTTCAAGGCTGACCGAGGCTGGCTGAGAAATAATGTATTTAATTATTGAGAAACCAAGACAAGATCCTGCTGTGGTCCAGCCTGGCTGTCTCCCCACTCCTGCGGAGGGAGGCAAGTGGGGGTTCTTGGCACCAGGTCCCGCACACGGACCCTCCAGATGGAGCCTGCACTTACAGGAGACACCCAGAAACACCGGCGCTCCTGCCATCCACTGCCACACACGCCATCAGGCAGCTACTCGGGGAGATGCCGTTTTGCACGATGGTTTGGACATCACCACATCGACATCCTCATGACAGCAGCTGCTGCTGGCTCTCTCCAGCCCCCACCTGCTCGGGCAGGGGCCAGAGCCTCCAGGCAGCAGCTGCAACGACCATCAGCACCGTTTCACCAGGAGCTGCACATCCTCCTCCTGGTTGTCATTTCTGATTTTGCAGCCCGCTGGCCCAGATCATTTGCATCCGTTGTCTCTGCAGGGCAAGGACACAGCCAAGCCTTTTGTCACAGGGCTTCGCACCCTCAGAAAGCAAACTTCTTCCCATATCTGGGTAGCACAGGAGGAAATTAAGCAGACTCTCGTCTTGCTGCTCATTACTGAAAGACAGCGGTCACCCGGGGTCAGAGCCGACCAGTTAATTTAGAGCACAGACTTCACGTGAGGCTTCACGTAAGCGGCAATGGAGACACTGCCCGCTTCGATGGCTTGCAATCCAGAATCAGAGACATGGAATCATAGGATGGTTTGCGTCGGAAGGGACCTTAAAGATCATCCAGTGCCACCCCCTGCCATGGGCAGGGACACCTCTCACCACACCAGGTTGCTCAAAGCCCCATCCAGCCTGGCCTTGAACCCCTTCCAGGGATGAGGCAGCCACAGCTTCTCTGGGCAACCTGGGCCAGGGTCTCACCACCCTCACAGCAAAGAATTTCTGCCTGAGATCTCATCTCAGTCTCCCCTCTTTCAGTTTAAAACAATTATCCCTCATCCTGTCACTCCCCTCCTTGATCAAGAGTCCCTCCCCAGCTCTCCTGGAGCCTCCTTCAGGTACTGGAAAGAAGTTATAAGGTCTCCCCAGAGCCTTCTCTTCTCCAGGCTGAACAACCCCAGCTCCCTCAGCCTGTCTCTATTCACCCATGTTAAGGCAGAATAGAGGTCAAACAGCAATCCAGCTCCAACCAAAGCAAGAACTCCTGAAAACCAGGCTCCTTACTCCAGCAGTACAGACATATTTATTTACAGAAATAGAAAGTTTTAGGCTTTGCAAAACATTTCTCAGTAAATAGGGCCTTGGGTTCCACTGCATGATAAGGGAACATAAGGAATAAAAATAGGTAGAGAGCCCTCGGGGAAAGAAAGAAAAGTGAACATTAAATCTGTTTGTGGAAATCCTTTTCCTGTAAAATAATCTCTTTCAAGCACATTGGCAGCAGTTTGTTCAGCAAAAACCAGCAACCTCAGGAATGGACAATTTTTGGAAAGATAATTAAACAAGAGGTCAAAACACATCTGGGGAAGCAGGTATGGCAATTACTTAGTCTCAACGCTTAACAGTAGCTGAGAGACAAATTTATACGGCACCCTTTTGGGCAGTTTGGGCTTCCATTTTCCTATTCCAGTGGCTTAACAATTCTGAACTAGCTAATATCTAACCTACAACAAAACAGCCTTTTCTCCCTGTAGCCAGGTGAAAAAGACAACCCAAAAGACTTCCCAAACTGTGAGAAGCTGAAAGCCCAAAACCTACCCAGGCCTTTGAGCTCCCCACATTGTGATCCAGGCTCTTTAGGTCATATTATTTAGCCTGAGGAACCAGATGCAGCAACCTTGATGCCCATCAGAGTTTCCATCCACATTGAGACAAGCCAGCTACCTATAGTGTCCTTCAATGACTTTTGCCATGGAAAAGCATGGATTTCTGTGCCCGGGCAGTTTAACAGAGGGAAGACAGACCAGGGTGGAGAAACGCCTCAAGAGCACAGGAAACTGCACCAGTTCTGGCCTCCATCTGCAGACTCTCAGCCACTTCTAGACACCAACCACTTGAAAACTCAATGCTGACCTTGCTTGGAGCAGGTGGTCAGCCTAGATGGCTTCCTCGGGTCCCTTTCCGCAAGATCTCTCTTCCTTGTGGTTACAAAGAGCCTACATGGCATTGCAAAAATGCCCAAAGAGGAAAAAGACCAGCAGGAGGGTGCTCAGCAGCAATTTTCTATTTGCTAAATGGAAAGCGGGCCATAGCTTAGCACCCCCAAGTCAAGTCATTGCTGAATGAACTTGAAGGGAGATGCACTCTCCAGCCCCATGGGAGGGATGATGCTCCATCGGTGCTGCACAGCACTGGCACTGGGGATGGCACAAGAGGAGCTCCTGCCCGTTCCTCCTGATACAAGGGATGAAGAGTTGAATCTGGGTGAGGAGCAAAGAACAAAATGGCAGATGGGAAACAGAAACTAGCACAAGGGGATAAATCTGCAGTCACAGCTTTCATCATTGGTTAATTAGTCCTGCTACCCTGAGATAGCTAAATCACTGAAATAGCAGTGGGTCCATTTGGGACCCTATTTGGAGGCCTCGGGGCTGTTTTTTGTGGCTTTTCATGGAGGCATAATAATACACCACCTTATTGTATTGCGTAGAAAATCTACTTTGAATTACTCCAAGCCATCAAGCCAGAGCTGAGCCTTCACCCTTGCCTTATTCCCAAGAAACATTCAGCTTCCCCCTCCGCACACCCGTTATATACATCACAGCTCTGATCTCAAGGGGAACAAGCACAAGACAGATGCTTCCCCGATGGTTAATAATGAAGGCTTAGGTGGGAGCACCGGTAATGCTAGCTGCTAAATGGGCTGCCTCCTGTAGAGGCAGTAGACCAAAATACTTGACCTCATCTTCCCCAAGGCACCTGCCATTGGTCCTGGATGCATGGCTTGCTTTGAGTCGCCAGTCAACAAGAGAAAACTGTGAGCACCAGCTTCTGCAAAGCAGCAAAGTGAAGTGGTGTTATGCCAAGAAAGGCAGGCAGGATGATTCAGAGTTGCTTTTAAATTACAGGCTTCCTTCAAAGTGGCAGCCATCTGCAGTCACACAAGCTGCAAGACAAGTGCCTAGGGGAGACAACTCAGTTTCTTTACTAAATGAAGTGGAAGAGGCACCTTACTTACTCTCACCCGCTCTAATTGCTACTGTTTCCATCAATTTTTAGGCCTGAATGCTGAATAAGAAATAGAGTTCCTATTTTAAAACCATCCTCGGTTCTTCACTCTGAACAAAGTCAGTGGAAAAATAGAAAAAAATCTAATCTAACCCTTTGATCCTGCCGATTCTGGAGATGCTCATAGCCTTTCACAGAGACCCACATGGTGGAGCGGGCTTCTGTCTCCATGATGCTGCTGAAACCACACAATTTTCCCCCAGACCGTTAGACTTCAAATGTTCAGAAAGAAGTGGGTCAACCTCTGGGACTGAATTCAGAGGGCTCTTGGGACTCCTTCCCTGGAACAGGGTGGGAGAATTGCTTTAAAGATCCAGCCTAAACTGCATAGCTGGAGCCACAGGTCCTCCCAATACATCATTTTTAATTCCACATCAATGCTAAATGCATCTCCAGCAATAGTACTTGACCATGACCTCTGTTATTGTCCCACTGACCATTCACTCATATTTCTTGTGTGAAGATGCTTCTCTTCAACTTCCAGGATCTTATTAGAGCTCCATCTGCTATATTGAAAAGGTTCCCCTTACAACCTTTTGTTCCAGATGTGGAAAGTCAAGACTTGCCTTGGTTAACAGGAAACTGTTATTCTCATAGCTAAGCAAATTGCTCAGGTTTCTCACAATAAGGTGTATTAATCAATCCTTCTGTTATTTCAGTAAATCTTCTTAGAGGGGACTCTGATTAACCCCAAACCTTATTTGAACTGCTGACCTAGACATACTCTTCACATAGCAATTATATCAGCACAGAGGCAATGTCCCCTCCCCAGACTATATGTGCTCAAGAACCACACTAACAATTTGGCTATAGGTGAACTCATATTCAGCGTATTTTTCCCGTGGCCACCCTTTGCCATCTCTCCCCAGGGCACCCTCCCAACTTGTGAGCTGGGATCTCATTGCCATTTCCTGTCAGCTGGTAAGTATCATGGAAATGAAGAAAAAGATGGGTTCTGGAGAGCACTCACAGCACCAGCAGCTGACAGTGATCATTTTGAGGACCATTAGCGAGGCAGCTTTAAATCCATCCAATACACACAATATTAATCTTTGTGCTCTCTAGTTACTTGAAATGAAGGGCTCTGTGGTACCAAATTACATGTCTTGCAGAAGTCTTTGTATATTCTGTTGTATCAACCCAAGTGTTTCCATCAACCAAATCTGCAATCTCAACCAAAAAATACTACATCAACCTCCTTCAACAAGATTATGTTTCCCTTAACCCAAGTGGTAGGAATGAAGGAAATTTTTCCTTCTAGAATTCACTATTCAGTCTAATTCTTTGAAGTTCCTTTCAGATAACATCAGCAGTCCATAAAATTTATGATTCTCTGCATATGTTCGAAATCCAGCTAGTTTAGTCACTTTTATTTGCATTTGCTTGAAGCATAAACACCAAAGACTTAAAAACATCCCTTTTTGGAGCAGGTAAAAAAAAAAAAAAGACAGAAAAAGAAAACAACAAGAAAAAAATAACTCCTTCTCTCTGCATCTAACATGCAAGACTAAATGATTTTTTTTTATTTCAAAGCACTGGCTGTTTTCTGCTATTAAATGGACCACAGATGCTACAGGAGAGAAGACTACAGAGACCTGCCATAACACCGTTCTGTGTAATGTAGAAGGAAGAAGGGGCTGAGGTTCCTGCCAGATTATTCACACATGTAAGCATCATCAAATTTGCAGGATGGGAAAAACAATGGAGAGAAACGGTGCTTACTTGTGGCTCTGCACGGGCTGATTTTTCAGAAGGGCTTGTTTTAGTTTTAAGTTTCCTTTTATGAGAGAGAATTCATCAAGAAGGCGATACGCTTAATGTTAATCATGTATGTCAGATTCTGCAGAACATTTACATATCTTCGGGTCTGTGCGAAAATGCTACGGGAAGACCCTCACTGGAATAAGTCTTTGATCAGGCTGTAATGCTGCTTCTGCTCCTAGAGGTGAATCAGCAGCCAACTCAGCTCTCCGAGCTTTTATTTCTACAGCTGAGGACCAAAGGCCTCAAAGATATGCAATCAGCTCCACTAAAAGATCAGATGTAAAGGACCGAGGGGCTCTGGGGCTAGCTGCAAAATCAGATATGTGTTCCCATTTTGGTTCTGTTTCATTTTGCAGATCATCTTCGGGGACTTGGACCACTTTTACAACTGGCAGTGGGTCTTTCCACCCAAGAAACTCTTCCTTTAACGAGCACAGGGCAGAAGCCTAGGTAAACCTTGCACTTTGTGGTCATAGGTACAGTTGCGTCCCCTCCCACCCCAGTCCCAGCTTTCCTACTGTCTCATCCAGTTGATTTTAACAGGTTTTGCTTTTAAGTGTTTTTTGACCACTTCTTCCTCACCTGCTCCCCATCCCTGCTGCTGCCGGGCGCTTCCCAAAATCTTCCGTTGCTCTGAGGCGAGGAACTTGTCTCTAAATTCTAGCCCAGATTTATTTATGACTGCTTTACACTTTTCTGTTCTTACATCACTGTTCCTTTCCTCCTGCAGGCCATAAAATTTAGATTAAAAAAATCCCTGAACAACAACAACAACAACAAAAAACCCCAACAAGATCTTGTCTCAATCTTGTAAACTATCTCCAGCCTGCAAGCTATGTGCACACTGGCAAGATGTAGATTTGCTCTTTGCTGTAGGTATGCATTTTGTAGTTTTTAAGAGGAAACCAGGGGGAAAAGCTGATATGGACAAGAAAAATAAAGATCTGCGCCAAGCTCAGCTTGCTTAGGGTTCTACAGAGCCTGTGCTGGGAAAAAGGCGTTACTCGGATTTAACTCTGAATAAATTACCTTCTGGAAGGCTTAAATTCCTTCTCTGTCTAAAGAGAAAGCTCTCCTCTTCCCCAGGCATGACCATTGCTCAGCGGCAATGGTTTTGCAGGAAGGTGCCTGCAGAAGGAATCTATGACCAGACCTTTCCACGATGGGGATGGTGTCTGCAGGAGTTCTCACACAGCCTAACTGAGGGCGAGTAGAAATCCCAGTCCTATGTGGGTAATCGACATTTAAAGCTTCCAGAGGTGGGGTGCCATGCATGAACTTCAGGGCTTCCCTAAAACGTACTTCTTTCCCAAATTACCTATTTCACTTCTGGTATGTTTTAGCGGCACACATTACAATTCGTTTGCCTCTGATGAGTTTGTCGCTGTTTAGAGCGACAATGAAGACACAAATGGCATTTAGAACTTTCACTAGACAGATTAGGCGCATTAATTAAAACTCATTTGATTTCAGACATGATAATTTGTTTTCCTTCATCCTGCCATCAACAGTTTTGGTGCCACCTTATCTTTTGCAATGAAGCCTCACTCCAGCAGCCCTTTTAGCTGAGGGCTCAGTTACCGAGAATCTATTGTCTTCTGGCACCAGAGGTGGGCCATTTAGAAGACATTTCCAGTTACCTGAGACAAGGCAGAGGTGATAACCTTCACAGGCTGAACCAGCAGACTGAAGAGTGAGGGTTGAAGATACATTGCACAAACCAAGTTAGAGTGGCTCAGCTGAAGACAAGACCTAGCTTTAGATTTGCTTATCTGTGAAATTACACACTTGTGAGAAAGTCCTGGCTCATTTAATGGATAATATTTCCTTTTATCAAGCTTTTTATTGCTCCATCTGCTAGACAATTTCCCTGGCAATATAGGGTAGCTTTAATGCGTGACAGGAAAAACACCATGCCCTGTACAGACCCTCCAAAAATGTTGCTAGACTTATCATAATGGGGCCGGCCTGAAAGAAGAGTCAGGGAGCTGGATGGGCTCTCTGGAAAATCAGAGCTCTCTGTCCTGGCACTGGCACATTTTCATTGCACTGCCCTGGGCAGCCTGTTCTTCCTTCAAAACGTTCAAGGCCAGGCTGGATGGGGCTTTGAGCAACCTGGTCTAGTGGTTGGTGTCCCTGCCCAGGGAAGAGGGGTTGGAACTGGATGAACTTCAAAGTCCCTTCCAACCCAAACCATTCTATGATTCTACTGCCTCCATCTCCCCTTCCTCCTCTCTCTGGATTCTTGGTGGAGAGGTTTCTTCTCCCTCTATATTGGTACAAATGACCACCATGGAGCCCTTATTTCCACTGAATCCTGTATGCATTGATGGGACACAGACACACACACACAAAAAATCAGGACTTTCCCATAAGAATAACTTCTTAAACAATCTCTGCTAAGTGATTAAAACAGCCTAGCATGATCCTTCTAGCTATGGTTAACCCAACAACCTTTACAGAAGATAACTTTGCAGAGATATACAAATGAGACAATTTTCTACCATGAGATAATTTTCTTTGGGAACCCACATTTTAAATGAAGGTTTTCATTATTCCTCTCTTCCCAGGAGGTACCAGGCACATCCCCTGGCAAAGCAATGCCAGCTCCATGTGCACTCACAATTCTGTGGGTTCTTTTCCAGCTGACAACTTGACACAGATTAAATTTGAAATCCTATATAATAATCACATCATTCTTCACCACACTGTGGAGAATTATTTTAAGGATTAAAAAATCAAAAAAATATTTAAAAGTAAGAAAAGGTATGGGTGGTTTGATCAGTGCATAGAGAGACAAAGTTTCCTCAGATTTTCCAAACTTCAAGTTATTATCCCCTGAGATTACAGCAGGCTGTTTCCTACATAGCTAAAGCAAGGGAAAAACAGAACTTAAAATAGACCAATAAGCACCTGAGGGCCCCACATCTGCAAATGAAGAACATGAAGGACATGAAGAACTCAATTTAGGGAGCAGTGCGGAGAATCTGCCCAGAGAAATACCACTGTCGCTCCTACAGGGTCAAGCCGTGAGAATCACGGAATTGTTGGAGTTGGAAGGGACGTTCTAGAAATCTAGTCCAATTCCCCTGCCAAAGCACAGTTGCATAGAGCACATCACTCAGGACTGCATCCAGGCGGGTCTTGAAAATCTCCACAGAAGGGGACTCCACACCCTCCCTGGGCAGCCTGTTCCAGGGCTCTGGCACCCCCACCGGAAAGAAGTTCTTCCTCATATTTGAACAGAACTTCCCATGTTCCAGCTTGTGCCCGTTGCCCCTCATCCTGTCACTGGGAACCGCTGAAAGGAGTCCGGCTCCATCCTCCTTCAACCCACCCTTTAGATACTTGTAAACATAGATAAGGTCTCCCCTCAGCCTTCTCTTCTCCAGACTAAAGAGCCCCAGCTCTCTCAGCCTTTCCTCATAAGGGAGATGCTCCAATCCCTTCATCATCTTTGTTGCCCTACGTTGGGCTCTCTCCAGTAGTTCCCTGTCTCTCTTGAACTGGGGAGCCCAGAACTGGACGCAGTATTCCAGTTGTGGCCTCACCAGGGCAGAGCAGAGGGGGAGAATGACCTCCCTCAACCTACTGGCCACACTCTTTCTTATGCAGCCCAGGATTCCATTGGCCCTCTTGGCAACAAGGGCACATTGCTGGCTCGTGGATAGTTTACTATCCACCAGGACCCCCAGATCCTTCTCCTCAGTAGTGCTTTCCAGCAAGTCCATCCCTAACCTATATTGGTGCCTGGTGTTCTTCCTCCCCAGGTGCAGGACCCTACACTTGCCCTTATTGAACCTCATTAGGTTCTTCTCTGCCCAGCTCTCCAGCCTGTTCAGGTCATGCTGGATGGCAGCACAGTCCTCTGGAGTGTCAGACAGCCCTCCCAGTTTGGTATCATCAGCGAACTTGCTGAGGATACACTCTGTGCCCTCATCCAGGTCATTGATAAATATGTTGAACAGGACTGGACCAAGTATTGACCACTGAGGGACACCACTGGTTACAGGCCTCCAACTCGACCCTGTTCCATTAATTACAACCCTTTGAGTCCTGTCACACAACCAGCTCTCAATCCATCTCACTGCCCCCTCATCTAGCCTACACTTCCTCTGTTTCCTAATGAGGATATTACGGGAGACAGTGTCAAAAGCCTTGCTGAAGTCAAGGTAGATGACATCTGCTGCTCTCTCCTCATCCAGTCATCTAGTTATAACATCATAGAAGGCTATGAGATTGGTCAAGCATGATTTACCATTGGTAAATCCATGTTGACCACTTCCAATAACTTCCTGTTCTTCAACGTGTTTGGAGGTGACATCCAGAATGAATGACTCCACTACCTTCCCAGGGACAGAGGTGAGACTAACTGGCCTGTAGTTTCCTGGGTCCTCCATCTTGCCCTTTTTGAAGGCTGGGGTGATATTTGCCTTCCTCCAGTCCTCAGGTACTTCTCCTGTTCTCCATGACCTTTCGAAGATGATAGAGAGTGGCCCAGCAATAACATCTGCTAGTTCTCTCAGCACTCGCGGGTCCATCCCATCTGGGCCCATGGACTTATGGATGTCTAGTTTGGCCAAGTGGTCTCTAACCTAGTAGTCCCCTACAGAGGGAAAATCTTCCTCTCTCCAGACCTTCCCCCTTGTCTCCAGGGTCTGGGATTCATGAGGGACCGTTTTAGCAGTGAAGACTGAAGCAAAGAAGGCATTCAGTAACTCTGCCTTCTCTGCGTCTTCCACCACGAGAGTACCAACCTCATTCATCAGTGGGCCTACATTTTCCCTAGTATTCCTTTTTCTATTGATATACTGAAAAAAACCTCTTCTTGTTGTCTTTAACCATAGTGGCCAAGCTGAGTTCTGCTTGAGCTTTTGCCATTCTAATTTCCCCCCTGCATAGCTTCACTACGTCTTGATATTCCTCTTAAGTTGCCAACCCCCTTTTCCAAAGACCATAAACTTTCCTTTTAATCCTGAGGTCCAGCCAAAGCTCTCTATTTAGCCAGGCTGGACGGGCAAAGGAGGTTTAAGGAGGTAAACAAAACCAAACCCCATTTCTAGCTGTACTACCATAGAAGACAAAAGTGCCAATCATTTTTCCAAACACTGTAATCTGACTTGAAGGCCTTCTTTAGAAGAGGCATTTGCTCTTCGCTTTTACTCAAATGGATTGTTTTCCTCCTTAGAACGGGGCTGAGCCTTTTAACGTTGCTGCAGAGTAGAGACACTGCTAATAAATATTTAAAGACTCAAAGCTTTAAGTGAAAAGAAGGATTTGTTGGATAATATTTCACTTTCCTTAAACTGTTTGTTCACCACTGAAATTGAAAATTTTAATTTTATGGTGATTGCTCACAGAGCTGATGTTCAGACACTTCCCCGAGAAACCCGAGAGCCAGGCAGGCAGTCTATAAATAACTGCCTTGGAAATAAACTTCTGTGAATTGGACATAACCCAGATCAGATTTTCAAGCGTGTTGTAAATTACCCACAGCCAGAGCATAGGTCAAAAATATTTACTAGCATTGAGCTTCATTCCTCAGATTCACCTCCCAGGAGTATTTTAAACCCGGAGCAGACAATAAGGAGTTCTGAGGTTCAGTTCTGTTTGCCCTCGGCCCCAGGTGGTTATTTCTTCCCGTGCTGACACAGCAGCATCGTCTCCTGGCCTTGCACTAGTGCCAATGACCATAGCAACCAGAAGCATCATCTGAATTTTCTATTATATTAATACCAAAAGGATTGCTTGTGATTAAGGACTGCTTACGATTAAGCTGACTTGAAAAGTACTACAAAAGCCTTAGAGAAATGTAGGAGAGCAGAATTATATGGGAGGAGAGACGGGAGAAAGGGAGGGGCTGCACCATCCCTCGCCCAAAGAGGAAACAGATGGATCTGACAGATCTTCTCCTTGAAAGCAGGAGAGTAGTGGCTACGTGGGATTACACGTGGTTTTTTAGGTGCCATTTTGTGCCACAGTCATTTAGCTCCAACACAGGCTGTCCCCATCAATGGAGGGTGGTCCAGCAGCAGCGCCAGGGTCTCCTAGGGATGTTGACTCCAACTTGTGTCTGTAACTTGTGTCTGAAAGGCACAGAAAGACTTGTTGGCTTTTATGGATTAGTGCCTGAACTCCCACTGAAGTCTCTACTCTGTGAGTACATTTCTCCATCCATATTTTCCAGGCAGAAAGTAATTAACGTTGTTGATTTATAAAGTCCCACCTACCTGATCCCTGTCAGCTGTGGCCATTGTGAAGCTCTCCTTGGGCACACGCAGTCCCTTCTGTTAAGCATGGGAAGTTCTCACTATGCTTCAGACACCTCAGCAAACCAACCAGAGAAAATATTAGATGAAAAGAGAAGTGGAGACCATTCAGAGGTGGTGGCCTGGCTAAACTGCTGAGGGGTGGATAGGTCCTCACACGTTCACTTTGCAAACTACCAACAGGGTTGGTGTGGTGATTGTGAAGTCCTGCCAGCTGGTTTGCATCCCTTGCATGATGCAACCCTAGCTGGGAACCTCAAAGCCTTGAAGAGAAGAAACACTGAGGCCCAGATGCATTTATAGGAAGAGCACACATAGCATTTACCTGTCGAATCAGGATTCATAGCTGGGAGCTGTGATGCTTTTTAGAAGGAGCACACATCACAAACTCTCCATGTTTCCATGAGTTTGACACAAGATAAAAAGCTGATGTGAAGAAGCACCCATCAAAAACCCTTGGGAGATACTTTTTGTAATTTCTAAGATAATCCTCTGCAGTTTCAAATTATGATCTAAGCCTGAGTTGTGGAACTCATGCATTTTCTCAAAGGGAAGAGCCTAATTTAGAAAGAGCGTGTCACATATTAGACATCACATCTTTTAACTGGTTATATTTCCATGCGTGTGAAATACTCACTTGATTTAAGAAGTTTACAATATGCTTCAACTCAAACAGTACATTCATAATTAGTCATACAGCCTTAATTGCAAAGAAGGCTAACCAGACGCAGACAGAGAATTTTCCTAAGGTAGGATAGAGGTGCTGCGTTTTAAGATTACTTCATATTAGTTTAAATGCAAAACTCTCAGGACACCTGCAGCAAAATTTAAATTAACAACTTCAACTAAAAGTTCAACCAGTGCAACTCTGATGAAGCACCACTGCATTCAGTACAGTCACCTCGGATTCCAGCCCTGGTAGAACCTTTGCATCCTACTGTCCATCCACCCTCTTGCTATCAAGGCTCCCAACTTCTGAAGAAACCATAGGCTGGACACAGCAACTCTACAGGCACCAAACACAAATGGACACTGAGCTGTGGTTTTCCCATTGCACACTCCCTGTGGGGTCAACACAGGGAGGAAGGCACTTCAAAGCCCAGCCATATCCCCAGCACCTCATCTTTTGGGTCTCTGAGCCTCTAGAAGTACCCCTTTCCTGCAAGTATAGAGTCTCTGGTCCCAGAATTGGCAATTCGAATTAGGAGGTTAAATTCAGAGAGATGAACCCAAGCTTCTTTACCTGAGACCGGAAAGCTCACCTGCAAATAATCATGGCAGATCTTTTTGTCAGCAGGTTCCTTCCTCCACCAGGGAGGTGACTCCACTGAACACCAGTGAAAATCACCCTTCTGAAACAACCACCGGGTACACAAATACCATCCTTCTTGAATTTTCACAACAGAGCCCAAGTAGTGCAGAGGAGTTTGGCTAGTTCTCTTGGTGAATTTGGCTGCAAATTAACCTTCACAGCAGAGCGCCCTTGGCTTTGTTAGAGCTGGCAAGTTCAGAACATCCAACCGTCCATTAGTCAATGCTGTTAGCAAGAAGAGTACGCCAGGGCACTAGGTCAGGGTAACAGAAGAGAAAACCCAAGTAGGTCAGACCCACTAGAAAGGCCAATTCAGTCTTAACTATTCACCACACCCTACACCTCTGACAGTCCTGGGCTTTCAAGAGAAAAGTTGCAGTGTCTCCCTCTGGAACCAGAGTGGTGGTTGTTGATGTGAGCAGATAGTGGAGATGGTGAGGTCCCTTTCTCTGAATATACACCAAGCATTGACTGTCTCTTGCAGTAAGTCCAAGAGTTACAGGGAGAGCTCTCAGCTTTCCCAGTTCCCTCCTAAGTCAGTCAGCTGGAAGGGGTGTTCTAAGCCCACATTTATTGAGCAGAGGACAAGTTTTGATTGCCACTGCTTCAAGCACCTATGTGTCAGTAAGCTGGCTGGTGGTATCAATTAGGGATACACAGATTAGAAATACCCTTATCTCTTCTCTGTGTATCCTCCCCTTAGATTTTAATGCTAATATGACAGTTTGGTCCCTAAAGGGGACCAAATTTGCCAATAAAGCAAATTATAAAGACAGTAGGAAGAAAGGGAGGTAGAAAAGGTGACTAGGGCACAAGGATGCCCTGGTACAAGGAGAAGGTAGAAGCTTCAGATGGAATATGGTTAAGGCAAAGAAAATTAACAAGGGCATAGTCACAAATGCTGACATCGCAAATGGGCAAAGGGAAAACAGTGATTTTTATTACTTTATGTTCAGTATGGAATTAAGTGTGAGATGGGTTTGGATGTGCTGATTGAGACTCATTTCACCCCAATTTTGACTATCCAAAAATAAAGTTTAACATAGAGCATAAGCTGTTAATCGAGGCTCCTTTTCTCATCAACAGAAAGAGAGAGCAAGAGAGAGGCACCTCTCTTCTCCAACATCAGGCATCAGAGCAAGGTGGGATGAATCTTCTCCCAGGAATGAAGAAGGAAACAAGCTCCCTTGGCTCAGTTGGATGCTCCTGGCTGGAGTTAACCTGTCTCTATTAACAGCCCTAGTCCAGGAGTATTTCTCTAGGACATTATGCTACCAATACCATCAGCAGATGGGAGCAATGGGTTTGCTGGAGGAGGGGGAAAGATCTTTCAGAGATCTATTTCAAAACAACCTCCAGAACTCAGGTTCACATCAGCAGACCCGGGGCAGGACGAGCCTCCATCCACACACACAGGGGCAAGCCAGCTTTTGAGTCTGTATTTAACTTTGTTCTTTCTTTGTAGGATGTTGTTTGAGCTTGATGATCTACCTGACCCATCAAAACCTGCAAGAGCTGCTGCCTTCTCCAAGCTTTGTTTCATTGCTTTATCCAGAGTTGGAAGTGGAGACGGCGAAGTCTAAATTTAGAATACCTTCAGCAGCACGGTGTGTCTAGCTGTGCCGGCGCTCCGCTTTCTGAAAAGGCAGTGACCAAAACCAAATCCAGATTTCCTTTTAATCTGACCTATTTGAAATCAAACTGAAAAGAAAGATATTAAAGCTGCTACTGTGAAACGTGCTGCTCCATGAATTAGTAATTGTGTTTACCTTCTACATTGGGAATTTTTTGCCTGTGTTGCTGTTTCTTACTGCCACTCAACATGAGAAGCTTTTATTCGAATGAGACTATTTCAAAGCACTTTTACACTCATGTAGAGTCAGGGACTTATTTACTTTCTGACAGTTATTTACTTCCCCTAAATATTTCACAGCCACAGGATCTCCCAGATGAAAGCGGAGTTTGCTCTGTGCTCCTGTTCAGGAGTCTAATTAAAAACAGAATAAAATGGGAGGGACAGAGCTTAAGTGCCAACTGCGATGGATGTGTCTGGAGAGAATTGAGCAAGGGGAGCTTGCTTCTTGGCACAAGTATTCAAGCCTCTGCACAAAAGCAGAAGAAAAATGCCCAATGCAGGAACTGAAAGCCCTGAGATGGATAGGGGGAGTAGGGGAGAGGCTTTCAGAGATGTGGGAGCTTTGAGCCAGCACTGCTCCTGCACAAGCTGCATGCTGCTGTCACCGAAGGGTGGGTCCTGGTTCCCGTCTCACATCACCAGAGCCAACCACCTCCTTTTTGCCTGAATATCCCTCCCACAGCCCAGATTTGAAGTCAGCAGCAGCATCTCCCTGTGCCTGCGATCCCAGCACCACAGGGACAAGGCTTCTGCATCCCACCTGTGAAAGCTGAGGGTATATCCTCACCTGGGGTAAGTCACCAACACCACTGACATCCAAATACACCTTAGTATCTTTTTTTTAGATTCATGGAATGATTTAGATTGGAAGGGACCTCATCAAGTTCCAACCCCTCTGCCTTGGGCAGGGACACCTCCCACCAGACCAGGTTGCTCGAAGTCCCGTTCAACCTGGCCTTGAACACCGCCAGGGATGGCGAAGCCACAGCTTCTCTGGGAAACCTGTTCCATAGTTATTTTCAGTGGCTGTGGGACTTTGAACAGAATTGGTACTGTCTCCAGTATGTTAATTACTACAACAGAGTGATAGGCACTGCAAAGGACTCCATAGCTGTGCTGCCTCTATATTTGGATAACTTCCCACAATCATTGCTCCAGAAAAAGCCAGGGACTTCAAAGTAATCAAATAAAGAAGAAAAAAAAAATAAAATAAAGATCAAGCATTACTTTCCCTGGTTTTTTCAGAAATGGCTTGTTTGCTGTTGGTTAAGGAAGGATTACTTACCATAGCTGTCTAGAGGACAAGGGCAAATTGCAATTTGCGTAAGGTTTTGAGCGAGGATCTTGCGCTTAAGAGAGTGCATTTGGAGACAAGGGAGATTATGAACAATCATTTAACAAGATCTTCAAGCCATCAGGCTGTTTAACATTATTGATCAGTGCAGCCAGAGCACATTTTAAGAAAAATCTATCAGATTAAAATGGAAATAGCTTCCTTGTTCTGACTTCTCATAAACTTCATTTCACTTTGCAGCAGAAAGCTTCCCTGAAAGAGGGGCAGTCCCCAAGCCTGAGGTGGTGGCCCTGATGGGAACACGTTGCCCTGTGCCCCGCCAACTCCTTCTGCCTTTGACACAACCACATGTCCAGCCGCCACAAGTGTGGGACAGTTCTGTTCCAACAAAAAAAAAAAAAAAAGGATATTTCCCAAAAAAGACTGCCCCAAACCTAACAACTCAAACCAGAAAAGATGTCTCCTAAGAACTCGTTGCTACGAAAAGCCTTTTTAATAGGAAGGAACATGACTTGTGTATGTATTTTGAATCGCCTTCTTTTGAGAACATGGAAAGCGAAGTCGAAACAAACCCAGATCCAATATCTAATTGATATCATCCACGTAAACAGCAAAGCTTTCATCTCCGAAGTGCCCATGGTGGGAATCGGAATTCTAGGGGATTTTGTTTGCAAAATATCTAAAAAGAAAGACTTTGCTTTCAATTTAGTGCCCCAGAAGTTGACAGCAGTAGTAGCAAACAATAGAAATTATTTGTATTAATAGCTTTGTTTATTCTAATGATGTTGGCATTTTCTGTGAAGATTAATTAGCAATAATGTTGCAAGTACTATTACAACTGAAATATGCACCATAAACCAAAAATAATTTGACTGACCTATGTTCTAAAGTAAAATATTTACAGTAATGAGATTCTAATTATCCTTTGTTATGGCAGACCATTCTCTACACTCCTCTTTATTGATAGGAGTTGTATTGTTTCAGCATTTTAGCTCAATTTATTTTCTCACATTTGCATTTTCTTATGCACAGAAAATGAGAGATGATCATTGCCTTCTTCACTTTGCACTCAATTTACATCAACAGCACATTACCTCATCCTAACTCATTTATCTACCACACAAATTTGATAACAAAAGCTACTGTCAGTGATGAATAAAGATCATTTCAAATGGAGCAAGAAGAAACAAGATGAATTATAGGTTTCAGGACCTTTTGTTTGCTCAAGAAAAGGGAAAATAAAGGATTTTTTCCACCTAGGCAACACGGATCTCGCAAGGCTGTAACTCACATTCAGCATCTCATATTTACCTGCGGCTGATGGGTCCTTTCCGCATACAAAAGTAACTCCAAATACCCACACAACCATAAATGTCTCTCCCATTTGCTGCGCGAAGGAACATTTTTAATTTTTTTGGACTGAGCACACGGAATTTATGGTTCACAACTCGCTCAAACACTTTAACAACTACCCGAGGGCTATCGTAGCCTCATAGCAAGTACTGGCTCTCCAGCCTGCGAGACATGGGCACATCCAACACGGGAGGTGCTCAGCGTCTCCCTGGATGAGCACCAACATCAACAGCACCAACATTGCACTCAGAAATAGAGTTCTGCCCCAAAATGCCTTTGCCCCAGACCCTCTCGTTGTTGGGCACAGCACCGCGAGCCCCAGATGCACACGGGTGCAATAATGGATTTGGATTCTGCCCTGTGCACGGGGGGAGTAGGGGGAGAAGCAGGAGCTGGAAAGCAGGTTTTGAGGAACTGGTCACTGGCAGAAAGCCCACAAACCCTCCCCAGGGTGGGATAAAAGATTTTGGCCAACTTTCCCTCAGTCCCTCCCTACTTTCCCTTTCCTACAACTCCTCAGGAAGGAGGTGGGGGACAGACTTCTGACCTTTCCAGAAGTGAATGTTTAATTTTTTTTTTTTTGACAATACTCAGTATTTTCCCAAAAGCAGTTACTCACCTTGAAATAGTTCTTTGCATTAGGGGAAAGTCAGAAAAAGGGAAGAAATGTGTTTTAAAAGTTGTAAGTAACCCACCATTAAAAAAGAATGGTTTCATATGAACACCCACTCTTTTTTTTCTGTATGAAAACCTGCTTTTTTTTTTTTCCTATTTCCTCCATCTTCCCTCCATTTCAGTCTACTCTTTGACCAGTGTGGATGAGGAGCACCCTGTGGACATGCCCTGGCTGCCCTGCAGCCAGGAACCCGCACGCTCTCCCTGTTCCAAATCCGGCCTTTTATCAGCACATCCCTATGCCAGCCCACCTTCCAAGCCACCAAGCAGCAGGTTCCTCCCTGTGGCCTCAAGTACAGGACCTGGGAAACTCTGTGGTGTATCCAGGGTTTGCCCCAGCAGATCTGGGTAACGGACCAGTAGCCTCACCTCACTCCATCCAATTTTTTAATTAGTTAACCTGCGTGAAACCATGCTGGCTGACACAGCCCTGGTCCAAGGCTGCCTGGTATCCAAGAGGAAACATCATCTGTAGGGTCACCTTCCAAGGGATTGTGACGCCTCTTTTGGACAAAATGTGGACCACGCTATGCAGACCTTTCTATGACCAACAACATCACCTTCATAGCAATGGGAAATCCAGTGCTTTAAAGAGATCAACTGAAGTTGAACTAGTTTATTCTTGTGCCATGCTCAACCCCTAAACATAGCAGTAATATCCTATGGGGCAGAAGATGAGCCCAAGGACTGGAGTTTCCTATCAGGTTTCTTGTACACAGACGTGTTCTCTCATATAACACCCCACTGCCATTGCCAGCCTCGCCAATGGCACATTTGGGGACCTTAAATTAAAGGGTTACCCAGAATAAATAAACAAGCACTTGCACTTTGGAACTATTGACTGAGCTCCACGACCCGGACAATTTGTTAGCGAGAGGTTGGGGCAGTGGGAAGAAGATGGCAACTATCCCCCTCGTACTCTCCCTCTGCCTTCTGGGAGCGTGCCTTGCTGCCGAAAGTACAGGTGGGTTCGTTTAAAACCTAAAAAGTCCTTCACTTTTGGGTGCACGGGGTGTGGGGGTGTGTGTGTTACTGGCACAGAGGAGGGGACAGCTTGTCCCTTGACGGTGGGACAGCTTGTGCAGCCTCGTTAAGAGACGAGAGCTCGGAGGGATTGCGGCATTTCATAGCTCCTCTCTTTAAAGCTTCGGTTCTTTTCTCAGGAATGAAATAATAGCTTTTATGCTGATGTTACGCAGAATGTGTCACAGGGATTATTTTTAAGAATGGGATTTTTCTTAAATTTTTTTTGCAGCTTTTAAATTTTCAGAGCTTGATTCAGCCATTTTAGAATGCAGGCACCCACACAGAGAAGGGAAAAAAAAGGGGAGAGCGTTGCTGGTGGAGCAACATCCACACCTCTGCGTGTGCCACCCCTTTGTCCCGGAGCACAAACAAGTGCTCACAGCCATAAAACAGTCATTGGATTTGCCACTGCGAGAACCGTTTTAAGCCAAACCCAGCGTGAATTTAACAAAGACTGTAAGATGCAGCCAAAACTGCAGACAGGATAGCGGGGTTGATGGATGTAGGCAATCACATGTAGTAATGCAGGCTGTTGCTTGATTTATCTGTAGCAGCAACAGTTCCAGCAGCGGCTGGTTCACATCCAGTGTGAGTTCGTGTTTGGTGCAAGGCTGGCCTTGCTTCTTTCATTAAAACATTGCAAGTAACAGGTTAAAAAAAAAAAAAAAAAAAAAAAAGGACCTTTTAACCAAAATGTTCGCTTAGCAATGAAAAATGACTAGAACTTCATATTGGTACCACCACCTGCCCAGGGTTACCTCCTAGAAAATACAATACTCGACCAGCAGGACAAGTCTGTCCCCACATCCCCTTGGCCCAGGGACCCATCTCTCTCTCTCAGATATTGGTTCAGAAGTTGATAAGTCATGTGTGAGTATATTCTTGGTGCGAGGGTGGTTTCCATGAGCGAGTACCGTGCCTGTAACCTTCAGTTCAAATCAAGTTTAGCTTGTAAAGCAGCGTGTGGGATCAGCAAGCAACTGAGAAAGCCTAGAGGGATCCAAGGGAGGCAAAGCTGCATTCATTAAAGTGAGTTCCCTCCATTAAATGGGTTAATTGCAGCAGGTGCTTGGCGCATCCCACCAGGAAGAGATGAAGGAGAGGGTCTAACACAGCTGCATCTCTTCACACAGGGTGATGTGAAGCTGTGCCCACGTCGGGATACCCCGGCTCTAAGCACATGGAGAACCCAATAGGGCTACAAAACCAAGGAAAGCTGCTCCACCATTCATAGAATCACAGAATGGTTTGGGTTGGAAGGAACCTTAAAGCCCATGTAGTTCCAACCCCCTGCCACAGGCAGGGACATCTCCCACTAGACCAGGTTGCTCAAAGCCCTATCCAACCTGGCCTTGAACACTCCTCACTTGAGCCTTGTCTGCCCAGCCTGGGGACAAGCTGGAGGCTGCAGGCCATGCCATGGAGAGAAGGGGTAGGTCCCCTCCATGCTCCAGTGAGCCTTGTTTGGGGGTGTACCTTCATGTTCCACATGTAAACCACAACCCTGCAGCTGGAAGGGGACCGGAAACCCCCCACAGGGGCTGCAGTGTTCGAAAGAAGCCTGGCTTCTTCAGAGGTCAGTGCTTTGCCCATCAATATCTACTGCCAAACAACTAGATTGAGGTCAGGATTTGAATACACTCCTTTTCATTTTTAACCCAAACCACACCATCATGAGGAAGGCAGAGGTGCAAATTGCTGTACAATGAATAAAAGCATTGTAAAAACAATTAGTTCAGTCTCTTGGAGAGAGATCTTTAGGTGAAGGGGCTAGTTACACCGTCAGTGGCATGGCGTAAATCAGAGCAAACCACCTGGGGCTCAGGAGGGTTCAACAGAACTAATCCTCTGCCAGTCAGAGGGGCTGGGATCTGCTCTGGATGGAGAGCAGAAGTTAGCCATGAGAAGGAACCATGGGCTGGTACTTGTTCCTCATTCTTCTCTCTCCCTACCTGGCTGAGCTCCTGCTCTCCATAACCCTTAGAGGGGCCAGGCCCTCAGCGGTGTGAACCCCTTCCAGCACAGAGTCCCCAGATGAGGGTCTGTGTCCAGGGTGGCCACCAGCAGCTCCAAGAAGAGCTGCCCTACCATGCCATCTGGTGACAAAAAGGGACATGGCTGCGAGAGCTAAGAGAGGGTGGAGAGAGAGGAGAGGCTGGGGAGGCAAAGCGGCAACAATCCTCTGGGTAAATAATGTCTTTTTTGGAGCTGTGGGATGGGAGAAAAGTGCTCAGCAGAGATGGGAGTCTCCAAGAGGTGGGTGAGGAGCAAACCGTGCCGGATAGCTTTCATAGAATCATAGCATGGTTTGGGTTGGAAGGGACGTTAAAGATCACCTAGTTCCAACCCTGCCATGGGGAGGTTGCTGCTGTTGACCCTGCTGATGGGACGCGCAGCCCTGCTGGGAGAGCATTCATGGTAGCACCATGACAGGACTGCATGTCCTTGTGCCCCTCACCAGGCAGCCACCACGGGAAGGCTGGTGGCCACCATGGACATCCTACCTAGACCAGGAGTCCCTGCAGCGCCAGCAGCTCTCTGCTGGTGGTTTCTGACCAGGAGCTTGGTCAGAAGTTGAAGGTGGATAGATGCACACCACCTCATTGACATGACCTGGCCCAGGGGGTGAGGAGGGCTCATGCCACCCTTCCTGCCAGCACAAAACAGTGATACCCGGGCACATGGGCAAAGGCAAGGTGCAGGGGAGAGAAGAAAATGGCTCACAGCTTCTAAGGGCCACAGCTGCAGACGCAAATGGCCTTTCAGGGCCAAAATAGGCAGAGACAGTTAAAGCAGGACAATTTCTGTATCCAAACAAGGCGTCACCAAGCAGCAGCATGAAAAGGCCTATTATTTTCCCCTCTCAAATAGCTTATTCCGATCCCTGCATCTATGACAGGAGACACTCACACCATCTGCTTTAGGGTATTTTAAGCATCAAACTTCCGAGCTCCTAATCAGCCTGTCACCATCAGTCATTTCTGTCTATTGTCTACCTTGACTCTTGGTTCTCCAAGATTTGATCCTCTGGATTGCACTTAAGTTAGACACCGAAGAAACCTCAAGTAGATGAAAACGGTCCTGGAACGTCCCTGGCCTTGGGGCAACGAGAGGGGCAAACGGATGGAAAAGGCTTGCTTTTTGGGACAACAGGGCCCTGACAGCCCTGGCTGCATCCCACCATGGCACGTGCTCCTCCCTAGCCCCTCTTTCTTTTCAAATCGCAGTCTTCATCGAGAGCAAAGAGGCGAGCTCGGTTCTGCAGAGGCGAAGGCGAGCCAATTCAAACAGACTGGAAGAGGTTATTCCTGGGAACCTTGAGAGAGAGTGCATAGAGGAAAAATGCAGCTATGAAGAAGCCCGAGAGGTGTTTGAAAACACAGAGAAAACAGTGAGTATCGCTGAGGCAAAAAGGCAACACCTCGTTCCCTCCCTCTCCCCCCCAGCCCGCTCCTTTACGAGCCTCTTGGGTGAACAGCAAGGGGAAAACCTGCAGGGGCCAAGCGCAGCATCTATCGTGTTTTATTCTCATTTGTGATCCGTCAGTTGGGCTGGGGAACTGCTTTAAAGGTTTGTTGGTCACCACTGGGATTATGGAGGTGGTTGTTTTCCTGCCAGTCTTTTGCTTTATCTTTGGAGTCATCCCTTTACTACTTCAGTCAGGCAGTGCCTAGAAATTAGAAATCAAAGGAAACCTTTTTTTTTTTTTTTCTCTTTTTTTCTTTTCCCTTTGCAGATGGAGTTTTGGAAAACATACATTGGTAAGAGCTGCTTTCTTCATGTCCAAATGCATAATAGTCATCTCTCAGTGCATAAGCAGCAGATGTTTATTGAAACAAATGTATTCCAGCATTCAGAAACCATGTTATGACAGAGCTAGGCAGAGTCATGCACCCTAAATCCTGCAGCCACCCAGCCTGGGACTGCCCCAGTTATAGAAAAATTGCAAGTAAAAAAAAAAAAAAAAAAAAAAACACCAACCAAAAAAACCCACTAAACCCCAAACAAAAAACCACAAAGCCCTCCAAAAAAAACTTGCCATTTTCTTTGTTCAAGCAGGTTTTTTTTTTTTGAACAAACTTCCAAAACCTCACAGAACAAAACCAGTTCACACAGACCACTGGATCTGCTGAGCCCAGGTCATGCTCTGGGCTTCTATTTTCAGCCGTGGTATAGAGCAAAACACGACAGGGATAATTAACACCCCTTCAGTGAACAGCAAATGCTCTGCCCTCGAGCAGGGACCTCCAGATAAGGCACAGCCTCGTGCAAGCCCAGCGTGAATCCCTAGAAACGCCATATTAAAGTGGAGCCTAAACATGATCACAGCAAACAGCTGTTTGCAATCCACACCAGTGGTCCCAAACCCTGGCTGCTCCACCAGTTTCTTTCCACCATGTATTTTTTTTTCCCCCCCTCTCAGCCTCCATCCCCGGCAACTCCTCAGTCCCTCACCAAAAAGATTTCAATGCCCACTGGAACATCTGAAACTGATTTTAAGGACATTTCAATAAATGAACCACTTCGTAGATTGGCGAAGTGCCCAGAACATCTCACTAAAAAGCCTTAAATTATTCAGATTATTCAGTCCAGACTATAAAATAAAAAAGTTACATTTGCACGGTAGGGCTCCGAAAAACCAGCCGGTGAAACTCAACACTGCGTTTTTTTCCCTGCCACTGTAACCGATTAGCTCTTCAAAAACAATGAATGCCATGTATTCCCCTATCACCCAAAGTGCCTGGTTTACCTTTCAGCTCACAAGCTGCTGTTCCAGGGGAGCTCACCCCTTGCACAGCACCCAAGTGGTACCGAGCCCCGATTGCCCTCACCAGGCATCAACAGCAGCCACGAGGAAAATAAAAGCCCTGACATACAAAGAAAAATCTAGATGAGTTAACAGTAATACAAGACTTAGAAAGAAAGAGCGATAACCGAGGATCTCAATCCCAATACACAAAGGGGTCTCCGAACCCAAGGCCTAAACCTTCAGAGAACAAAGATGGTAGCGTTAAACTAATTCGGATCAGGAAATCCTAGCCACTCTTGGGGAAGCAAACCTTCCAACTTTGTCTGTCTAACTTAGCCAAGACACGAGGTCACGTTGAGATGTGGCATGAGGAGATGTGACTGAAGAGGAGTTCTGCTGAAAGGAGCAGAATTAACCCACATGGGATGGGGCACATCACTGGGACCCCGCTGCTGGTGTTACCCCAGCGCTGACGTTGTCTGTTGTGCACTTGGGCACTTATTTTCCATCACAAAGAAGGAAGGAGTGTAGTCTATTGCTCGTCTTTAACAGGAGGCTTGCCCAGAGCAAGGCTCCAGCGCTTGGTGGGCACCAGCCGTGGTGGACACTTAACGTTTGTTAATTCTGCTGTCTTCTCTCCAAGATGGAGATCAGTGCGACCCCAATCCATGCAAAAATGGAGCCACTTGCAAGGACGCAGTAAGTTCCTACGTGTGCTGGTGCCCGCCTGGGTACGATGGCAGAAACTGTGAGATAGGTACGTACTTGGTTGTTCTGCCCTACTAGAAATCCTATCAGCTCAAAGCGGGCCTAGAGCTTCGTCCTTCTAGAGGGCTGCTTCAGACACGTTTTGCCTTGCTGTAATTCACATGAATGTGCAAATTCAGCCTGTTGGCAACGGGATTACCGGGGAACATGCCTGGGGACAGAGGACCGGATGTCCCTGTCCTCTCCTGCCCCTGGTGGAGCCCCAGCTCCACCTCTGCCCAGCACCCAGATGCCTGCTCTTACGCAGGGTTCAACAGAGACTCAGGCTCAAGGTCTTTTGTTCGCGTTGTGGCTGCCAGCACAAATGTTGACACAGAGACCTTCCTTTATCTCCCCAGAACGAGCCTTTCCGGGGCTGCTCATCAATCAGGGGTGACGTGCTCACCCGCTGAGAGCAAGAGTTTTCCACCCAACCCCATGGGCCACCCCCCCCCCCCCCCCCGCCGTGCTCCCACTCTTCCTCCCCATTTCCCACCCCAGGCTGGGGGGCAGGTGCTGGGCAAGATTATCGCAGCCTCCTCTCAATGACACTCCGCTAGATTCATAATTATAATTATCACCAGCGACCTTGATTCCGAAGGCAAACAAAAGGCAAATATTTTCCTGATGGCTTGAGGAGTTTATGAAAACCAAACAGCTGATAATTTAAGCAAGAGGGATATTCAGCTCTTATATTTATAATATAATCAGGGGCTGTGCGACTCGCATAATGTGCTAGACTCACTGCACTAATAAAAGATTCCCTTTCTAGTTGTGCTTCTGCTCTGGCAAGAGAGGAGTGTACGTTAAAAAGAGCATTTCAAAGCTGCATCAAATTTAAATAGTCTCATTGCAGATTTTTCGTGGAAGTGAGACAGGAACAAAAATAGAGCTAGAAGTGAGGCGTGAAAAGGAGCTCTGTAAAAATAGTAAATGATGGCATTAAAATGGCTACAGGAAGGGAGGTGTCCTTGAGGAAGTAGGAGTGGAGTTAGTCTACTGTGAAGTTATTTGAAAACTCACTGAGAATTAAAAGGGCGTCTGTGGATTAGTGGTTTCCCACCTCCAAGAGATGGTGTTCCCACCACAGAGCAGTGCGAGGTAGGGTGGAAGAAGACACACAGAAGTCACGGGAATCTCTCCATGCCTCAGGATGGGGCCCATTTCACCAAACATCCTACAGAAATGGGACTCCTATGTCAGGAAGAACATATGGCTTTGCTCAAGGTTTCAAAATCAGAGCCCAGCAACCATCCCAGGACAAAGCCCTTCTTGGGTTCGGGGTTTGCTCCACCAGCATCCCCACGGGGCTGGATTGCCGTAAGCATGAAGCAGGGGGGAGGAAAGCAGCACAACGGTGGGGAAATCACATGGCTTGTAACCAAATATTTGCAGGAGCCCTTTACGGTCAGGCTGCCAGATTTCAGGCAGCACGCAGCTGTTGGAGGCAGGAGGAGCCTGCACCAGGACCTCTCCCAGGGCCGTTCCTCAACCTGCCTTCTCAAAGAGGTGCCTGGAGCTCCTTCATTCCAAGCAGGGGTATGACTTGGAAGGAGGACACTCTCCTTGCAAACAAGCACATGTTTTCCATAGTCTGGAACAACCGGAGTGGGTTATAGGCTGAGGCCAAAGGCCCAAGTCCCAACAAACCTCTAGCCGGTTGTATTTCAGAAGGGCTTCCACTGTTTCATTTCAATTTCTTTCAGACTTCACTTGTGCGATTAAAAATGGAGGCTGCAAGCACTTTTGCAGGCACGACCCGCCGCGGAAAGTTGTGTGTTCCTGCGCTTCTGGCTACAGGCTTCACGAAGACGGAAAGTCCTGTGAACCTACAGGTTAACTTTTAAAGTGTTTTTAAGAGATTTGGGTGAAAGTTTCTAAGGTCCTGTCCTGGATTTAGGCACATGAATCACACAGAAATGCAATATCCAGCCTTCTTTTCCTGCTCAGCAAATGTAAAGAGCCCAACCCTGCACTTTCCCAACAGCAGATGTGGGGTCAGGTTTGAAGGACATGATTTAACCACCCCTTTTTTATCCTGGGTGGGTGGAGAAGGAGGGTAGTTGTCCAGGAAATTGTTCACAAGGCAAATGCTCATTTCAGATGGCTGCTCAGACAGGCGCCTCTACCACTTGCAGCCATCTTATATGTCTAGATATGGATCAGTAGTTTTCTGGGGGCAGAAGTGTGATGTTCAGCTACACCAGCATATGCACTGGTGTCCATCCAGCCAGAGTTCACTCCCATGTTCTTCCAAGAGGAGCTACTGTTTAATTACTGATCCTACACTGAGGATGCTCTGGGTTTTTTTCAGAACAAAAGACAATCTTTCTTACTGTAAATTCCCCTGATGGCCCGTTTCATGGCTGGCCATCACGCAGTGCCTTGTAATTCCCCAAGCTGGGTGGAAACAAAGGAAGCTTTGTGGTGGTGCTGTCCTCCCAACAGTGTGTATCTACACACAAAGACCCTACGCAGGAGCTAGACCCTGTGGTTTAGCTGTGGTATTGAGAGTGGTGGAGGAGAAATGCATGGCTTGAGGTTGCAACTCCATAAAGGGATAAAGAATAGCTGGTTCTTGTTATATTCCCCAATTTTACCTGGCTCCCAGGCTGTTACACCCTCTCTAACTACACCCACACATGCAATCCCAACCCACCACAACACGGCAAGTTAATTGGGCATGAACATCTCTCTCAGAAGCACCTGGCAGAGGAAAGAGGAGATGGAGTAGAGAAATATTTTGTCATGTAAGGTCAATTTAACATCTGATGCTGTCATCTTTTTAACACCTGAGAGTACCAGATCTGCACACCTAAGCCAGTACTCATGCACCCACACGGGTGAGTTGGTTTCTGAAGGTCTGATAGCTACAGCCAGGAACAATTTCAGCTACTAAAAATGCTGACTTTCAGCAACCACTGTAGGAAGTACCTTAGTCCAGGAGTCCTTCTGTTAATGGAGATCATTAAGAGCTCGGGTCTGTGTTGCCCAACACACCGTATCGTTTTCACTGGACCAGAAAGTTTTACTGTTAGCAATAAGATCATCTTTCAGGTTGGGTAATTGCCCTTCCTGCAAAAGCTTAGCTTTTGTTGGCTCTGAAACCTTCATTTCCTAGCCTAACCTCATGGGTGGCACTTTCTATCACTCAACACTTATTTAAGCCCCGGTCCTATAGCGGACAGTTTAAAAAAAAAAAAATATGAAGTCTCAGTAGGCCACACTTAGATCTGATTTTACACTAATGTTTGTTTGCATAGTGCTGTCAAAAGCTTTTCAGATGAAAGACAATGCCTGATGCTATTTACTATTTTGACTGCCACCGTCAGCAGGAATTTGGCACGCACTGCATAGGGGAGAGACAGGAAGAGCTCGTCTGAAGCGAGCCTGCAGTTGAGATCTTCATTAACAGAGAAAATCTACAACTCCAGAAAGGGTTTATTAATGTTTTCCTCACCTTGGTGCCAAGCAGGATTATCTGTACAATTGGCAGATCTGATTTCCTGCCCTCTCCCAGCTGGACTTTTGTTGTACTGGAGTTACTTGCTGTAGAAATGTCAGCCAAGCGCCCGGCCGCCCCCCGCAGCAAACCTCCCGGGTATGTCCCTCCACATCCCGCCGAATACAGGCGCCGCTGCACCCTCCCGTCAGGCACATCCTCTCTCTCACCACCTTTCTTCTTTTTAAAAGCTGTTCAGGTGTCATTTCTACAGCCCAGAAGCAATGCACGCTTTTGCTGCTCTTACGTATTTGTATACTTTGAGCATATTTTGCTGCTCTTACATATGACACATTTGCTCTCTACAACTCCCTGAAAGGAGGGTGTAGCCGGGGGGGGTCGGTCTCTTCTCCCAAGGAACAGGTGAAAGGACAAGAGGAAATGGCCTCAAGTTGCGCCAGGGGAGGATTAGGATGGATATTAGGAAAAAATTTTAAACTGAAAGGGTTATTACGCATTGGAACAGGCTGCCCAGGGAAGGGGTGGAGTCACCATCCCTGCAGGCATCTAGAAGCCGGACAGACGTGGTGCTGAGGGACATGGTTTAGTGATGGTTTTTGTCAGTGTTGGGTTGATGGTCGGACTCGACCTGAAAGGTCCCTTCCACCCTGGACAATTATATGATTCTATGAACTTACGATATATCACCTTCACTGGGGCTCCCGTGTCGGTCCTCAAACAGGGTGCTGAGACAAGGCAACATCTGCCTCCTCACCTACTCCCTGGATCGCTGTAACCCTCAGCGTGATGCCCAGCCAGTCATAACCATGACCTTTTCTCTCCCAGTGCCATATCCCTGCGGGAGGATCACAGCTCCCGAAGCCAAGAGCAAGCTCACCCGTGCCATAAACACCTTTGAGCACTGGAACACCACCGCCATCGACCACGATGATGCTCATGACGAGGAGCTTGACAACATCACGGAAACCAGCACTGCCGCCAGCGCCGCCACCCCCACCACGAAAATCACCCCGATAATTAAGACGGGCACCCGGGTTGTGGGTGGATCAGACAGCATGAGAGGAGAGGTGCCTTGGCAGGTACTCGTGATTTCTGCGGCTCTCCTGTAACCCCAGCAATCGCTCTGTCTGCTCATTTCCTTCCGAACGCAGGATCATCTTCCTTCTACATACCCAAAGGGTACAGCTTCTTTCTGTACAGTTTTATGCCCCAGCAACAAAACTTTTGAGCAATAGCAACAGATTCCCCAGTAGTCCATGAATTTACCAAGGTTAAGCCAAGGGCGGAGGAACGGGAGCTTTGCAAGGCACAGGTTTGCAAGGAACAGTGCAGTTCATTTTTTGGCTCCATCAGTTTCAACAGATCCATGACAATTTATACCAACAAAGGATCTGTCCTTGTATGACATCTACCAAATCCAACTTGTGACATGCGAGTCATCTCTCCCACACCAAAAGTGACATTGCAAAAGGGGGAGGGGGGCTGCAAAGAAACCCCCTCCAACCCACCCTTCTGCAAATACTTTTAAATTGTTCTCAAAAGGAAAGGTAGCTCCTGGCTTGGATCTTTTTCGAACTCATCTACTGCCCTTAAACTCTACTCTGGCTTCAGTGAGCCCAGAAATCTCAGTGGCTGAGAGTGGAAAATAATGAATTCAGATGAGGTTTTAGGAATGGCCATACCACTGCCTGAGACGCGCAGGGTTTTCTGGCACAGCCTGTTGTGGGACAAGCTACAGGTGATGATGGGACCCACCATGTGGCCACAGAGAGTCAGGAGGAGAACCAGCAAGTTAAACATGAGAAATTAGTATCCATAAAGCAAGTAAACTCACACACTACAAGCCCACCAAGTCTGGCTAGTTGGCTGTGTTTATGGAGACTTGCCTCACCAGGGACCTGCTGGAAAAAAAGTCTTGGTGTCCCTTTTGCCAGCTGGCAAGTGAAGATGCTCAGCCTGCTGGGATGCAGGGAGCAGCCAGGAGGGATGCGACATTCCCCTGGGGCTTGGGGGTGGTTGTGGGGCTCAGATCCCACCAAAGGGCTTTATAAACCCTGTCCCTGTCTCCTCCCTGGCTGCTCCACGGGTATTCTGGCACCCGCAGCCACCCGTGGGCTCTGGGCTCAGCGGCAGCAGTCGCCACCGGCAGCCTGCGCTGCCCTCCCGTGGCCAGCCGCTCATCACCGTGGGCTAGCTGCATCCTCTTCCTTAAGGATACCGAACTCCTTAAAGTGCAGCCTCTAACGAGGCATCAAACGAGTAAATCCGTGGGAAGTAGGAGCAGAGAGACGGTGGCGAGCCACCTCACGTGAAAGGAAGGAAACGGGTGAATTATAAAGAAATCCTTCTTTTAAACACAGTCCACCAAGTCAGCTGATAATGTCATTACAAGTTTTAGCATAAGGGATGTCCTGGCTGGTGCCCCATAAGTACTGAGGCAGTTCGATGCCCAAATGAAATGGGTAGTTAAGATTTTTGTCCCTAGTTAACTAGTTAAGATCTAATCACCGGCAAAACACTTTTAGGAGGTGAGTGTGGAAGCTCTTGTAATTCAGCTGCTCTGAGTGTTAGCTGAGGTTTGTATTTGGGGCTGTTGGCCCTCCCAGCCTGGCAGCAGAGGGAGGATGGCAATGGGGCACTAACACATGTGTGGGGCAGTGTTGGCCACCCCCTGTGACACAGCAGGGGACCGAGGGGCAGGGACCCCCCTGAAGGGCAGCGCCTCTGGCAGCACTGGGCCTGTAGAACCTAAACACAGCCGGTCCCATAGCCAAAGAAAAACCCTGCATCCCACGCTTATTCCCCACTGATTTGCACAAACCCATGGATGTGTTTTCCTTTTGCTCCCACAGATCCACCTGGTGAACAGCCATGGGGTGGGCTTCTGTGGCGCGTCCATCATCAATGAGAAGTGGTTGGTGACGGCAGCCCACTGCCTGCAGCCAGGTGACAACGTCATGGCGGTGGCAGGTGAGCACCTAGGGTGGCATTGGACCAGCAGGGGGGACAAGGGGCGTGGGGCAGGGCTTGCACTGGCCAGGCACGAGGCGTTGCACAGAACCCTGGGACCCACACCACCACGATGGGGGGCAACGTGGAACAAGTTGCTTTGGGACACTGAGGCCCCAGTTGCAGGTTGAAGTAGTTCAGCAGCCTGGTCTCTGTAGGTGCCACCACCTCTGGTGGGAACAAAGAGCTGGGTCTGGCCTTGGTCCCAAAGCCACAGAGCCTCTGGACCATCTTGCAAACACAGCTCAACCTGACCACAGGCACGGTCACCTGAGAACCCCAGGCTGCTTAAAAGCCTGGTGGACTTCAGTTAAAATGCTGCTTCAAAGAATGGTTTGGGTTGGAAGGCACCTTAAAGACCATCTCGTTCCAGCCCCCTGCCCTGGGCAGGGACACCTCCCACCACACCAGGTTGCTCAAAGACCCATCCAACCTGGCCTTGAACCCCTCCAGGGATGGGGCAGCCACAGCTTCTCTGGGCAACCTGGGCCAGGGTCTCACCACCTTCAGAGGGAAAGATTTCTTCCCGAGATCTAATCTAAACTCTCCTCTTTCAGTTTGAAGCCATTACCCCTAGTCCTATTACTACATGACCTTGTAAAAAGTCCCTCTCCAGCTTCACGAGCTGGTGTGATGGATTTTTATCTCTGCTGGTCACATAGGACCTCACTAGTGATTCTTGGGGGTCACACTAAGTTTTCACGCAACTCTCAGAGCACGGATTTGTGTGGCTGGTGCAAGAGGGGCACCAGTAGCCTGCCTAGAGAAGATGACTACTTTTGCTTCTATCTTCTTTAGAAGTAAATAGAATTTCTGGATTGAAGTAGAGAGATGGGGCTGGCACGTGAGGAACTGTGCTTTTTCATCGGGGGTTCTGGGAAGTTAGACAGGGACAACGTGGTTGGATCACACCGCAAGTGATGCTGCTACTTTACAAAACAAACATCATCTCTGCTTGAAAAAAAAAAAAAAAATGATGTTTCCCCCCAACTTGTGGTACCCAGCGGTTCTCCAGCCTGCTGATAACTCAGCGCGCGGCCTCGGCAAACGTCACGGTGCCACATTTCACAGCTGCGGCAGAATCAGCTTCCCCAAATTGCTTGTTTCTGCCCTGTATGAGTATCTAGTGCAGGAGGGTTACAGCTGACAGGGACAGGAGGGGAACGCTGATAGGGTTAGTCATTGCTACAACCAGCACCGAGAGGAGGCGCGGAAGAGTCATGCTTTCTGTTTAAACACTATGAAATAGTGACAAAAATGACATTCTACGCGAGCCTTGAAGCGTTTTCTCTAAAGAAATAAGCTCATCAAGAGGGCTCCGGCTGCAGCTTCACCTTCCATGTTAACACAGACAAGCTTCAGGCCAGACCCTGGAGACCAAGTGCTATGGGGCTGGGCACCACCTGATGGGGGTCACAGCATTTTTTGCTGTCTACTTTCAGGCAGTTTTGCTGGAAAGCCCAGCCCAAAGCCCAGCCTTGCACCCGCTAAGGTGAGAAAGCACAAGATGCCCTGGGCAAAACCAGTCTACCCCCCCAAAAAACACATTTCCACCAGGGCAGAGGTTTGGCATTTGCTGCATCTGCACCAAGCTGCCTCTCCTTTCAGGCTCTCTCCTGCATGTCACACACCACCCCTCCGTTTAGGGTACGTTATCAGCCAGCTCCCCTTCCACTACCTTCACACCGTTGGGTTGCCAGGGCAGGATTTTGGACCGGCCATAAGTCAAGAAACCAAAAACATGATTTTGTAGGGCTTCAGGCACTGTTGAAATTGCGCCTGCACCATACGCAGTGCACGGGCAACATCCGATTCCTTCACATCCATTCACGCTAAGTGTTCAGCTTTGTCTGTGACATCCTAGGAGGCCCCAAAATCAAGAGCAGGGGGTGGAAGAAGCACTCCCCTCCCCTATCCTTTGCCTCTCCACTTTCCTCCCTGAAGCATGTTTCCAGGTTCCCGGCAATAGTAAGCAGCCGTAGACGCAAGAAAAAAAAAAAAAACCACCTTCTGAAAGTCTCCCCCACATCTGTCTTGCACCGACACCGTAGAAACGCAGCCTGCGAGGGAGCTGACGTTCACACTCTGCTGCAAAAAAAAAACCAACCCCACCAACCCTGGCAGAGCACGGCAGCAGCACCAGCCACCAAAGCCGCCTTCATCAGGCATTAACGAAGAGAGAAATCTGCCTCACCTCTCTCGCCGGGCTCCCTGCCGCTCCTCGCCGGCAGACGCGGCAGACACAGGACACTGCCAGGGCCAGGAGCGCTGCAGATGTTTGTTTAGAGGAGACGGTGTGTTCTGGAGATTAGAGCAGAGCGTGGAGCGGTACCGCAGCAGGGGTTAAACGCACCCTGAGGCTCTGGGGCTGCGAGAAAAGTCATCCTGCTCCAGAGCCCTCAGCACACCCGGTTCCCGGGCAGGAGAGGAGGTTCGGCTGCAGGCAGAGCCAAAGGCTGCTCATTCACCAACCTGAGACCACAGAACGTTTTCCCTTCCCTCTACCTGTTACACAAGCCAGGAGGGGAGGTAACGGGCTGCTGGCAACTCAATCACAGGAGCCTGGAGCCAGCTGAGCCTCCTGAGGGCAGCAGGGACGAGGGGCACCTGTGAGCATTGGGGCGGGGGTGGCATTTCATACCCCCCTGCCCTCCCATTTGTGCGGTTTTGGAAAAGGCAAGGTCAGGTTTCTCTTCACTAATTTATTTTGAACTAAGATTTTTAATTAGAATCATAGAATGGTTAGAGTTGGAAGGGACCTTAAAGATCATCGAGTTCCAGCCCCCCTGCCATGGCCAGGGACACCTCCCACCAGACCAGGTTGCTCAAAGCCCCATCCAGCCTGGTCTTGAACCCCTCCAGGGATGGGGCAGCCACAGCTTCTCTGGGCAACCTGGGCCAGGGTCTCACCACCCTCACAGCAAAGAATTTCTTCCTAATGTCTAATGTCAATCTCCCCTCTTTCAATTTAAAACCATCACCCCTTGTCCTATGCCTACACTCCCTGATAGAGTCCCTCCCCATCTCTCCTGTAGACCCCTTCAGGTACTGGAAGGCCACTTTAAGGTCTCCTTGGAGCCTTCTCTTCTCCAGGCTGAACAACCCCAGCTCTCTCAGCCTGTCTTCATAGGGGAGGTGCTCCATCCCTCTGATCATTTTTGTGGCCCTCCGCTGGACCCGTTCCAACAGGTCCATGTCCTTCCTGTGTTGAGGACTTTCTAGAGGCTTTCCCCCTTTTGGTGCTAGGGCAACATCCCCTTTAAATAGGTGTGAGGGTGCTAAATCCCAAGAACAGCCACGTTGTGACTAACCTTGGCAAAAGCATCTGGGCCTTTGCCACTTGATCAGTCGGTGCCACATCTGGGGGTCCAGGTCCTGCTGGCTGCGGGGACCACAGAGGTGCTGCCGTGGGGGAACTTCCAACACCTTTGACGAGGAGCAAGCAGCCTTGTTGGCACCAGGCTCAGAGCTTCCCGAAGGCTGGGATGTGCGGTGATCATCCCTTTGCAACCACCATCAGGGTGGTGTCCCACTGTGGTGGCATGCCCAGGGCACAGTCACTGGTCCAGCCATGGTGCCCGAGCCACGCTTGTTTCCACAGGTGAATACAACACCAACGAGGAAGACAACACAGAGCAGTGGCGTAAGGTGGTGAAAATCCTTCCCCACCCCACGTACAACGCCACCATCAACAAGCACCACAACGACATCGCCCTCCTGGAGCTGGACCAGCCGCTCAGCTTCAACAGCTACGTCACCCCCATCTGTGTCGGCAACCGGGAGTTCACCAACGCCCTGCTGAAGCTGGGGATGGGGACGGTGAGCGGCTGGGGCAGCACGCTCTTCCGCGGCCGGCCGGCCACCGTCCTCCAGATTCTCAAGGTGCCTTTCGTCGACCGGCCGACCTGCCTGAAGAGCACCTCCACCACCATCCTGCAGAACATGTTCTGCGCCGGCTTCTCAGCTGGGGGCAGTGACACCTGCGGGGGGGACAGCGGAGGACCCTACACCACCGAGATCGAGGGCACCTGGTTCCTCACGGGGATCACCAGCTGGGGTGAGGAATGTGCCAAGCCAGGCAAATACGGCATCTACACCAGGGTGTCCAAGTACCTGAAGTGGATAAAGGACATCACAAAGGTTTAACTAACCACCGGGAGTTTCTGCCAAGCTGGGGATGGACTGGTTCGTTGAAAAGAGACCATAGCAACCTCTGTGTGCTTTTCAGAAATTGTTGTGTTTTAATAAAAGTTCCTAAATGAACTAATTTCCGCTCTTGGAAGGCAAAAGTTGAGAGAACGCCATGGAAATGTGGTAACAAGGAAATAAAAAGCCCTTTTAATTATCCCCGACTGCATTCCTGAACGCACCAGTGCTGCTGAGATGGTTTAAATCCCCCCGATCCCAACTGCAGAGGCTGATGAGCCGGGGCATGGCTCATGCTTGCCCGGGGCCAGCATGCCACCGGCATTGCCCACGGCTGGTCAAGGGGAGCCCAGCGGCCACTGGGTGGCTGTGACACCCACATCCAGCATCGTCCCTGCAGCAGGAGCCCAGGAGGGAGGGGAACAGGGGAAGCATCGCACCCGCAGCACCCTCGGCCGGAGGTTTTCGCAGGAGCCAGGCTGAGATGGAGCACAGGCAGCAGAAAACGCCCCTCCTGCTTTAGGACTGCAGCAAATTGGCTGTATACACAGACCTGAAATCTGCATAAAACTCATCTAAAGGCAGTGGTGGGCTTTATGCTAATGATTTCGGTGGAGCCTTGTTAGGATTATAAAGAGAGCTGCTTAGTGCTCGTTACCTGTCCTGGTCTCTTGTGTTAATCATGTTAAATCAGAGACTGCGGCCACGGGTGCTGCTGGTGGTGATGGAGATGGAGCGCTGCCCTTCCCGGCTGAGCCTGGGGGATGCCCCCTGAGTGCAGGGACACCCCAGTGCCACCCCAGTGCCTGCTCTGAGCGGGTGGCAGGACCCTCGCTGGGAGGTGCCTGTCCCCTGCCCAGGGCAGGCGCTGGCACCCCGGCACGGGGACGGGGAGGTGGCAGCAAATCAGCTGCTGATTTGAAAGTACTGAAAGAGCAAACAAACTGTATAGAAACTATACATATAGACATATTTATAATTGTGCAGATGGGCTCGGCTCCTAACACGTTGCACACCAGCCCCGCACACTTGTGTGCAGTGGAATACAACCTGATTTACAGGAGTGCGAGGACTAGAACGAGCTTCCGTCTGACACAAGCCCTTCAAAAAGCTAGAGCTAAATTTCTTATTGAAAGAAACAGTCAAATAGATCATTCCAATGACTCAAATGAGTTTATTTTCTTTTATTATCTTTCTATTGCACTTGATCACCCAGGGAAAGGCTACGCTGGGCAGAGCGCCTGCGTGGGGCTGTTTCCAGGGGGCTTAATTCGGTTCCCAACTCCAAGGGAAGGTAATAATCCCAGAGGAAGGGAATAATCCCAGGGGGAGGGAGGTTTCCCTCAGACCAGCGCCGGCTCATCCCATCTCTCCCTCCACGGCAAACTCCAGGGGTGCAGAGGGGAACAGCATGTCCCCTGGGAACTGCACATCGGGGTGGGCAGAGGCTTTATCACACTGCAGGCACCAAGCACAGGACCATGGCCTGGCCCCAGAGGCACAACCCCACCGAGGGGTGCCCCTGTGTGTCCCCACGCCACCTGCAAAAGGGCTGTCGATGCCTATACGGCCCCCGTGGTCCCCAGCCCAGAGGTCCCTCCCATGGTGGGATGCAGGGGAGGCTGGTGATGGGAGACCCCGAGCCAGGGCAGGGTTTCGATAGCGCTGAGGTGCCTCTCCCAGTTCCACTGCCGCTCCATCCAGCAAAAAGCTAATCGGATCACCTGCCGCCACTTACTTTAAAATCAAAATGCATGTAAGAAGGTTATATTCATTCCACAGAAATGAAATAAAACCAACACCGTGAGAATTATTTTTTTTCCCTCTAGAATTATAGCAGAGGTGTGTTTGGACAGAACTGCATATTCTCATATGAATTTATTTAACAAGTTTTTAATCTTTAAATATAGATTTAACACATTTTTTTACAGGTACATATACAATATAGTTCATTTAAACTTGCAGTCAGAGAAAATTCTCTGCTGTAATTTATACATATACATGAAGAGCCTAGTTCAACAGCATACTTAAGGTAACATACCATGTCGTGTGCAAAGTTTCAAATGTTAAAAATCTCAGACTGTACATTCAGATTTGCAGAACTTACCAACCTCATAAATTAATAAAAGCTTAGATTTAAAACCATGGAAGACAGAAAAGATTAAAACCATTTAATATGCAATGTGTGCTATGTTGGAGACAAATATTTACAGTTGTACCTCAAAATGTGTACTCTTACCACAAGAATTGTTACCACTATAAACAGCCCCGAAGGGAACTTAAGAGAATCCTACTTTTCCACCCAGCAAGTGCCTTGTGACCAGTTTTAAAGTAAATGGAAACAACCTTCCATGAGTTAAAACCTCTCTGCTGTGGTTGCCCGTGGCTGAAGAACACTGGGATCTTTCTAGGCCTTGCAGCATTGCCCAGTTCAGACTCAGCCGGTCACCGTTTTAAGGGGATGTGTGTGGGGGGTGTCTGCAATACTGGCCACCCAAACTGGAAAAATGCCCACCAGGGTGGTGGGGAACCCCCCAGGCAACCACAGCCATCACGTAGTTCAATGATTCCTCCGTACAAAAATGGTCACAAATAGTTAAAAAAAAAAAACAAAAACCAAAAAAACCCTCCAGTATGTTTTAACATAACAATTTGGGACTGTGTCTAAGAATTCATGGTTCACAAGTCAGATCATAAAGGTCCCCCTTCAGTCCACGGTATAAAACGTTTCATTTTGACGGGACAGAGCGAATTCACTACCGCATGCACATTATTAACCCTGCTCTCAACGCAGTCGGATGCTCTTTGCACACATCTGCTTAAAAGTCAAACCACCTGTACCTACGTTCTACAAAAGCAAAGCTAGACAAAGAAACACAAAATTAAATTATGAGTGTTCAATCTTCTTTTTTTTTTTTTTTCCCATCTCAAAAATTCAATAGATACATTATTGTTAAAGATGCTGAAAAGTAGAGTCTTATCACAAGAACATCCTTAGTGCAAACATGGACATTTAACTTGGATTTATGGCACGTCTTCCAAAAGTACATACATTTAATGTAAACTTCAACACTTGCTAGATACAGGTTTCAGCCTTGGGACACTTTGGGACCCTAAGTGATTGGTGACAACCCTGAGTTGTCAGTGCGACCTGACCCAAACCTCACTGAAATCAATGGGACTGACTGCAATGGGCTGGAATCAGGCCCTAAGTGCAAAAAAGAGGATCTTTAGCGTTATTGCATCTTCACACGTGAGTCAGCCAGATGATGCTCGTACAGAACACTACATTCACGTAGCTCAGGTAGATATTCAAGAAAAATCCATCCATAAAATCAATTAAGCAGGACATACAGCTTCTTTGTGGTTTGGTGTTGGTTGGTTGGTTTTTGGGGTTTTTTTTTGGTTTACCAAAACTCAACTCTTATTTGCAATCGACTTCAACAGTTGTCAGCTAATAAGTAGCCTTCAACATGTAGAGGAAACTTCAAGCATCTAAACAAAGTGTCAGGAAACTGTAGTGTACTTCTCTGATGAAACATGATGGATGTCATGGAAAAACGGCAGGTAAAATTAATAAAATACTGTACTTTCCACAGGAGAGAAAAAAAATGAAAGAGCAGAGAATGGCTTCCTTTATGACTATGAGAAGCTGCTTAGGACCCCAGTCCCGTTGAGTGCAGATGAAGCTGTGGAGGTCTGGGAATGTGATGGATGGTACAGGACAACTCCAACTACTGTGCTAGTTCTCTGTAACACTTAGTCGAAAGCTTCCAAAGAGCATCGAAAATAGGATGCTACTAGTTCACCCTTAATTCAAGGGGAACTAAACTTTCTCGTGTTACACAGGGCAGCATCTATAAAGTAATGAAGAATGATGTTAATATTAAAGCATCTTATTCCAAGAAATACATTGTTCCCTGTAATCATGTAACAGTTGTATAACACCAAGATAAATCAGTGCGCTCCTGCAGTTCTCCCTAAAAGTTCAACTCCCGCCGGCTTCAGCGAGAGCCTTGTCTAAGGCAGGACCACAGGGTTTGACTCCTTTCCATCGTTTCACCGCTTGCTTTTAACAGCGTGGCCAGCTGATACCTTCTCTAGGCTCCTTAGTTCGTCAGGCTCAAAAAAGTTTTCTACAGCGTTAAAAACTAGCTGTTTTGTGAAGCTGGCTGGCGGCACAGGTCGCACAAGGAGACCCTGCTTTACATTTCAAAGGCCCCCAAAAAATAAAATAATTCAACATCACCTCGAAGGGACCCTGAAATAACTACGGAAGCCTGCGGCTGCCATCCCTAAAGTGCGTGAGTAATAGTGCAAACAGCTGTGCTGCGTCTGCCAAGCCACCAGCGGCGCTCAGAACACAACTGGGGCAAAACCTGCACGTTTCAGCTAACATGCTCAGGCCAGCCTGCAAGAGCTCAGTCACACGCGACACACTAACGGGGCAAATTCAAGCCAGGTGGCCCAGGGAGCCACATAACAGGTTGCCTCAAGCCCACTGTAATGGTGAGGACCATCCCCACCACCCTGGACAGCAGGAGCAGGGGGATGTGTGAGCTGGGTCCTTGGGGCACGACCAGAGGGAGCAAGCTTTGCTGGGCTTTATCGCGTGAAGAGCACACACAGGGGATCCCCATAAGGCTTGAAAGAGATCATTTGGCAAGTGGGGCGTTAAAACAAACTGGGAGAGGGTCTGGTGTGTGGAACAGGAGCCTGTGTCCCCCTCAAACCATGCGGGTGCCTGGTCCGGCACAGAGCATCCTCCCATCCCTGCTCCAAGTGCTCCTCGCCTTTGGGCTCAAGCCACACGCTGTCTCTGCAACTTTATTTTGCTGTTTAAAAGAACTTGAAAGTTGTAGCAATATTTATTTTATATGGCTAATAACTAAAGGCATTTATCACTGCTTCCACTTTTTGTTTGAATCCCTTTTTTATTCAGGCTACCCTATTTCATCCTCTCTCTGAAAGACACCAGTCTTGCACAACCTCCACGCAGTGAGCGGAAACCAGGAATGCGCCCTTCTCTCTGCCCAAATTTAAAGGTCAGGTGAAAAAAAAAAAAAGCTGAAAATCCTTCGGCCCCATTTTGTAAAAATTCGTGAGTGAACAACACGCTTCCTCTCCCTTGCATCTGTTTATCACTGCCGAGAGAAAAGAAGAGCAGGGACAGAGCTCAGCCTCGATGAGAGGGGAGGCTGGACATGAGCCCTGTGTCACTGAGGCAAAAACAAGCCAACACATCTGTTACAGCGGGTCCAGAGGAGGCCACAGAGATGCTGCAAGGGCTGGAGCCCCTCTGCTGTGAGGATAGGCTGAGAGAGTTGGGGGGGTTCAGCCTGGAGAAGAGAAGGCTCCGGGGAGACCTTAGAGCCCCTTCCAGTCCCTAAAGGGGCTCCAGGAGAGATGGGGAGGGACTCGTGATCAGAGAGGGGAGCCATAGGACGAGGGGGAAGGGTTTAACACTGAAAGAGGGGAGATTTAGGTGAGATCTCAGGAAGAAATTCTTTGCTGTGAGGGTGGTGAGACCCTGGCCCAGGTTGCCCAGAGAAGCTGTGGCTGCCCCATCCCTGGAGGGGTTCAAGGCCAGGCTGGATGGGGCTTTGAGCAACCTGGTCTGGTGGGAGGTGTCCCTGCCCAGGGCAGGGGGGTGGAACTGGATGGTCTTTAAGGTCCCTTCCAACCCAAACCATTCTATGATCTGCTCTGGATCACGGCTGGGACCTCCTTTCTGCCGTTCCCGTTCCCCGTGGGCCATGCAGCGGGTGCTGCAGTGGAGCTGAGAGGCAAGATGCCTTTCCCCTCGCTGGCACAGAGGCTGGCAGGGCTGTAAATCATGATCTCAGGCACATTAGCAGCCCAGGGGACTTGCAGAAACATTTTCTTTCTTGTCCCACCGTGGAAGATGAGCTGGGATTGGGACGCTGCAGCCCTCACCTTCCCCAAGATGTGCTTCTTGCACAAGGGACCAGTCCTTGTCAATGCATATAATTGACCAGGCAATGCGTGACCGCTTTAACGGCAGCTTAAGCTACCAACACACAGGTAAATCTCAGCAGTAACTATTTTCTGGATATTGCTTTTTCTGAGCAGAGTTCTCTCCAAACCTTTTCCATTGAGATCTGCGCGTTATCACCTGCGATACGAAACTATTCCTACAGCACACACCTAAAAAAATCCACCAGGGATTTGCACAGGAGACAGAATAAATCTATTCAGAAGGAAGCAGCAAGGCCTAATCTCAGAAATTATAGATAGAGGCACACCAGAGGGAAAACTGGTTTTCAAACTGACCTCCAGCCAGCTATCTTCCTCCCAAAAAGCCACCTGGCTTATCTCCAAGCCAAGATTTATAAAAAGTTGAATAAGGTTTCCCCCACCGCCACCTTTGCAAACGAAGATTTGAAGGAAAATACTTGCTTTATTAATAGTTACATGGCATTGCCAATAGGAACCACTCATCTCTAAGGAAAATTACCTATGCAGCCATGTGAGGAAAGGAAGCAAAAAATCACCTGTGGGTTGGTTTGGGTGTTGCAAGTTCAGCTTTGCACATGGGCTCTCCCTTAGAAAGCGGGCACAGGATGGTGGATTTGCCAAGCTGGCAAGGCTAGGGGAGTGGGACATTGACCAGATACACATCTGATATCTTGAAATGGGCAGCAAAAAGTTGCCTGTAACTTTATTATGATTTGTACTGGCTCAACATTGGAATAATGAGCAAGAGGGGAGAGGAACAGCTTAGAAACCTGCAGGTATCAGCCATCCTGTGACGGGAGGTTCTTGTTAGGGCCCACTGTATAAATCTGAGAAAAAAAATTCAGGTAAGGGAACCATTTCATCTATTCAGCTAAAGGCTTTGCCCTGGAAAAAAAAAAAAAAAAAAAAAAAAACACAAACCCAAGATTTGTATGAATTCTGGTTATGAAATTCTGTGATGGCAGATATATTTATTGTGGGGACCTGGAGACGAGCAATAACAGCGGCACTAACCCCCGCAAAGGGCCAGGGCAGCCTCTCCCCTGGCTCTGGACTGACTCCAGTGCACTCTAAGCTCTTAGGGACCCCATATATTCATCAAGTTTACCCTGCTTACCCAAAAAACAGCATTTCAACACAAGCAGCTAATAATATGTGAGGGTTTCGGTGCTCCCTCCTGCCTCCGCTTTGCTCTACAAGCTTGGCTGCCTAATTCTCCCTCTGCTTTACTGGAGTAAGAGCTCCATCTTCTGAAGAAGCAGAAAAGAGCCCAACCTGAGCAGTCAGTGGTCGAAAGTCACCTGCAGTATAAAATGACCCATCCACAGAGGAAAGGGAATTGCTAAATGCAAAGGTACTGTTTGAAAATCAGTTTTCTGAGTGCAAGTACATCATGGCTATAAGGACACGGCCCTGAAAAGCTCTGGGAATAGCTCTAGGAAATAGCAAGAAAACATCCTACATCATCCTACAATATTGCCTGGAGCGCGTGTAAAATTAGAATCGTGCTAGAGACTGCATATATGGTATGATCAGCAACAGCCAGAGAGAGCAGAGTTAATGTTAACAGGGAAAACAGAGCCTCGGTGCTGCGACTAGACCCTGGCAAAGCACCAGGGCAGTGGTGTGAGGCTTTCAGGAGAAGCTTTCTGCGGTCTTGCCTTGTGAAATCCTCCTTACTTTGCCCTCACCAACTCCATAAACCAGGCTGGAGCTGCGAGTCTCTGGGCTTTGAGGGATACGACCACTGACAAAGCAAACGCGTGACCCAAGTTCGCCGGCATCCTACTTTCAGGATGCATTTATGGCTGGAGAAAGCTCCCGCGCAGGCTGTGATCCAGGACCCGGCGAGATGCGATAACCAGATTTCCCCAAGAAAACCAACGCTGTGGTGCCCCAGGGTAGGAGCACGGACAGGGGAACCTCAGTTCTGCTTCCAGCCCCCCAAAAGCTACCCCTTATGGAAAGGCGGAAAAACTCCAGCCTGTGAAATGTGACTGCCCTGCGACAGAGGGGATGAAAAAATACCTTCCTGTACAGGAAGGACTTCACTGAAAAACAATGCAAAACCATCAAGACTGGAATTTTAAGCCTTTCAGAATGCTTCCTTCATATTCAGCAAAACAAAAGATTTTGACAAAAAGGAAGTATTTTAAAACAAATCTACTTGTTTTATGTTTTGTATGGTCATAACTGGTATATTTTTTTTTTAAATGGACTATATCTACGTGGGTTCCCTGAGCTGCTCCCATGGCAAACCCTGGTCTCCCGTTCCCAGCGGATGGCATGGTGATGAGGCAATGCGTGGAGCGGTGATGCTGCACACAAAGCAAGGGCGACAGGCTGCTCTTAAGGCATCTTCTCGTGTCATCTGTTATGCTTCCCTACCTATTTCTATGTACACTTAACGGCTAGAAAATGAGAAACGCTATTTTTGAGAGCAGATGCCTTCTGCTGAATCCTGGTGACCTGTTTATAAACTCTATTCTGATGGCGGCTTAACAAGCAGGCAGCCAGGAGGGCAAGAGAAATGCAGAAATGGGGTATTGCCTGTAGGGGGTCAGGCCACGCCAGTCTTTTGCAGCAGGAGGAGATTTTGCCTGGCTACCTCCTGCCCGCACGGGGTTCAAGCTACGGCAGCGAGGAGGCAAAACAGTCACGGGAATCCCTGATCAGACTCCGGCTCTTCTCCCCCGATCTTCTACCCAGTGCTCTTGCAAAGAAATCTACGGTTTCTAAAATGCTCAGTTTTAATTTACCAGTGCCTAAAGTCACAGAAACGTCTTAAGGTGTTAACAAACAAACAAAAAAAAAAAAGCTTAATTTACTACTTTTGCAGGCTTTTTGGAATAGCTGCTTTCTGGTTTGTGTTTTTGTTTTTGTGGTTTTTTTTTTCCTGCAGAGGCATATGCAGCCAGGTTTAGTACATCAAGTGTAAAGCAAATGGCTTAAAAGACCTGATTGGAGTTATGAGCTATTTCTGCTAGGCGTGCTATATAATACCTGCCACTTTGGCGTTCCGGAATCTGCAGTCCCCCACCACTATCTGCAGACTGTGGACAGGAATCCAGCCTTCTTTTCTTCTGTTCAGGTTTTTCACCAACCTTTGAACGACAACGGTATTAGTGAAAGGAACGCACCAACCCCGGAGCCATTTGATACGGGTGCACTCCGCACAACGCCTGGTGCAACCAACAATTTGTTCAAACCAGGGAAGCGTTTTAACAGGAGCTGGGTGTGCATTTAAAGTATTCTTCCTACCTCCATTTAGGAACTTAATTAAAAAGCCTACACTGGGAGCACAGCTCTCAGCAATGGAGAGGAACAGGACTCTCCAGAGCACCAGTTATCCTGCCTGAGACCTGTATTGATCTCCAGAGGTGCCAGTTTCCCTCCACCGACTACTGATGGAGCCAAGGATAATTAGTTTCCTCAATCCTGTTACTAAGCTAAACTGGCAGGATTGAATTTAGGCAGGGTACTCTAAGTAAATTCAACGCAGGATGTAGGCAGCTGGAAATAACTCCTGCTCATAAATGACATTTCTCTGTCAGCCATGCAAGGAAATCTGCGCTAACAAGAAAAGTTTGGTGTGAGAAATCTCTGCCTGGCACCGGCCAAAGTGGCTGCGAGAGGTGGTGAGCACTCAGCAAAACTGAGATGCTTTACATCTTGCTTTTGCTAGCAACAAACTGAATTTCCCTTGAAATGCAAGGGCTGTAGATGCTGGGGCCAGGAATACTCCATGGGGAATTTGTGTCTGTGCTTTTCAGGGTTAGTGCCGGCACAAATCTGATGCAGATTCCTGCCAGCATCACCCTCCCCACATCCCCTCCTACCGAGACCCCGGGGGCTGGCTGATGACAAGCTAGTCAGAAATCAACCTGGAAAGGACAGACAGCCAGAAATCTCTGCCAAATTGCTGCAGAAATCAGAAGATTTCTGCCCTCTGAGATGAAGAGACCAATGGTTCACCAGGCAGGAGGTTGGGTGCGGTGATTTCCCAGGCAATGGGAGAGAACCAGCTGGGAAGCGTTATCTCACGAGCCACAGCTTTAAATACAACAGAGAGCTGGTCTGCAGCCATTAACCAGTTAACGCTCATTTGAGGGAGGAAAATGTCTCACCATCACTTAATATTGCTATTAATAAGCTGAGCTGGGGTGGCCAAAGAGCTCTCACTTGAAGCACCATCTGGAGCAAGAAGAGGCTCCAGGCTGCCCAGGAGGGTGGTGGAGTCTCCTTCTCTGGAGACATTCAAACCCCGCCTGGACACTTTCCTGTGCAACCTGCTCTGGGTGGACCTGCTTTGGCAGGGGGGGGTTGGATTAGATGATCTCCAGAGGTCCCTTCCAACCCCATGTGATTCTGTGAAGAGGGCAGTGAGGATGGTGGTAAAACACAGCTGTCCCATGGCAAGGGAAGCCCTGACATGTTTTCCCAGGCCGAGCCAGCGCCTATGGCCTCTAGTTTTGGCAAGAGAAGGAACTCTCTGGCTTTCTGGAACAGTCTAAAAGTTAAATCAGAAGCTGCAGTGAGTGCATCGCCAGGCAAGTGAGGCTGCACAGGGACTGCCCCGCAGGCTCCGAGAGATAAGGCAAAGTAATCCTAAAATACCTACCACTGTCCCTCACCATCTTCATGCAAAAGCTGAATTTCATCCCCGTTTTTCACCAGCAGGTCTTCTGATCCTCTCCTCTTGCAGTCCGCAAGGGCTTTGTATTTTCCTGGAGACTGTGGTAGTAAGAAAAAAATTATCTTATTTAGCCACATGTCATGTCATAGAGCCATAGGTTGGAAGGGATCATATCATGCAGCTGTTATTTCTGACCACCACAGGGAACATGACAGAGCCCTATCAGCTACCTTAACTAAAATTATTTCAAGAAACTGTGGCCCCAAAATTGAGATATGGAAAATCCACGCGACACGGACAAGATACATGGATTATCCAGTGAAGCAAAACAAAGTGACATGACCAAAACCAGCAGCACCCCAAGCTCTGGGACCATTGCATCCCTGTACTAACCAGCTGGTTCCCGTCCTCCTCTTCGGTGTCGGAGCAGTTGGAGAGGTACTGGTTACCCGACCACTCCTCCAGCCCCTCGCAGATCTCCAGGGACTGTGACATTCCTGGCCAGCCTGCAAGAGAGCGTGCAGCTCAGGGTGTGGGGTCCCCAGCACCCCTGGAGCGCACCCTGAAGGAAGGGGAAGGGTCCCTACTTCTGTGGGGCTTGTTCTGGGGGGACGGGAGCCCACTGTCCAGCATCACTGGGCTGGTGCGCTCCGAGTCGTTCTCTTCTGAGCTTATGGAGGCTCTCTGCTGCTTCCTGAATGATAAAAAAAAAAATACAGAAGAAATTAATCTTAGTTTTACTTCATGGATGAACGCAAACTCTATGAGGTTTTGTAAAACAGGGTCAGAAATAATAATGGTACTTTTTAATGGACGTTTCTATGAAAGTAAAGGACTTCAGTGCCTGGTTTCAATTTTTTTGGGAGGGCAAATAAAGTTTCTGCAGCATTTCTTCCCCTGAATTTGAGCACAGTCTTTGATCTTTGTCTCCATTCGCAGAGGAGCTGCAGCTCAGGCTGTGCTGCCAGGCCAGCGCTGGGGGCTGCCCGAACAGACCCTGTCCGCAAACCCCTGCCACCGAAGGACCAACACCAGCACGTCCCTCCTGCCTCCCACCCAGGGGTCCCGGACAGAAATGGGGCAGGGAGAACAGCACAGAGGCAGGATACAGCCAGAAGGTGCCCAGGGATGGGAGGTACCAGGGGGAAAGCCCCCAGTATGGATCCTGGACTCACCCATCGCTCAGCTGGGAGGAGAGCGGGAGCTGGTCCGTGCAGGAGCCGGGCTGCTGCTTCTCCACTGCGGGGAGGTCAAACACCAGCTTAAAATCCAGGTTGGTTTTTTTATTAGCAACCGTCACACTCGAAGCATTATTTTAAAAGTTAGACCTTCTGTACGACCCTAACGATTTCTGTTTAGAGAAAACCAGACCCAGGGACTCTTGCAAAGCACAGACTTAGTTATGATTAAGATGCTATTTTAGCACAAATTCAATAGCGAGCATGCCACTGCAGACTCTCATATGCTTAAAACTAGGCATCTGCTATGTGTCTTGTTGAATTAAGCCTATGATAACAAATGTGAAATAATCCCCAAGGTAATGACCAAAATAAATAAATAAATACATACATACATAAATATGTACTTCTGTAATTCATTTTCACATAAGCACCTGGTCTTTACTGCTCTAAGTTATGTTATCTCCCTGCAACGTAAGGCCTCGCTCCGGTATTTTGCTGCCAGGCTTCTCCTGAAAATCAATTCTCTGGGGAGAATTAGTGGACTTGAAGATTAGCAATGTGAAAATAGGAAAGGCTCTGCTGCAGAGTGAATGCCACAGAGAAATTGGTCAAACGTACCTTTTATAAGCTCCTGCTGCTTGAACAAAATTTTTCTTATTTCATTCAACCATGCCATCTTCAGATCTACTGTTTGGGCCTGGAAGAAGAGAAAACTGTCTGAATTTTGAATTAAGAACCATCCCTTACAATGTGTGAGATAAAACATTACTTTTCTATACTGTGATTACCTGAAATCCCCTTTTATCCAAAGTCACCACTAAATTTTAAACATTCTTCATCTTTTAAAATTGATGGTCCCCACCACGTCCAGGCAAACCACAGTGGAAATTGTGGAGCCATCGCTGTAACGCAAGGAGTGTGGGCAAAAGCATGTGTGTGTGTGTGCACATCTTATCTTTAACAAAATACCTACTAGGGCCAAATCTGCCTTTTGAACATACGTATTCTCGGCTATATACGTCTGCTTTACGAATTTAAGTTGGCTACTGTGTTGTAACATGGAGAAAAAAAGCTGGGCAGAGGACTTATTAAAAAAAAAAACCAACCCCAAACAATATTTGCACAATGGGTTTTCCTGTGAACACCCCCTTAGACAAACATTTCACCTCCATAAATTTCTATTGAAAATGCTACAGAAGGGGAAAAAAAAATAAAAATCAGGAAGGAATCAGGTCAATCGGGCTACTATTTTGTAGATGAGTCGAAAGACTGCTGGAAACAGCACGGTGGAGGCTGAGCCTCTGCTCTGGGAGCCGTTCTGACAGCTATTTGTAGAGGCTCACACGTGGCCCATGTCCATTAAAGCACGAACCCTGTTTCCCAGTTCAATTCATAAAAGCCATTAAGCACAATAAATTCTTTTTTTTTTTTTTTCAACTACAGGTCTATTGGAGATTTCATCTGGAATAAAAGGCTCTATTTCCAAGTGCCAATTCTGTCTCTGCTTTAAGATGACTTTTACAGTCCTGGGCTGGACACTGGGCCAGCTCTGGGAATGCTGATGTGGGCAAAGAGGAAGAGAAAATGCGAGTTAAATGTCTGATAATCCCATAAAGATCAACAAGAGGCATTTCCTTAACACTGTTATGAGGATGTACAAATACCCAGACTTTTGAAGCGACAAACCTGCACGACATAGACCTCTTCTCGCCCACTATACCAGATTTCAAATTTCCGATGATCTCCTTTCACATTCTCCGTTATTCCAACCGCGTTCATCTGCAAATCCAAAAGAACCAAAAAAATTAAACATACCACAAATCTCTCCCTCTTCCCTAGGATTCCAGACATTTTTGCAGCAGGTTAAACAAATGCGTTTTCAGCCAGTTTAACACATTTCGTCAACTTTAATTTCAGTAGCAACGGAAAGTCACTATCTAACTTACCCCCCAAATTTCTGACAGCTTGCCGTATTTGCAAAAGCTTTTTGAAACCAATCAATGGACCCTTAGGGGACTTTTCCTTCGGGAATCGGTGGAACTAACTGAAAAGTCATCTCATGCCTCTTTCAGCACGGAATTTCTCAGATGAGGCATATGAAGGTTTATAAATGCATGGCATGTTTTTTTTCTACATACGTTACTTCTGCCACGTGATTCTTTCTTTATTTACTTGCTGGATGCTGCGTTTCATTCTTTCAGCGAACTTTAAACCCCATTTGTGAAGCCCTCAGCTCCTTCAGGAATGTCAGTTCAGCCTCTTTTGTCCCCTGCCCATCCCTGTAGTTGAGACATCATCCCAAGGCTTCCAAAAGAAGGGTTAATTTTCGGATGTACAGCCTGAGCTGCCATAAGCCCGGCTTTTGGGAAGGACAAGCTAGATGCTGCTGGATGCTGCTGTACCCGTTATCACAGCCCACTTTTGGTAAGTTGGATGGAAATGCCAAAGGCACAAATAATTCAGGATCTGCGCAAAGAGACCCAACTGAATGAGGAGCTCCAACTACGGTTAAAGACCAAGAAACTCTTCAGCAATAGGAGGCCTCTGACCCACCTGCTGAACACATCATAGAGCTGAAAAATGCTTTAATACCTGATACCGCATAAAACATCTCATTTGAAGCAAAGTTTGCTAGGAATTTATCGCTGATTAACGGATGGTCAAAAATAGCTAAAGTATCCCACTTACATGTTCTGAAACAGATCTAATAATAATGGTATCATCTATCATAAATTATTCACGCAGATCCCATTAGATAAATCAATATAAATACAAATAAGGCCTTAGAAAGAACATCTGTTTAACATTGCTGTCCCTCTTGGTTAATATGTGCTTCCTCAGAGCTTTTGGTCTGAAAGACTAGAAGAATTAACAATTTAGGTCACTTGGGCGAACTTTCTGTTCGTAGTTACTTTTTCAAATGTTGACACCTATTTTCAGTGACTACCAATGGCCTCAGGAAATAGGAAGCAAGTTGCTAATTAGCTTTCTTCATTTTTTCACTGGCATAAACAGCAGAGGTCTTCCCAACTTTGGAGAAAGCATTTGCCTCCAGATGCAGAAATGCCCCTCACTGAAGCGGGGTCAGTATTTCCCAGTCTCTCTTTGCCTCACATCCCTCTCTCAACCGGTCCAGTACAGTAAAAGTTGAGAGGTCTCTGCTGAGCTTGCAAGAAGGTGACGAAAGCCACTGACCACTGGCACATCTGCTGTTTTACACCTATCCATTGATATTTAAAAACGCACAGGTTAAAGTCTGCAGCATCCTGAACATTTTGGAAAACTTTATCCAGTGCCACGGTGCCCTCGAAAGCTGGATCAGGCTCCTACCTGACTGTGTGAACACTTAAAAAAACTTAAAAGTTAAAAAAAAAAAAAAAAAAAGAAATTATGAAAGATGTTGAAAGGCCAGCCTAGAGAGCAGCTCATCCAGTCGCTGCAATTTCCAGCTCTGGGCATCTTGTTTAGCACGGCAATTTATACAGAGTCTCCTACAAAACTGTCCAGGCATCGAGATGTTAGAAACTTTAGATGATCTACTATGAGAAGTGCCAGCAATAGACATATTTAAGGTCTGCCCGTTCACGTTACCGGATTTTGCAATTCTGTGTCCTCCCCCTTGGCCAGGATTTACTGTCCCTCGGCTGTCGACTGCAATGCAGACGAGGTGGGCTCGTGGAAAGTTCTGGGATGGTGTTCCTCCGCATCGCCTTCCAGGCCGGTACGAGACAGACTGATTTACTTGGCACTGCAGTGAGTTCTGAACCTGCATCCTCTACGTTACTCCATCTCAGCTGAAGAGGAGGGCATGTACCACTGGATATTTTACACACCATGTAAAATATTATCCTGAGGGGTTCTTTTGTTTGTTCTAGAGATGTCCAGTTACACAGCTTCTACCCAACAGCTTGCTTTAATTCTGAATCCCCACAAAACATTCTTGCAAAGAAAAACAATTTCCTGGTACTACCATGAATCAAACAAACGTCAAGCTCCAGAAACATGGATTTTGCCCTCAGGACAGCAATTCTGAAGAGGGATGTGTGCAGATGTAATCCTGCAGCATCCATGGATTCTCTTACCCCAACCTCTAAGTGTGGCAACGCAAACAACTGGTAAATGAGCTCTCTCGAGGCAAAGAAAAACCCTGGTCCCATCGCCTGGACTCCTGAGCGCAGGATAGTCTCCTCCCAGCAGGCCTTCCCCACACCACCTCTTCAGTTCTTTCAAAAGCACGTACGGCAAAACAAGTACCACGGGGAAAACAAGCTCTCCAGAAAGAAAACGATGCTGTTTGGGAAAAACATTTAACATATGGCCCGGGATTTGCTTTCAATACACAATTTGTAACGTGCACTGGAGCTGAACAGACTTATCTTCTGCTATTATATGGCTTTGATGACTCGTGGCATCTCAGTCCCCAGACCCTGTGGAGATCAGGGACCTGCAGTCTCTGTGCCTGAAGGCTCTGCCTCCAAGTGCCCCCACTTTTTTTTTTTTCCTCCATTCTAAGATACACTCATATTGGGGGTTTTATTTATCCAGACAAACAAGGCAGAGTACTGAGACAAAATGCCGCTGTTAGAAGTGCTCATCACACGCAGTATGCCAGGAGGATTCTTTTAGAGAAGCAGTTTGGGATTTTTATTGATAATAGTTAGTATTTATGGGCTTGGGACAGATGTTTATGTCCTTCTTATTTTGCCATAGGCTACTCTCTTCATCTGATAATTGTACTTTTACTGCAGTTAGAGCCCGCCAAAGGAGAAAGGCAATGAGAGAGGAAGAAGAGTTCTCTCTGCATCCTCCTGGCTGAGAAAGAGGGGTTGGGAGCCACCAGGTTCCTCCAAGCTGGGCATCAGACAGACTTCTGCCCAAGGGACCTCCATGGGGACCAGGAGCATGAGGAGCCCCCTTGGTCTCCCAGCTGGGCTGGGGAAGACGTGAAGAGCCTCCCCAGTTTCACGTCCTCACCCCCGCTGCTGGAAAGCGGACTAGGGAAGGGGGGAAGGCACATTCTCTCCCCTGGGACTTGCCCACAGCACCGTTTCCCTGGCAGATGCCACCACATACGTGACTCTGAGTCCACGGGCTCCCCCAGCTGCTGCTTCAGCTATGGGGGTCCTCACAGCTTGTTACACCCTTTCATGGGCATAGCACTTGCATATGGGGCATTACAGCCCTTAATAGCAGGAAACAAGTCACTGTGTTAGAGGAAAAATACTCTCTGAGTCTGCAGAGTTATTGCTTTACAATATAAAAGGCAATGCCCCCAACTAAAAAAGTCCTTACTTTCAAAAAATGCTTAAAACTGTAAGATGAGGTTTTGTCGTATCCGTCTCCATGCTCCTCTCGCTTCTTGCAGAAGACCAAGGCTTTCTCATACAGGAACAAATGCCTCTGCATTGGCTTGAACCTGGCAAGATCCTTCATTTTTGTTGGACCTTTTCGGTGTCCTGTCCAAACACTGAAAGATCCTTGCATCAACACTTTCCCCAGTTCGCTCAGGTCACCCTGGTGAGAGTACAACAAAGAAAAAAAAAAAAGAAAGACAAAGACATCAATTAAAATGCAAGAGGACTGTCCAAACAATGACGGGTGACGGGGCCAGGTCTGTTCCAAGGCACGTCACTCTCAGAATAGGTCTTCCTGGAAGGATCAGATGATCTTTTGGGAGTGACGGCACGGTGCCAGGAGAGATGCAGAGGTCTCGGATGCAGGGCTGCAGCTGTGTGAAGGGATACAAGTCAGTAACTGGAAGAACTAGGAAGATAGGAAAGCTCTCCAGCTCCTGTGGAAGTCCAGGTCAAGGGCTCTGGCTATTTCAGTGGGAAAAGGCAGATGAGATTTGAGCCTGAACTGAGGTCTCAGAGGATGGACTTCTCCAGTAGGCCAGGATTGGGGCCAGCAGCTTTGAAAGCCATCCCCTCACCCTTCCCTGAAGCCCTAGGGAAGATAACCACTTCAATAAGAAAGGATCAAAATCAGCCTCGGAGAGTATTTGGTTGAATGTTGAATGAGAAATGCTATGAAGACACCCCAGCTGAATTAATAAGGTGAGCCGTGAGACAACTAAGGTGCATGCTGGAAAAAATACTCTCCAGAACCACAAGGTGGCAAGTGTGGGCACTACATGACTTTGGATGTGTCCTTTGGATGTGTCCTTTGGATGCAGAGATTGTCCAAAATCCTGAAATGAGATGGAAGGCTGTCACCTGCAAGAGCTTCCTGATCCCATTCACTTTGTAGCTGCTCTAGTAGAGTTTTTAGCCCGTACATTCTGGGATGCTCTCCATTCCCAATGCATCATCCGGCCTTGTGCAAGGTCTCCCGTTACCCCCATCTACTCACATCATATCCTGTTATTGAAATCTGATGCATAGAGTCGTTGACTGACTTTAGCAAATCCAACATTGCAACCAGAGCTTCTTGAAGTTCCTGAACTCCATCACAGCTCGTGCTGTACTTTAGCAGCTCCTGAAAATAGAAGTGGAAGAGCACGTGTCGAACGAAACAGAGTTTTCCATCTCACCCAAAGTTTCCAATGCCCAAGAGCAACCTACACTGCCCAAGTTTCTTTTTTCATAGGTCACAAAAAAATAAGACTGGCTCTAAACCACAGTCAATACAAGGTGTGGAAGAGACCACTGAAGCATGGCCCATTTTTTTCTGAGTTTCCTCAAGGACAGTGTCAGGTTATAGGGTGGCATCACGCTCATCTGAGCTCTTTGTGTTGTGTTTTAAATCGGTAAGAAACAGAAAATAAGGTTTTCCATCAGCTGCCAGTATGTCATATATGCCTTCAAATAAGGTTGCAGCAGATGATTGTCTTCAGACTGGCAGACATGAGGAACAGATTTTATAAAATCCAGACCCTTCAAGTCAATAAGCAGAAGACAGAGTTGGGAATTATACCACTGAAATAAAATTACTTTCATTTGAGATCTCCTCTGCCCACTTACAGCTTCTTGTGTAGCCATCCCTCATTCAAGAAACTGGAAGGTGGGGTTCAGAAGCCACCACCCCAGTTCTCTGTAAATTGGGAATAGCAGCACTGCCTTGCTTCAGCGAGGGGACACAAGAATAAATGCATTAAAGATTACAGGCACGATAACAACCCTGAGGGGAAGAAGAGATGCATCAATATAATATATTTCATCCATCATACACTTATGGTCATCTCTGGTTCAGATTTCTTAGAACTGGATTTGTCATTTTGTACCTCTGAACAGATTTGGTCTTTCTCCCCATAAAAAAAGCTTGTTAAAAGCTCTTGTTTCTTTTTCAGGTGTGCAAATTTTCATCTTCGTTGACAGTCACTACAGAAGGCCAAGACAAGCAGTATGTAATCTAAGTCTTGGTGCTGATTTACAGGTAACCTTTAATCGAAAAATAAAATAAACTTGAAAACAGATCTATCTCCTGATGTCCTTTCAAAGTAGAACACGAAATACCTTCAGGAGTAACTGGTATTTTGTCAGGCGCTGCACTGGCTTGAGCAAATAGGAATCCAGCCCGAGTTTGTGCTCCAATTTTCTTTGGCATTCCTGGAACCAAGAATTCTGATTAAGTACGTTCTGCACCAACTATAAGTAGTTATTCCAACAGCACGACTAGTATGGTTTGCTCAAAGATTTCATGTAAAAATGTCATATGGCGCCTATAACTAAAGACATTTTACAAAAACACGTCAAGTAATATAATGAATGGATCTGCCTTTAACTCCTTGTGTACAAGAAACTCCAACTGCTGTTTTTGTGAGGCTTCCATGCAATGGTAAACAGCATATGCTGCAAACCCAGCGGGGTGCGTAGGAGGGTGTTCAGGACAAGCGAGCGTCCCAGGACGATGCCTGCCTTGGTGGGGGAACACACAGCTCACCTGGAAGAAGGTGCTTTCGGAGCACTGCCTCCACAGGGACTCCGACCGGGGCTTGTTCTGGCAGTATTTCTCATACATCTGGAAATCCTGTCGCTGTACGGGAAGCCAAAAAGGAAGTCACACACACACACACACACAGGCCAACCTGCTCAGCAGCCAAACAAGCTGAATGCCCAAGCTGTAAATTTGCTTTTATCTCTGCTTCCAGCCTTAATATATACAAGTCACAGAGTTTGGGTAAAAGAACCACTGCTGGGAATCACAGTGTTGCAGTCACAGCGGCTGCTTTCCCCCGTCTGCTGCTGGCCAGGCACCCACGCTCCCTGCCCTGCTGTTGGTATTGCCTTCTCAGAAGCATCTTTCCTAACTGACATAACTGAGATGTTGTGGAGTGCGACAAATCAGGAGAAACACCGGCCTTCGAGTCTGCTATATATGCGAAAGTGAGTCACCCACCCTGTCTAGGAAACAAAATCCCACTCTCTCGGGCGCTCCCAGGCAGCTTTCCAGACTGTGCAGGAAAATTCTGCAAGAGAAGGGAGAGGAGACAAAACACAGGGGTGAGGAAGGCAGGGTTTGGGTACTTCATCCTTAAAGGAAATCGGTCTGATGAAAAGGGGAACAGAGGTGGCACCGTACTTGTTGTGGAAGTCGTATATCTCGGGCATGTTTCCGAAGAGGATGTCCTTCCTGTTCCTCAGCACGGGAGGCATGAGGATGAGCATGGCGGGGTTGTCCATTTCAGCTCTGTAGCCCTGCAGGATGCAAGAAGGGGGCATCACTCAGTTGGTAAGGCCTTGGCTTGGCATCTCCTCGAAGGCAGGTGAAAAAGGGACGTGAACAGACTTTCAATACAATCTGCTTTGTTTCAAAGTGCAACATCCCTTTTATTGCCTTATTTTTTGTCCCTAAACCCTTGTCTTTCAGTCCCTGGGCATGTGGGATTGTGGTCCAGCAGGAGATGGCTTGGATGGCTACCATGGACGTGCTCTCTGTTCACCAAAGGCAAACGGTAGCACCTTCTCCTCGCTATGGCCTGACTGTGGGAGAAGGAACTTGTCTGGGTTGAACACATCTGCTCTATGACCGTGGGACACAGGAGTGACAACGTGTTTGTACAGGGGATGCAGTGACACACAATCTCACGAGAACCGGTGCACGAGGTGGCTAGTTACAAAGCAGAAATGGCTTGAGATCAAATAAGAAGATCAACGGGCTTTTTGCTCTTGTACAAGTGCTGCCGAGCACCAGGGTCTCGCTCTCCTCGATGCCTCAGGACTTCTGTCCTCTGTGGCTCCACTTGCCTCTTGAAACCCCAGGCTCCCGAGCAGGGAGGAGCTGCAAGGGACAATGCTGCACTACGAATCGTTGGGTGGAAGTAGGAAATAACGTAAAGCCCCCCTCAGTAACATCACATCGCTGCCCCAACACCAAAACGTTCACCAGATGTGGCAAACATCCTAACCCTAGAGCAGGGAGAAGGCACTGCCAGAGATTGGGACTGTGACAGCAAAGACGACATCATGAAGGCCACCAGCCACCGCTCAAGCTGGCCACACTAGCCACCAAGCATTGCACAGAAGTGAGGTCCTTTTAAACATGAGTAGCAAACATATTTGCAAAAATGGATTCAGTATGTACAGCCCATCTTCTTTGGCTTTCCCAATCAATCTCTCACGCTCACTATGGTTGGGATCTGTATTCCTTACACCCAGCAGGTATTTTGTAGTTGACTAAGGATGCAGGAGAAGATAAGTATCTGGAAAAACAGTCACTTATATTTAACATCTGCAAGCGGGCTTCCCTCTTTAAAGGAAATACTGTTTTCAGAAAAAGGCTATCCGTCCATTTTTCTCTCTCTAGACTTGATACGCCCAGTAATCAATCTGTGTACCTGCCAACCGCTTTATCATGTATACTGTGGTTTAACAAAAACCCCAATCAGCGCAGAGCAATTACGTGTAACTACCCGCAGTCCAACAGATTTATATTCTGCTTGCTCCTGGGTGAGAGAAATGCAAAGCCGGGGAGAGCCATTTAACAGCCAGCTCGTTTTGGCCATCAGCAAGAGTGACTTTGGAATAAAGCAGAAGTATCTAAAATGGCAGCATGAGAAATTATAATCTGGTTTCTAAAGAAATGTGGGTCACACGTTCACGAACTTCACAGTATTGAGACAGAATCTTCCCAAGGATAAAACACAGGCTTCTTGCTTTTGTCTCCAAAAGGTAAAAGAAAGTAGGGAACAGTTAAAAATAACAGGTTTTTGTACATTTTTCCAGGCTCTGATAAAACTAATTACCAGTACTTTTGTGTACAAACAGAAGGCTTCTCCCTCGTTCTAGATGAAAAGCTCATCCTGACACCAACTGTTCCTGCAGATGCCTCCAACAAAGAAAAGCTTGGGAGAAAACTTAACATTTACGACTAGCTTGGGATATGACAGTCTGGTAGAAACCTGCCCCATCACATTTTTGCTTTGTTTGACAGAGTGGCAGGAGCTCTTTTGTACAAGTCACTGGGGAACGGTCATGAGCAGCCAGAAGAAGTCACTCACCGTCAAAACAGTGAAGAGTTCCTCTACGTACACTCTCTCGGTTTCTATAAGCTCATTTATGACGTGACTAACATAAAGGAATAAAAAAAGCAGCATATTATTTTTATGTCTGTAAAAAAAACCACAGTTCAAGCAGCCCAAAATACAGTGTGATCTCATGAAACAACCAACACAGGGGTGATCAAACAGGCAAAAGCGCAAGAGAGGGTCAGGCTGGAGGAACACATGGATGGGACAAGGACTGGCCAGAAACAACATCATTTTGAGTGAGGTAACCAGGGTGAAAGCTTACCCTTTTAATATATCTAAGCTGTCGTCACTGTCTGAAATGAAATATTGCAAGGAATTCCGTTTTTCCTGGTAGTCGTGCATTACTTCGATCTGCAAGAGAAATGGTAACAACGTTCATTAGTACAGAGACCAGAGACCAGCTTCCACAGGGGGAAATATCTGCGGACGTGGATAGGCATCACTGTTATGCAAAGAACAAGTTCAGGGAGCAGCACACAGGAGAGCGATACCTGTGACTTGGAAAAACAACGCAAGATACATCTCAGGTGCTGGACTAATCCAACTAAACCATTTGGATGTGAAAGGGTTTTTTGGTTTGGGTTGTTTTTCTTTTTAAGAAAAAAAGAGCATCTTCAAATCCAAAGTCTAAGTACAATCAATTTTTAGAAGGGTTTCAGTTTTTCAGTGTATAAAACTCATTCAGATTTCATGAATAATATTTACCTTGCGAGAACTCGGAGATTTTCTTGATGTTTTCTTCCCCGGGAGAGAGAGATCAAATGAAAATTTCAAACTGGAATTAAAATCCACACCTTGGGTAGAAAAAAACATAATTACATAACGTACACCTACAGTGAAGGAGATGTAACAAGTCACGAAGAAAAATGGGATATATTTTTAAGAATGAATAATTAGTTAGCTAGTTCCACAAGCAAACTGGCAAAATAAAGGGTATCGTCTCCAACAACAACACTGAATACCAAATGACACAAGTCACACAGATGATCATAAAGGCCGTAAAGTAAAAAGTAATCAGAAAAAACAAGATGTCCATTGAGTGAATACTGTAATCAAAACCTAACAAAGTCTGTGAAGCCTGTGCAGATGATAGAAAACAATAAAATCAAATAAACTACCAAAAGGAACATCACCTACTGGGATACTGTTTTAAAGTCCTTTTATGAACGTAGGGCAAGATGCTCAGCTGATATAAACCGTTTCTCCACCTTGGAAGAATTTATTGATATTGTCAGTAGATAATCACAACTTGTAATACTTTGGGTTACTGAGGTAAATTGGAAGCTTAAAAATAAAAGATAGAATCAGAGAACGGTTTGGGTTGGAAGGGACCTTAAAGATCATCCAGTCCCAACCCCCTGCCCTGGGCAGGGACACCTCCCGCCAGACCAGGTTGCTCAAAGCCCCATCCAGCCTGGCCTTGAACCCCTCCAGGGATGGGGCAGCCACAGCTTCTCTGGGCAACCTGGGCCAGGGTCTCACCACCCTCACAGCAAAGAATTTCTTCCTAATATCTCATCTAAACCTCCCCTCTTCCAGGTTGAAGCCTTTACCCCTCATCCTATCACTACATGCCCTTGTAAAAAGTCCCTCCCCAGCTTTCCTGTAGCCCCTTCAGATAACATCAACCTCCCCAACGAGTTATACAGCATCTTTCAAATATTTCTTATTTCTGAATTGTTAAAATGACGATTTTTCACCAAAAAAGTCTTTTCTCCCCACGTTAATGGCAATAATTAATTTCTCCAGCTCTGTGCGGGGTCTGTCGCATAGAGGTGACCCGGCAGGGGACGGAGTGTGGGCTATGACCCATCACGGACAAGAAGACCCAAAAGAAAGGAGGACCTGCCAGTGGTCCTGCTGGGAGGAAGGGAACCTGGAGAGGAAGTTAGGTGAGAGATGGTCACAAGCTGCAGTTCCTTGTTGTGTTGTGAGAGTGACTTTACTCCAGCACCGGGGCTCGGCCGCAGCCTGCCGTACCGCTTCCACACACCTTCCCACGCTTCACAGCTCAGGACGGGGTAGGTTTACTCTTCCCCCCGCCAGAAAAAAAAAGCGGTTTCAAAATTAGAACCACATTCATCGGACAGGCTTCAAATCCAGGGCAAAGATGAAAGAGGAAGCGTCTTTCCTCAGACAGAAAAAGAGGTGGAGAAGGGGGGGGGAAATGAAAGAAAGAAAGAAAAAGAGGACAAAAGTAACGTGCTTGGAGGTGATTTGGTTTCAATCCGCACCATAAAACCCATCCATCTCAAAGTGTTGCTGGCGGAGCCCAGCGTGTGTCTTTGACACCGCACATCACACCGGCAGCATTTTGATGTTCTGTGTTCAACGGAGGCCTTATTAAAAAGCTCTCTTGGCGTGATCTATCCAAAGAGGAGCCTTTTGTCTTTCCCCGCTGGCCGGCTACGCTCGTTTCAACACACTTGATCATCCCTTTCAGGAAGGGGATTAATGGAGGATACCTGGGCTTTGCAGGCGGCCGAGCGCCTTTGCTAGAAAAACGTGCGTCCTATAAAGGCATGAAATAAGTGCAGCCGATTGATGATGGTCTCACACCACTCCACGGAGGTGGCCACCCATTTACCCCCCCCCTTTAGATCAATAATTCCTCCTTAGTACTTTCCTGTTTCTAGAAAGCTGGGCAAGTTACCTTAGGTAAAACGGGCAATACTCTAGTTAAAAGATTCAGCTTTTTTTCCTGATTGAGGAAAGGAGTTCAAAGTGTGGTCTAGTAAAGGGGCCATCAGCCTGGGAAAAGGAAATTTGGCATTTATTTACTGCTCTGGCCTGCACCTATTCCCATCCCTCCGCTAGTCTGGCTATTTACATGTCACCCCCCGAACTGGAGCCACTTGTACTCTTTGTATGACACCTGCTACAGTTCACCGTAACCAATATTCATTAATTCATCCTAAGAATTCTGTGTTAAAACACAAATATTTAATTGCTTTATGCAGTCAGATCACTGAATTCAATATTCCCGCATAACTTAGCACGTCCCTGGCTTAAAATACATGAATGTTACTTCAGAATACTTTTTAATTCTGAAACATACGGGGCTGCCAAGGATGAAAGTTTTAACATTATCATTTAAAGCTAACATTGTGCTACATCCCATTACCAAAATCAAGGCAGAACATTCAGTGACCTCAGTTCAACCAGAATTTGTACCTTTATGGGCATTAATTATTCCTCAATTGGGATTTAAGGGAAGACGTTCTCAAGGAATCAAAGGGATTTAAGCATCCAGCTGCTCGTTTCTGTTAATGAGATTTGAGCTCCTCATTTCTCCAAGCTCCTTTGCAAACATCAATCTCACTTTATGTCAGTTCCAGCTGAAGATAGTTATGGAGACTGTCGCAGAGAATAGGTATGCTAATAAATTTATAAACCTTGCCCTTTTTCCATGTAGTACTAATTCACCAGTTTTCAGCCCGGTAGGATGCTCGTAAAGCAGAACTGCAAGTTCACACTGTTTGCAGCTCTCTTTTTTCACTGAGTAGGAAGGGAAAATAAATAGCAAGCAACCAGCCCCATTCTCCACACAGGTATGGGAAGCTGGACACAAAAACTGGAAAGATAATAAATCATCTTATATGCATTTACAACAACATGCAACAAATCTGTATCAGCCAGCAAGGTCTAGGTGGTTTCTCAAAACCATTCTTAACCTTGCTCTTCCTGCCTCAAAGTGAAGTTATCATCTGAAAATACCATAAACTTAAAATATTTTACCATGTTTAGGAGAGAATAATGGTGATTTTGATCTCGGTGGATTTTCTGGCCGAGGGGCTACCAGTTGGACCGGCCGCACGTGCTTATCCAACAGCTTCTTGAAGCAAGACTGCCGATTCTCAAACATGCTCCGGACGTTCTCAAGCTTGACCTGCACCAACTGTATCTGGCACTGCAGAGGGTGAAAAAGACTCCCGTGATCAAAAAAACAACAGCTTTTTTGCACTTTGACCCAAAAGAGAGGACTATAAAGCTGACACAGTCACAGTCCGATCTTGCTCTTCGCTTGTTACGGAACTGGAGGGGTTGCTTACCTTCAACTCTGATGTCAAGACTGACTCAAAATCATAGTGTAGGGCTTGGGGATCGTAGTTTAAGTAGGCTGAAGAGCTTTCAAGAAATCTCTCTATGTCCTGGAGAGCTTTCTGAGCGCCTTCTTTGGACTGGCACTTGTCCATCTGCTGGTTGGCGAGCAGGTAGGCACCTTCGTCACAGCACTGCAGAGCCTGGGGACAGCAGGGCGCAAACACGGGGAGCGCGACCATGAGCAGCACCCCTACTAAACCAAGGTTCCCACGAGGAAGATCATTTTCCAGCTCTGTATTTTCAACACGGAGCTAATTAGTACTCCGTAAAGACCTCAGCAGCTATTGCATGTGGATTAGAAAGTAGAAAGGCCCAATCTTTTCTGGAGGGTGACTGCAGTCCTCAACATACCCAGCCAACACGGGCTCCCACTTGTACCTGGGTAAAACCAGGGGTTTAACTGACACAGAAGCACTATTTAGTGCGTAGCTGAACCAAATCACAGAATCACAGAATCTTCTTGGTTGGAAGGGACCTTTGAGATCATCGAGTCCAACCACAAAAACAAAACAAAACAAAAAAACCCCACCAAACACCAAAACCAAAACAAAAACCACACAAAACAAACACCCACAACCACACACCACAGCCACCCACAAACAGACCAAACCAACAATCTCACGCACTAGAGCATGCCCTGAAGTGCCATGTCTACACGTTTCTTAAATACCTCCAAGGGATGGCGACTCCACCACCTCCCTGGGCAGGCTGTTCCAGTGCCTGACCACCCTCTCAGTAAAGTAATTCTTCCTAATATCTAATCTAAACCTCTCCTGCTCCAACTTCAGACCATTTCCTCTGGTCCTGTCATTATTCCCTTGGGAGAAGAGGCCAACACCCACCTCTCTACACCCTCCTTTCAGGGAGTTGTAGAGCAGATCTGATAAGTAGATTTTTATTTATTCAACGCAGAAAGCTGAAGGGGGCACTACAGAGTTTACAATGAGGCAGGTGGGTTTCTTGAGATAAATGCCTGGCTCCTTGCAGACCTACACTGCGAGGAATGATCAAATTGCATTCACGTTTTTTTAAAAAATAAGGATTTCAAATGGCAGTTTAACATTCTACATTTGACATGCACAGGTAGTAGCTGAACACCAGGCTGGGTTCAGTTGGAACTTGCACGCTGTGGTCTGCACAGGCATGAGAAGATGCTGCAGCCAAGAACGACTAGGGACCCTCCAGCGCCATGAACGGGGAGGAAAGAGCAGGAGCACGGTGTGCCAGACCCGTGGGTTAGACCACCAGCACCGACCGGGACTGCAAGGACCCCAGGAGAGGACACTGTGCTGCAGCTGAGAGGCTGCCGATGAATCCTCCACCCCCACAGATTAAAGCAATATTGCAGTAGAGTACAAGGATTAAACAAGAAAGTTCCCTAGTCCCCCAAAACAGTGAAATGGAACAGGGTCAAACTTCGCTGCTTCTCTTAATGGCCTCAAGCACTATTACAGTTGTGCGCCTTCTGCCTAATTAGCGTGAATTTCCCTAAATGAATATTTGATGCTGATTAAGATATCAAAGAGCATCAGAGCCACATGACTCCACTTCCATGCTAGCACACAACAGCTGCGCCTATCTACCAATCTGTCACCTTATTTTTCAGTCAGCTACGTTCACTCAATAAATCGCTACGAGAAAAGGGCTGGAGTTGATCTGGAAGTGTTACCTCTACTGCACTGGGTACGAAAACCTCCAAACTCAATTAATGCATGGAAATAAGCATGACCAAGAGCAGCAGCAGAACTTTGGTGTTCCGAATTGCCCTCTGGAGATGCCCAACTCTTCCTGCTGACTATTCACAGCAGCAGCAGATGTCTGTTTGCCGACTTCACCAGCGAGGTGAGGGGGGAAGCCCTCCTCCAGCCTCCGGGGAACACTTCCCTACCATGAACTGCTGAAGCAAAGCTGCAAGTTTCAGATGTTTCCAGCTAAAAAGCGGAGAGGCTAACCCCACAGAGAAGCTAACCACCGACTTCTCAGGGTACTGTGTCTCTGGACTCTACCTGCTGAAGGCGGGTGTGAAGATCCAAGGTCTTCTGCAGTCGCATCTGCTTCCTTTTGATCTCATCGGACAAGACATCGGAGTGGTGCCGCAGCTCGTTGCATTGCTGGCAGATCAAGTTGAGCGCGTAGTGGTGATTTGCTGCTAGCTGGTGGCCGTGTAGTATCACCACCTGAGCCTTCCCTATCAGATCCTTCAGCGAAAGGAAGAGAATGGATTGCACATTTATTGAGATAATGCCAAAAATATCTACACACAACAACAATGCACTTTCCCGTCTTACCAGGTTTCAGGGACACATGGAGACAACTGCCACTAGGAGTAGCCAGAACGGGTGGCTTATGCAGGATAAAATGCCACCCATCATCTGGGAAAAAACCCCACTTTTGCTATCCAAGAGGAGGATGAAGAAGAAAACAGCATTTCACCAAGCTAGTGATGCTGTGAATGGCTGCTGGCCGCGAACTGCTGCCATCTCCAGGAGCTGCACTCTAAAAAACAGCAGCTGATGTCCAGTTTAGGCACGCTGTGCTCGTAAGCATAAAAGGGGATTCGAGTGGTTCAGGTTTATGGTGAAAATAAACCAGGCTCTTTGCAGCAAAACTTGATGCAAAGAGCATGTTATCTCCTCTGCACATCTTGGTCAGTGTAATGGTTACGTCTTCTCCAGGGCTGGCTTTCTGCTGGGACCGCTGCCCTGTTGCACCCTGTTTGCCAGGCCCTTTGCTCCTCCTCCCTCCACAAATATTTCTTCCAAACAGCCAAAAGGCCTCAGACCTTTCCCTGAGGACTCTCCTTTCCAAAGAAGCCTCTGGGGGTTGTGTCCAGATCCCTCAGGATTTCTCCACTGACCCTGGCCCACATGCCAAGCACATCCCTTTGCAGAGGTCACATCCTCAGTTGGGCTCCCGTGAATCATCTCTCCTCACTCTTCTTCTCCCTACTTCTCTTAGTCTTCATCCATATGTTATGTTCAAATCACAGACACGTCAAGATAGCAACTTTTTTGCCTCTCCATGTGCCTGGTAACAAGCCTCTGCCTATTAGCACTGCTAAGGCACTTAACATATAAATAATTCTTCTTCCAGCTCATTAACTCCCACGCCTCCCCTATGTTCAGACATTTATCTGTTCTGGATTTTCACAGTGGCTCAGCAATTTATTTTAACTCTGATAATTAAATACCCTATTCCTGGCTTTCAGAGTGATCACAGCATTGCTGCGCAGAGCAGAGACGTGAAATCAATCCTTTTGTGCAGCCACTTACAACAAATTACACCAGAACCGGATAATTTCAGAAAGTACCTCCTACCACAAATACAGAATGCACCTCTCGTGTCCCCTTAGTGCCTCTTTCTGTGAAAGATGGTCTCACCTGTGCCATACCATCGAAGTGACCCAGGTCCTTGAGCCTCTGTTTTACTTGGGGGACGCTGTCGCCAGTGTCGGGCAGCTCCGCTTGCTGACCCATTAAAAATTCAATGGCATTCTTGACCTAGACACAAAGAAGAAGACTGCTGCAAAAGGATACAAAGCACAGGCAGAAAATCATTCTCAGACCAAAATTAATCACACTTTAGCTAAGACTGCTAAATCCAATAATAAAACTAACGTCCAAGAACTAATTTCTAAATTCAAAGATGCTTCTATCAGCAAAATCTATGCGGCTGCAGGGCAGTGATACCTAAATTAGCTCTGGATGAGGAAGCGCAGTGGTCTCCCCAAGCTGCCAGAGCCAAGGAACAGCAGCATAAATTAAACACTCTCAAAATAAAAAGCATAAAGACTTCTCTCCTCTCCCCTCCTTTTCATCTCCAACTCTTCCTTCTGCCAACAGAAATGCATCTGATCATACCTCTTGAAAACTTTGCTCAAACTTCCACAGTTGTAAATACTGCTCCATTTTTAACTGATGTTTTTCCCAGAAGCCATCAAAAGCCGTCTCCATCTCCCGCAGCTGACCAAGCAACCTCGAGCACAGAAAAAGGACAGGATGGGAACAATTTGCAAACAGAGGACAAGCAGAGATGGACAAACCCTAGAAATCACAACATTCAAGCCTTCTGGGCCCAAGCTCTCAGGAGAAGTCAACAGACGTGTATATATATGACTTGTGAAGATCTCAGGGGGAATTTTTAGTGAAATCTTCGCCACAGATGATGGCACCTGCGTGAAGCTGTTGTTGTTGCCTCTGTTTATCTGAATCCTGCCTGGGAGCCCGGCACGGGAGAGCCCTGTAGCTGCTCCACAGCCTCGTCGTAAAAAATCAGAGCAGATCAAAGCAATCTGATGGGTCTGGAACAAAACTCTGGTATCTTTGCCTTGACCTGTTTAATAGGTGGCCTAAACAACACATCTACGCTTAAAAACCATGGGTGTTTTCCACTCAAAAAAATCAGGCAAACTAGGAAGATAGTGCACTCACCGATTCACGGTCTCCCAGTCCCCAGGCCTCTCATGGTGCTGGTCCTGACTGCATTCCCCGGCGTCGGGCTCTTCGAAACTGCTCAAAAGCAAGTTTCCCTCTTTCATGACTGCTGTAATATCTTCCTGTAGAAGGCAAAACATTTCTGATTCAGGCTCCTTTTTGGTGAGGTAAGGATACGTCCTGTCGTGTTTCCCCTGCCTTAGTTCTCCTCTATGAAATGAAGCACCATCAGACCAAAGGACTCCCAGTTTTATCCCCCTTAATGCTGGGTTATCCCTTGGAGGTGGAAAAGGCTGAACCACAGACTGGTCACCAGGTGGAAACTGGACCATGTGAAAACATCAGGCCACAAAACTATTCAAGAGGCAGGAGGACAGGTCTCTCCTGGTGAGAAGGCAGGTTTGTACTAGATACCTATCTAAAATTCACATATTCAAGCAAGTATTTCTGCAGCTTGGAGGCTGTGCTTCTCCATCAAGGTCACCAAAGGAGGCTGTAGGAAGAGCATCCCAGCGGTACAATGCTAGGACTGAGACACCTTGGTGTGTTTATTAGCATCAGCTGAGGTGCTTTGAGCTCAGCCCCAAAGCAAACAGATGCATTTAGTCAATTATTTTCAGAAAAAAAGAGACCAAATGCCGATGTGAGTAGGAGAAAATGGACGTGGCTGATGAACCGAGTTGGAAGAAGCCCCGAAGGAAAGACCTCCGCATAGCTCCATTGGAGACCCAGTTCCTGGAGGAGTAAGAGCCCATCCCAGGAGATGGCCAGGTTTCTATTGTGAGAGAAACAAAATCACAGAATCGCATAGGTTGGAAGGGACCTCTAAGATCATCTAGTCCAACCTTAAAAAAAAAACAGAACACACCCCCCCCAAAAAAAAACCCCAAAACCCAACAAAAAACCACCAACACTAAACCGTATTCCCAAGCACCATGTCAACTCGTCTTTTGAACATTTCCAGGGATGGTGCCTCAACCACTTCCCTGGGCAGCCCATTCCAATGCTTGATAACCCTTTCAGTGAAGAAATTTTTCCTAATATCCAACCTGAACCTCAAACAATGGCAAAAGCCACTTTAGGGAGAGGATTCAGAGAGCACAGTTGTGCTTAAACATCTGCCCAACCCAGAGAGCTCACAGCAACCTAAACGTCACAGCATCTTCAGGGCAGCAGCCCAGGAGCAGAAGGACATGGCCAGAGGAGCTTCTACTCTCCCACATAAAAAGTGTCCGCTGCTGGTTTGCATCCCTAGGACTAAAACACCGCGGAAGATGCCCGCAAGGCAAACCCCTCCCCGCCTCCTTTTGATACTACCACGTCCAGGAGGCTCAAAAGGCAAGAGGAATTATGCAGCCTGCCTTTAGACCGCAGGTGGCTGCTATTTCATCCTCTCACATCTCCCTCCCCAGAGCCCCACGTTCCCCTTTTGATTCAAAGCCTTTCATTATACGTACGACAAAGTAGCTCGACTGTCAAACAGGTGTTAACTTGATTTTTTTTTCCCCCCATTCAGTATATCAAAGAGGTTAATTTCTTAGTTGCTCAGTTTAATTGATTTCTGTCATTTTTGCATTGTGTTTGCCACCAGCTCCCGTTCGGTCTCACAGCTACATAAATTATTCTGATCGACTTCATTATCTGAATTCAGGAATCGGCTGTACCGATCTCGGGGTTGTCAGGAGAGAGACAAGGATCCCATGTCTTGCTGTCACCACAATCTGGGCACAGCCCCCCATCATCTTTCATCTTTCATGGGCTTAGAAGGAACAAAAGAAAAAAAAAAAAAGCCAAGGGACTTCATTTCAGTCAAAAGCCAAGGAGTGCTTTTGATATGTGAAATTAATAGACGGGGCACTGAAAGCAACAGATGCCTTGTACTGAGCGCTGCTGTGCTTTATATGCAAAACACATGATGTGTTTTATTTCTCCGCAGGGGAAAGTGTGTGTTACCCACTGGTTTATATACAGGACCACACTGCGGAGCTGGTATTTGCTCCCTACACTTTGGCTCTAGTCCTAAACGTGAAGTTTAGGTCAGTAAATCATATGGGAAGAGGTGTAGCTGCTGTTCTACACTACGGCTCTCTTCATTTCCAAAGAAGAAATAAAGGACTGTTGGCACTATCTATAATGAAACTTTCCACACATACATTCATGCCCACACGCAGCACACTTCATCGTGCATATTTCTTACAGGCACCCTCCTGGGAACCCACCGGCGCGCGGATGACAAATGATGATAAATGAAAATAGATACACTTCTTTGACTTATGCAAACGAATCCTGCCATAAAGCGAAGGACCTCGTTCTTCAGCCGCACGGCACGGCTATTAACGTGGGAATCGTCTCTGAAGTGGGGGTTTGGGGACAGGCCTGTGCAGTCCCCAGAAAGATGCAGGAGCAGCAAAGCCAACGGCCTGATCTAGCAGCAGGAGGCTGCGCTACAGCCTCCCCTAACTCCTTTAATAATTGTCAACACAACCACTAATAGTTGGGAAAAAAAAAACAAACCACCACCTTAAAATATTAAAGACACAAGTGTTTCAGATGAAGCACGAAGGCTCACGTGAAGACAGGGGTCACATCAGGAATGCTCTGTACCCTGCGCTCACACGAAACCTTCACCTTGGATGCTCTCCCCGGGGATGCTGCATCAGGCGGAGGGACCTGGGGACATCTCCCCCGTCTCCGGACCCGCCAACCATCTTTGGGTGCAGCTTCCTTCAGCCCTGGGGGTGAAGCAGAGGGAAACCCCCCAAGGGCAGGAACCCAAAGGTGACAAAACCTCCCACCCTCCTGCCAGCGAGACCTGGAAAGCCCCCGGGGGAGCGCACCATAGACACCACCTCCTGCAGCCAGCAAGGAGGCGGCAGCTGAGACGCTTTGCTGGATGCCAGCAGGGTAATGTGCTTGAGTGGATGGCAAATCTAAGGATAACATACAGAAATAGTCATGCTGTGTTTTATTTTGTCTGTCAACACGTACACACGCATGGGAGGGAAGGAGGAGTGGGCACCAAACAGGCAGCCAAACCCCAGAAATCCCATTTTGCTATGCAAACTGGGGCTGGAAACACGCGGCTGAGACATACCTTGAGCTGGAAGTACTTTTCCGTGCGCAGGGCCAGGATGCGCTCGATCGAATACATGTCCTCTGGTAGCTCGGTCTCCGCCAGCTCCGTGCCGAAGGATTGTAACATCTGGGCAATTTCCTTCACGGTTAGTGCAAAACTCTCTATTGCCTGGTGGGAGACGATAATTACAATCAGCTTGGGATTCAGGCTATTCCTACAGCTCATTAAGAGTGCACGAAGAGCCCAGGCTGAGACCTGCAGGGGAGCCCAATGGCTTGCTCCAGGAGAGGTGGGTAGGATGTCCACATATTGGAGGTCTATATATATTCTGTATATATTCCTACCACGTACTGGATGTCTATAGCAGAAGCCACCATAGGATCCATCTCACATATTCCTGTAATTCCTCTTTCAATATTCTTCTCCTCTGGTTAACTGGGAACCACCTCCAGGCAGTAAGGCCTTGGAGACGTATTTGGCTTCTTGGGGCTGGATGTTTCCAGCTTTGCAAGCCCAAACAGCGGGTTACAAGGCAGTCTGGCATCACAACTACCTCATCCACAGCTTCACCCAGAGGACAAGGGAGGGAGCTAAGCAGTGTGCCTGAGACAAGCTGGAGATGGTGGGATGGAAGTGAGTGCTGCTGGTAACCCCCCAGCACATCCCAGGCAGTCACTCACTGGGAGCTCTGGACGCCAGATGGATCCCACCGCACAGGGCGAGGTGGGGCTCTCCCAGCACCCCTCACAGCTCTGGGGCTTTTCTCTGCTCCTCAGAATGGGGTAGTAAACTCAAACGTCCCTGATCACATTTATATTTTCTTTAAATGGTGTGTATTTTCCATGGAAATTCCAGGAAATGTTTTATGAGCACACTACAAGGGAACTTTGAGAGAGGTTTTTCATACGGACAGTCATCTACCATACACGGCTACGGTCTAGAAACCATCCTTTTCTTAGAGTAACATTTTTTGTCAATCATTTTGTCATTTTTGTCTCCAAGTGTGAGAGCTATGCCATTATCACTTTAACACATCATGCAAAAGAACAAAACTAAGAGCCAAAAATCTAAAAAAAAATTCATTAATTTGGCTGTGCATCAGCATAAACTGGCACAAAGTTAACGGCACAAGCAATGGCTTGAGTTATTCCAGCTACAACGTCCTGTGCTTTTGTCTTTATACTGAGCTCCACATCTGCTGGTGTGGATGATGTTGCAGGAGAAGAGGCACGAGGATGTCTGGTACATTATTCATCAGTGCTTTGATTTGTTGGGAAGGTAACTGGGAATCCAATCCGCTATTAACCTGGGAGACAAAGTCCCAGTGAAAACTAAGAGCGTGCAGGAAGCATAGAAACACGCAGCAAGGCGCAGCTCGGGGAATTAAATGCCTGATCCCTGGCAATATTAAAGGAAAATTCTTGCAATGAAAGAAAAAAAAAAAAAGGAAATCTTCTGAATTGTCTGCATTCGGTCAGCATGCAGAAAGCAGTCTCATCACCCTGCTTCCCAAACACATTTGTGATCTTAATCACATGAAGCAAGCAATATAAAAAAAAAAAAATTTTAAAAAAATCCAATTCTGTATCTACCATTAGGGGAACTTTAATAAAGACTTAAGAAGACAGATCTTTCGAGAGCAGTTTCAAACGGAGCCTGAGGGAGTTAATCATCCAATTCCCTCATAAACCCATCAAGCGCCTAACACCACTTGACTCCTTCGCAAATCTGATGAAGGAAATGCAGAAGAGAATGCTTGGGAGGGGGGCTTCAGGGGTTACCTTCAGCTCCCCATTGTCCACTGCCTTACAGAAAACTGTCCCCAACCGACCCCCAACACCCAGGCGCCCGGTACGTACAGTCCTGAAGATGACCCACTCGCTGTGGCAGTACTCCAGGGTGCCTCCAAACTCCGGGGTTAATTGCTGCTCATCGATGTACGTCAGCAGGTCGCTAACGGAGCTCAGCATAACAACCTACAGCCAAGGCAACACCGGGAGTTGGGTGTTCATCACTCAAGTCATGCACAGATCAAGCCTACAAGTATTTTACGTATCTAAAAAACTGGGTTTTGCTCTAAATATTGTTCTATGGCATGGCTTTCTTCTTGTGCTTATGGCTTAACATGGCTTTTATTTGATGTATTTGACCATTTTTGTATGCCAACCCTGGTCTCCCAGGTGCTTTCTTCCTTCAATGCAAAGCACAGCGAGATGCTGCAGTATCTGACTGCAAAACAGAGCTGAAAGCAAAGGTAATGCAGTTTGTTGCAGGTTTTTGCCAGGCCAATTTGGGAAAATATATAAATTTTAATGCATCATGAAGTACTGGCCAATAAAAAAAAACCTCATGAGTTTTTGCGTGTCTTGATCTGCCCAGGAATAAGCCATGAATTTTCAAAACTGTGCAAATGAAAACCATTTTAAGATGAAGAATGGAAAGTTTGTGAAAATCATGTTATTTCCTAAAGGAAAACGTTGGTTTGTTTTGTGGGTTTGTAATTGCATCAACCTTAGATTCCATACATCTACTTTCCCTCTCTTAATTATTCTCATTATGTCCTATTATCAAGTTGGCTTTAGAAGTCTTGGAAACTTTGACTTGAGAATATACAACCATTTCAGTTGCTATTTTAGAAACAAATACCAACATGATGCTAGTATGGAGTTTACAGTGAGATGAAAGTGGCAATTTTGGGTGGAATTCATAGCAAAAGCTCCACTAGACATGTCTTTTGACTTTTCAGCCATTGAAAAAATTCCCAAGTTTGGTTTTATCCTCCCCAGAGGCACGCAGCCTACGGGGGGGATGAGGACAGGCTGAGAATCCCACTCCCACGGACATGCTCTGTCGGGAGCAAACTGCACACAAAGGAGCTGAAAAATGCCACAGGAGAGATTTGGTAGACAGGGATTTGGGCGAAATAGGGCATTTCTGGCAGAGACACTCTGGTGACTCTTCACATGGGTCCCTGCAGAGTGGGACAGTGTCACCTTCTCGACCTGCGGTGTGTGGGAAGCCACCGATCCTGCCCAGACACAACACCTCTGCTCGCTCGTACCGGTAACTTGAGTAGAAAATCCTCCTGGCTGAACCGAAATCCAATGTCAGTGAAAGTGCGCTGGAAAAACCCAGTGGGACGAAGGACCATCACTAAGTGCAGGTTCCCCGGGAAAGATGCCTGCAAGGAAACAGAGAGGACATTCAATCTGGGGACGTAGCAGGTCCAACAATGGCTTTTAAATGTCTTGAAAAGAGGGGATATCATTCAGATCTTAGTATTATTTTTTTCTGATTGCCCCTGATAGCCTTTTCTTATTTTCAAAATAGGAGGGAGACACTGTAAGTGGTTTCAAAGAGTCACAGAATCACATAGGGTTGGAAGGGACCTCTGGAGATCATCTAGTCCAACCCCCCTGCCAAAGCAGGTCCACCTAGAGCAGGTTGCACAGGAACTTCTCCAGGAAGGTTTTGAATGTCTCCACAGAAGGAGACTCCACCACTTCCCTGGGCAGCCTCTTCCAGGGCTCTGCCACCCTCAAAGTAAAGAAGTTCCTCCTCATGTTTAGGTGGAACTTCTTATATTCAAGTTTGTGCCCATTTCCTCTTGTCCTATCCCTGGGCACCACTGAAAAAAGACCAGCCCCGTCCTCTTGACACCCACCCTTTAAGTATTTATAAGCATTGATTAGATCCCCCCTCCGTCTTCTCTTCTCTAGACTAAAAAGACCCAAGTCCCTCAGCCTCTCCTCGTAAGGGAGATGATCCAGGCCCCTCATCATCTTTTGATGAGTTTGTTTTGAGATATGGGACTTTGCAGTCCCTCTGCCCTTTGGAGCAGGCAGGACTTCAGCCACGCACCTTACTATAAACTTTAATACTATATGCTGTGTTCAGCATCATAACTTGGGGAGGGAAATTACGACTTAGCAGGGAACAGAAGGCTGGAACATGGAGGGGAACGACAGACAGATTGAGGAAGGAAAATTTATTGCCAAACTCGCTAATCATCCCATAACTGCATCAAGCGCACTCTTCTTGTCCCTGGTAATTACCAGGCAACATTTAATTTGTGGTAAGAATTTGGAATTTCCTGTCTACGCTGCTGGAGCCTTTTCACAAGCATATGGTTGGCAGGTGCGTTTTTAAATAGGTCTCTGAAAAGGGTGCTTGAGAATGAAAAAGAATTTTTAAGAAAGAAGAAGTCATATCATTAAATTATAGATAAGTGTGTGATGCAAAGAATTGAGTTAATTAAGACATATGATTTTCTCTGAGATCCTGCCAGGCCAGGTTACATTTCTCTACATATTTCTCCTTATAATATCCTCCAAGAGAGATGATAGTAGTATCTACACCAAAGGCGAGAGTAACGAGGGTGTTCAGGTGTTTTGCACTACAGGGCACATAATCTATGCCTTCAAAACAAAGATTGCTCCCATAAACATGCATTAGCATTGTTCAAAAAAGCCATGATTCACAGCTGAGATCTGACATCCATGAACTGCAGTGTAACTTGTTTGCTATGTTTGCTTTTGCAGGAAAGGTCAGGTTGTGGCTTCCATTGCCCACAGCTCCACTTAGAAGTGAACAGTGACTTTTAGGATCAAATAAGCAACATAAATTCAATATATTGATCTGCTGCTATTTTAAATAGGAGCAGAAAAAAAAAAAAACAAACCAGAAATGAATTGTGAATGAAGTGCCAAATTCATACCCTTTGGAAGTCAACAAGAATGATGCCAGGGACAAAGATTTGGCGTTAGAAACACGAGGAAACCATTAAATAATGGAGACATTTGTGCTGGCTCTGGGCCCCCGGAGCTGTAACTCTGTTACCTGGTTAGCACACAACGTCCCCAAAACGGCTGCCAGCCCCAGGCACACAGTGATGGCTACAGCCATGGGACACCCAAGGAACCAATGTCCAACTCCATCTGACCTGCAGATGGGCCAAAGGTCTAAAGCTGGCCATGGAATCATAGAATCATAGAATGGTTTGGGTTGGAAGGGAGCTTAAAGATCATACAGTTCTAACCCCCCTGCCCTGGGCAGGGACACCTCCCACCACACCAGGTTGCTCAAAGACCCATCCAGCCTGGCCTTGAACCCCTCCAGGGATGGGGCAGCCACGGCTTCTCTGGGCAACCTGGGCCAGGGTCTCACCACCCTCACAGCAAAGAATTTCTTCCCCAGATCTCATCTAAATCTCCCCTCTTTCAGTTTAAAACTGTTGCCCCTCGTCCTATGGCTCCACTCCCTGGTCTAGAGTCCCTCCCCATCTCTCCTGGAGCCCCTTTAGGGACTGGAAGGGGCTCTAAGGTCTCTCTGAAGCCTTCTCTTCTCCAGGCTGAAGATCAGAGGGGCTCCAGCCCTTGCAGCATCTCCATGGCCTCCTCTGGACCCATTCAAACAGGTCCACATCCTTCTTATGTTGGGAACTCCAGAGCTGGATACAGTGCTCCAGGTGGGGTCTCCCCAGAGCGGAGCAGAGGGGGAGAATCCCCCTCCTTGCCCTGCTGGGCACGCTTCTTTTGATGCAGCCCAGGACACAGTTGGCTTTCTGGGCTGCGAGTGCACATTGCCGGCTCATGTTGAGCTTCTCATCCACAGATTCATGGCTCTGAGTCGGGTCTTGCCCAAGAAAGTGTGGGTGAGAGGCTGCAGGAGATCCACGTTCAGCCCCCTGCTTCAATGCCTGTTCAATTAGCTCTACAAGGATGACCAGCTCTCCTGCAAGACAACCCCAGCCAGGCCCTCCAACAGCCCAGCTACTAGACACAGCGCTGAAGAGAAATCCATCTTGAAGACCCTGCTCAGTTAAGGATTTTTAAATTGAGCTTCCCATATTACTAGAAAGACAATAATCGACAGGCTACTGGATATCTCCAAGGAGTTGGAGTGGTTCCTCACTTTGAGAAGAACCTCTGCCTGGGATGCAGAAAACCTTCACTGAGGAAAGCATCACCGGAACTGGCACACTCTTGTAGACATTTTTAATGATCTGAATATTTACAGCATTAATATTTCACTGGAAAGTCTCTGGCAAGCTCAACACTTATCCTCTAGTGCGTCCCAGAGAAGCTGGCTGCTTCTCCCACCTCACCATGCTGGCTCCCTGTTGGACCCAGTAACTGCTGCTATTGCTCTTTCCAGGCCTATTGGCTGACCTGGCCAGTCCTTGACACTCTTCATCCTCCAGCACGTCCCACAGCACTAGGACATCTCAGGAAGAGACCTGTCAGTCTATGACCCTGCAGAGTTGTGAGTCCACTGCGTGTCACTCCCTCACCCCCACCCTTATATCTGTGTTTGCCTCATTTTACATCCTGCCTATTTCCCAGTGGGCATTTCTCTGCAGACAGGACAAGGGTAGCATCCCCCAACAAGGCTTCAAAGACATCACCAAGGAGCCACCATGAGCTGCAAACCTCAAAGTACAGGATGTTTTTGCTCCAAGACAGGCCCTGAACCCTGGTGTTAATGGCTCAAACTGACTTGAACCAAAGCCTTGTGAGGCCAGTGGTCTTACAGTGCTTGAAAGGAGCTCAGACGATGTAACTTTAGGTCCTTCTGCATGGTTATGAGTCCATTGTAGGTGAATCCAACGGTGAAGTCCCACAGAATTTGGGGAAAGTCACTGTTTTCAGCTCAGAAACACAACAGTGTGTTCCGGCCTCTGAACTTTAGGCTCCTACCTTGACCCCCTCCTGAAAAATGCATCAGCAGCATCTTTGGGAAGAACAACCACCCAGAGATGCATCCTACCTTGGTCTTACCTCATTATCCCCTTCCATCTCCTGTCCCCTGTTTGGCACTTCAAGCAGAGATGAGTCTGCTCTGCCCTCTCCTACTCCTCCAAGTCCTTCTTGACATGCGCCCTTCATGTGCAGAGCAGAATCCCTGGAGGAAGGGCCCAGGTCTTCAAACCATATCACCCCACGGGAACCTGCAGACTTTTTATGTCTTCTCCTGTGAGCCCTTGGGCGGGAAGCCCACAGCTCCAGGAAGACGGACCAGCAATCTGGAGGAAAGCAGAGCCGCCTGCCAAAACCACACTGCAACGGCCACAAGGTGTGAACCACCTCTCTGAGAGCAAAGGTGCCTTTGGACACCTTTGGTTTCATCAACACATGACGCCAACATACAAGAAGAGACCATAACCTGGCACTTTGACACAACTTTATGTCCCATACACACACAACCCTATGCTTTTTGCTCCTTGAGAAGCCTCACTGGGTTTCCAGGACAGGTGATGTGATTTCCATTCAGTTTAGAAAGCGTTTGGGGATTTTTTCAGCAGATCTTATACATGTAAGATCAAGGTCAGCACTTATGAGTCACTAAAAAATAAAGAAATACAACTTTGAAATGATACCTAATACATTTCAAGCATGGAAAGAACAAAATAAGCTTGCAGAAAGGCAGCCACCAATCAAACCATGTCCTGTGCCCTCTGTAAGTTACAGACTTGAGAGAAAGGATAAAAGGTTAAAAATATTTTTATATATATATATATATATATATATGAAAAGATCAATAATTCCTCAGGGATAACATTCCTGAAGAGACTATACCTTTTTTAATCACTTCTACAATTCTAGTTTTTCTAAGGGCTGAAGTGTAGAGAAGTTACCTGAGAACTGAACTCTAACGGTACTGAAGGTACTGCTGGAAAAAAAAAAAAAAAGCCCTTCCCTATAATATATTCCAGAAAGCAAAGACAAAAGGGCCCTTAATCTTGCCTTATTACTATTTATAATGGTACAAAGAGCCTCGGTGTTTGACAAACTTGGGTTTCTGTAACAAAACCCCTAAAAGAACCCTTGAAGCCTTTGCCCTCTGCTATTCCTCTGCAGCACTATCAGGAAAGACGGAAAACTGCCGGCGCAGTTCCACTAGCTCAGGCGGTTGGCAACGTTTCACTACTATTAACTGTCTCGCTGACCACAGACCGTGCTCAGAACATTCTTCCCCTTCCCAGGACACGACCGTGCGTACCTTAAGGCTCCAGTTCAGCAGCTTATTTAAATGCATGGCCAACTATAACCACGTAGATAGCCCCGATAGAATCAATATAGACAAACTGGGCTAATTAAGCACATTGAAAGCATCACAGGCATTACCTTCTTAGTTAGTATCTCGTCCTGACGCATTTAATGTGATTTTTTCCTAATTTTAGGAATTCACTTTTCAGGGAGTATTTTTCCCTGCAGTTCACTGGGACGTTCACGGGGTTGGAAATCAATAAGTGTAAAGAAAAAGTAGCATCTGCCAATAAGTTTGTTTCTGAGTGACGGGGGTTGAGGCTAGTGGTCCCTATACAGGTGCTGAACTTAATGACTTTCTGCTGTCCCTCAAAGGAGAAGTCACACAACAACCCATCAGCTACTGCTAATTTGAGCTTCACCTTCCCCACCCAGAGCCAAAATGAAACTCCGAAGCGCTCTGCTACCTTTATTTCAGCCGCCTGCATAATTAACCCCTGGAAGATGTTGTTAGCATCGCTGGTGCCCAAATTCTAGCTGCACACACACACACACACCCCTTCTCTGCCAGAGCCAGAAATGAAGCCTTTCAGAAGCAGCACCGCAGGACGGCGATGCCCAACGCCCGCACGGAAGATGTTACTAAAAATACGCCCTGCGATGCTCAATTCAAATCACTCCCCTAAATATTCCCATTATCCCTGCTCTATCCATCTTTCCCCCCCCCCCTCCTTCACCGGTAGGAAGAGGCCTCTCGGTGCAGCGATGCGCCCCCCCCCCCCCCTTCATCCCTGCATCCCTCCATCCATCCCCCGTCCTTGGGCTCTGCAGCACGGCGGGCCCGGAGCCTTACCGCATCCCTGCCGGCCCTCCGCCCGCCCCGCCGGGGGCTCGCCTCCGCCATCGCCCCCTCGCCACCGTCACCGCGGCCACCAGCGGGGGCCGGGGTGGGCGAGCGCGGCTCTCCCGGAGCTCGCCCCGCTCGCCGAAAAGCCGGCAGGCAGGCGGCCCCCGGCGGCTCCCGGCTGGCAGCCCCGCTCTCCTCCCCAGCGCCGGGCTGGCTTTTAAGGTGGAATGCCAAAAATCAGAGAATCAGGGAACGGGCTAGGTTGGAAGGGACCTTTAAGATCATCGAGTCCAACCGTTAACCAAACGCTGCCCAAACCACCACTGAACCATGTCCCAGAATCACAGCATCACAGAATGGTCGAGGTTGGAAGGGACCTCTGGAGATCATCTAGTCCAACCCCCCAAAAAACAGGTCCACCCAGGGCAGGTTGTACAGGAACGTATCCAGGCGGGTTTGGAACATCTCCAGAGAAGGAGACTCCACACCCTCTCTGGGCAGCCTGTTCCGGGGCTCTGCCACCCTCAAAGAAGCTTTTCCTCGTGTTGAGATGGAATATCCCGTGTTCCAGTTTGTGCTCGTTGGCCCTTGTCCTGTCACCGGGTACCGCTGAAAAGAGTCTGGCCCAAGACATGATCCCCAGTCATGTCCCTCAGCACCTCCTCTACCCGTCTTTTAAATACCTCCAGGGATGGTGACCCCACCAATGTTTGATAACCCTTTCAGTGAAGAAATTTTTTCTAATACCCAATCTAAACCTCCGCCGGTGCAGCTTGAGGCCTTTTCCTCTTGTCCCATCGCCTGTTCCTTGGGAGAAGAGACCAACCCCCGTCTCTCTACACGCTCCTTTCAGGGAGTTGTAGAGAGCGAGAAGGTCTCCCCTCAGCCTCCTTCTCTCCAGACTGAACACCCCCAGCTCCCTCAGCCGCTCCTCACAAGACTTGGGCTCCAGACCCCTCACCAGCTCCGTTGCCCTTCTCTGGAACCGCTCCAGCACCTCAATGTACTTCTTGTCATGAGGGGCCCAAAACTGGACACAGCACTGGAGGTGGGGCCTCACCAGTGCCCAGTACAGGGCGACCGTCACCGCCCCAGTCCTGCTGGCCACACTGGTCCTGATACTGGCCAGGATGCTGCATACAGGGCCAGCTCTTTCCTTCAAGGACTGGGCTCTCAGCTCAGAGCTTTTACCCTGCCCTTTCTCCCTGCTTGCCGTTAATGTTTTAAAGTTGTTTGGGATTTTGTAGGGAAGTAAGGAAAGATGCTCCTACCAAAACCTGAGGCTTGACCCCGGCAGCAAGGCCTCGCTTCCCAAAGCAAGTAATACCGGGTTTGTCCGTGCAATTACAGACAGACACAAAGAGTTAAACTAAAATCTCTACAGTCTGATATAATTTCTTTTCTGGATCAGATGCACCACCGCAGAGCTGCAATTGCATATACATATGCTGGAAAAAATAGGACACCGTATGTATTTCATATTCAGCTTATTTGCACTTCTTTATTCCAAAATTATACAAAGATCAGAAAAAAAATAATATTTTTTTATTGTAGGATGCATTATGGTTTAGGACTGGAAAGAAATCAAGCTTTAATCCTTTGTGTTCGCCGCACAAAGGCAAGTCCAGTCAAACGCCTCCTGGACACAAAGCCAGTCCTTTAGGGCCAGACCCTGTTTTTAAGGCAAGATTCCCAAGTCTTAAGATTTAGTGGACACGGGTTTCCTGCTGCTCACTCCTCTTTGCACAGAGCACTATTTATACAGACAGCCCTGATGCTACAGGCAAAGTCACTTCTCTACCCAGACACACAGCACATACAGGTACACACACAGGGCGTATGCTCAAAGGTCACAAAATAATTAAACTTTCTTATTAAACACCAAATGAATGACACTTCTATGAAAGCTACAAATTAAGAAGGATTTTTTCACATTTGAAACTTCCAAACTATGCAAAGCAACTACATTATCCTTAAAGGACGCTCTCGGTACCAACAACTGTTCAAACGCTGGCAGCAGAACTGAATTTTGATGATCACTTTAAAGAACTACTTTTCAAATGCTGCTGCTTCTCTAATGGCATGGAAACCATACCTGGAAATTTAGACAGAAAATTCAGATGAAACAGAGCCCAACATACCGACACGCTGCGAAAAGTTAACCCTCTCCTCCTTCTGCTGGACACCTCTCAATCAGCAACATGCCATCAATGCCCAGACATTTTTAACGGCCAAGTTCAGCTGGACCAGTAGTAAATACTGAAAACATGAAAAGATCTAATTTTATCAGATCTAACCAGAATCAGGCAAGGGCTTTCTCCCTTAGTACACAGCGTTTACTTCACTCTCTATCAGATGGACCCACGCCTTTGACAAGCAGAACCAAAGGCAATGATAATACACCCAGAATATTTTCATTGCATGGTCTGGCTGGGAAAGCATTTATCACAGTGCTCCTACTTATCCATGGTTTTTCCACACTTGCACACACTACGGTAACACCATGCTCTGATTTCATAGGACATAACGCATCGCTGAGTTGCAAAAAGCTTATTTTTGAGATACGTTCAGAATCTGACCATGGGGAGTACGTAAACGTGTAATAGCTATTTTACATACCTGAATGTATTTTAAAATTAAACGCATTTAAAAGAGACTTTTCCACCCATGCCCACTTACAAATGCTTGTGTAGCCTGTTTTAAGAACCTAACACTTAGGTAAAATATATTCTCACTAATAACCAGTGTCTAGAAAGAACATACATGAAGCCAATTTCTCTACCCATCAAAAGCGTAGAACATGGCACAAAACACATGTAAACTACTACGAAGAAGTACAAAACCAAGCAAATGAATCAGTTAATACTCCAACAGCTCATTTATGCACTCAAACGGGGCGCAGAGCTATGAGTGAATTAATTACAGGGCCATAAAACAAAACACTACCCAGATAGAACACATGAGCATCATTGCTCCTGGTTCCCGGCATTCTCTGCAAGTCATACATAATGGGCACGATGACTTAGTATATTAAAAGAAATTAACATTAAAGAGGACTTACTGCTATTTTTTGGAGAGTCATTTTGACGGATGTCCATGTGTCCAGTCTTCTGTCCAGGATTAGGATAAATTTGGTGTCAGACTCATGTTGACTATGAGATAAGAAAATACCAATAACGAGATAACATTTTGAGGGAATGTGACTTTGTTCCCCCCCCCCCCAAAAAAACCCACCCCAAACCCAAGCGCACAGAATGCAAACCACATTGTGGCATTTCCCCAGTTGCCAAAATCCCCTTGGAAAACAATTTCCCTGAGCAGATTCTGGCAAGAAATGTGGGAAGTCCCACCTGAGGGTTAGCCCAGGGTGATGGGCCTGCAATGGGTGTTGTGTGGGAGGTTGGATGTGTGTTGGGTGTGAGAAGGACCTTGCAGGGGTGGGAGGCAGCTCTGCTCCTGCTGAGTGGCTTCAGGAGTGGCCAGTAGCCTCCACCAGCTGTGGATGAGCATCTTGGCCACCACTGCTGAGCATTTCCCTCCCAGGGAGCTTGCTACCTGCCTGCCCGGCTCACAGCAACCCCGCAATGACTCCTGGCTCGTTTTGGCACAAGGTGACACCAAGGCAGGGAAGAGGGATGACAGCCTGGCAGGGGGACAGGGGGAGCTGGTCCTTAACCAGCTGACACCTCCCGAGGTGCCCGAGAGAGGCAGCCAACTGCTTGGAGGCACTTTCCAGCCCGCTCTGCTTCGTTTTGCCAACGATGTCCCTTTTGACACCCAAATCCTTGAAGCTGCTTTGAAGTCCCCGAGCGAGCCAGCGGTAGCGGGGACGCGGGGTCTGGCGGGTGACCCGTCACACAGGCGAGCTCCCGTCTGTAATTCAAATATTACGGGTCCAGCCCAGCCAGGCTCAACCCGCGACAAAACACACTCCGGGGCAGAATGACAACCTGGAATCATGTTTGCGCACAGGTAAGGGTACGCTCAGCTTGTAACCGAGTCCTGCGACGTGGGTGTATTTACAGGCTACTCAGGCAGTATCTACACTATTTATTTTGCGGGCGCTGGAACAGGATAGCCACGTCCCACGCCACCCTATCCGAGTGCTGCCGAGAGGCTCCCAGTACACATGCTGGCTCCCCAGAGCTGGGTCAGGTCTTTGCACTGGGCATGGCCTCCCCCCCCTTCCTCTTCGGTAATTCTTGTGTTTGGCAAGGGAAAACACAGGGAGGATTGCTCAGAAGTATCGCACGGCAGACAGTACTTGGCAAGTTCACTACAGGAAAATAAAAAAGGCACTTGAAGCCAGCGCGGGAGCTCTCATTCGACGCACATCTTGCTGCTCCGGTTTGCGGGAGCCGCATCTTTGACAAATATATTTAAAAGGAGGTAGCAGTTGTGCTGAGAGGAAAAAAAAAAAAAACAAAACACAGTAATAAAATCCCCTTTGGCTCATAACAACAGTTGCCTGAAGAGACGTAGAGGCACTCAGCTCCCGAGCTGTCCTACAAGTATCTCTTGTGCATCTCTAACGTCACACCCGCAGTGCAAAGGTTTCACGCGAATTTATACATCGAGGCATAGCAGAAAAGAGCAGAGAAAACGAGTAAGAGTATTTTACATTTGGGTCACACACAGAACTTCTGCACGCAGACAACGACGTCTGAGGTTACACGTTGTGAGCTGGAATCAGGCATAATTTTTCAGCCCAAACCCTTTTTTAGCCAAAATTGACAACCCGAGACGATTCCACAGGCTTCTGTCAGCTCTGTCTGCCCCCCACCCCGAGTTAAATGACCCAGGCGAGTGGGAGCGGGGCAAAAGGATCCTTTTGTTTGAGGTAAAAATAAAACCCTTTGGTTTTTCAGCACACCCTAAAACTTTAAAAGGTAGGTCTCTGTCCTAGAAGAAACAATTCCCCAAATCCCCAACAGGTATTTCCCAACAGGCTACAACCGGAAAAAAAAAAAAAAAAAAAGAAAAAATAGATATAGTGTTTACACGGCACTGCTGTCATTGTAACAAAACCTGAAGAAAAACCCCAGAATCCAAGTAATTTAGAAAAGGCAGCCAGACTCTAGCGCATTGTCAGTTCATAAAAGTATGCCAAAGTCTGCATTTACTCAGGACAAGGTTATATTCAGAGAGCAGCCTCTCAGCATGTTAATTTACTTTTATCAGTTCCCTTACAGACACAAAGAAGAAAGTTCCCGAGCCGTCCAAAAGCCTCAAAACCCACTGTGGGAAATTTTTAATTTATTCTGGGGAATAGTGGAGCAAGCCTGTGACTATTCGCAGCCTTGCAGGTTTATCAGATCTCCCGTCCTGCGATGTACCTTTTAGACTGACAATAAAAATAAATCAATGCTTTCCCTCACTGAGGCTGTGAGGGGTGAGTTCATTTGCATCCAGCAGCAGAAAGATGGAGACAGATAACCGGATCGAGGATTATTTCTCTCTGGGCGCTTCTTGTCACTTTTTTTTTTTTTCCCTGACCCTTAATTTTGTATGTGTTGCAGGATGCAGCAGGCTAAAAATAAAGATTGGAGATGTTTTGCAGGAGGACTTGAAATCGGATCCCGGAGTGTGCAGTTGGGAGATTTATCACAGGACTGAGAGGCTCCTTGTGGCTGTTGGGATCACAGCACGCCTAATATTTAAATCCAGAGGTATTTATAGCCAACAGCACCCTTCGCTGTGCCATTACGCCCTGTGATCAGCCACGGCTCCAAATCACTTCGTACTCCACTTCCCGATCGAAGAGAAACACGCAGAGCTCGTCTAAATACCGAAAAGCTGGATAGTCAAACAAAGGATAGGATAGGGTAGGGTAGGACTATTTCAGTTGGAAGGGACCCACAACAATCATCTAGTCCAACTGCCTAACCAATTCAGGGCTGAGTAAGTTAAAGTACATTATCAACAGCATTGTCCAAATGCCCCTTAAACCCTGACGGGCTTGGGGCATCACCCACCTCTCCAGGAAGCCTGATCCAGTGTCTCGAGCACCCTCTCGGTAGGAAACGCTTCCTAGTGTGCAATCTAAACCTCATCTGGCACAGCTTTGAACCATTCACCATTCCCAGGCATCCTGTCCCTGGATCCCAGGGAGAAGAGCTCAGCACCCACCTCTCCACGTCCCCTCCTCAGGAAGCTGCAGAGCCACCAGGTCACCCCTCGGCCTCCTTCTCTCCTGACTAGACCAGCCCAGAGCCCTCTGCTGCTCCTCCTGGGACATTCCCCTCAGCCCTGTCACCAGCTGGGTTGCCCTCTGGACACATTCAAGGACCTTCACATCCTTCTCAAGATGTGGGGCCTGGAACTGCACTGAGGGCTCAAGGTGAGGCTGAACCAACACTGTATACAGCTGGATTTTTTTTTTGTTTTAATGATAGTATTGTTTTTCTTTTACTTTAATTGTGATTAGGATACTTTTTTGTAATAAACTCTTTTGTAATAACCGCAGCTGACTTCAATTGATTTATTATTTTTTTTCTTAAAGCTTCTACTGAAATTCTGACTTAACGTTGGAAGAAATAAATTCTTTCAGGGTACACAAAAGACCAGCATTTCTTGCAAAGTCTACACTGTAGGAGCCTTCAGTCCACGCCTAGATAAAGTGCTGCTTTAGCACACTCAGGGGCAGCAGCACGGCTCCCAGGAATCCTGAAGTAAAATTAACTTCCCAACAAGACTCACCTTCCTCCCAGCTCGGTTATTAATGCCCTTGGCTTTGCGGAGCGATGAGTAGCTCACAGCACCCAGCTCCTTCACCTAACAATTATTTCCAGGAGAAAAGCGCTTCATGAAATTCAGCTTCCCTGAATCCTACAAAGCTGACACCCCGGGAGGTTTCCCCAGCCTGGTGTCGGTAGGATGATACGCGGCCCTCGCTCCTGCTGGCAGAGGTCCTCACTACTGCCTGGGTGGTTCCGAGACCCCCGTACCCACCCACAGGTATGAGGCAGGGAGGTGTTGGGTGTATCCACAGCTAACTCTGACACGCAGGTCAAATATTTACCCCTTTTGGGGACTTTCTGGCCCAAAGTCTGAGCACGGATCCCATGAAGTGACGCTGCTGAGGGACGTGTACCCGGAGCTGACACACACCTTCCATCCTCACCTACGCGAGGCTTTTCCTTGCTCCCCAACACCACAGCCTTTTCAACTCCAAAGTGTCTAAAACCACATGTTTTTAAGGTGGTCAGGTACTGAGGCAGGCTGTTACGGCTGGTAGGAGGAACAGAGAAGCATGATTAAAGTGGTTTTCCTAATAACATGCTGCACATGTTTGAATCACCAGCAAGCTCGCAGCTCTCATTAGCTTCCTGATTGAGTTGGACCTATTACAGGGACAGCAAGACTGTCATCACGTTAATGCCAGGGTGTTCACCATCACATGAAGTAAGAAGCCCTGGAGAAACCAGGCAGAGCTGGGAAGGGCAGATGCACAGACATGGGCTGCCCACACAGCACCAAGGAGAAACCCCTCCGGCTGCCACACACCGTGGGACACACCATGGGACACACCATAGGACACTGCTGTCCATGCTGGGACTGTGCTCTGTGGGCCAGGAGCCCATGAAACTTCAGAGCCCATCCCAAAAAGAGGACAGAGGAACCAGAAGCTCACTTTTTTTTTCCCCGCAGAGGTGGCCAAACACACGGTACCTCTTCCAAAGCAGCTGCTGATGGAAAGCTCCCATCTAGCTGCTGTCAGCCTGCTCTCCCCGCAGGAAGAAATTTGCCAAAACAGGCATTATTCAAGGAAATGAAGCATTCCAGGTAAATGAGTCACCAGGCTCAGCAGCAAAGAAATAGGAGGGCCATTAATCTAAGTACAGGGCCCTGGATGTGGCAGAGGCAGACTGTCACCCGCTCAAGCCCCAGACACAGGTGGGTAATGGGACCTGCGACACGCTGCTGAGCCATCGCCTCTAATGGGGACCCCAAACGGCTCATTCCTGTAATTAGTCTCTTCCGCCAGTTACGTTTCTCTTTTTCCACGGTAATGACTCTCTATTTGTACATGTCAAAATATTACTCTGCAGTTGCACGGCATATTTAAGCGGTGACACATGTCCAGGCTTAAGGAAAGCTTGCTGTTAATTAGAAACTTAATAAAGAAAATTTATGGTACATGCAAAGGCTGACAAGTCATAGGGATGATGTTCACATTTTACTCTGCATTTACTGGCACATTAAATACCACGCCTGGACACTGTAAGGGCTTGCATCGTTTGTCGTCTCCCTCTGACTTGCTCTGGGAGCTGCAGATGCCCCTCACCACCCCCCATGTGCGGGGGTCCTGACCCAGGCAGGACTGACCCCTCTGCCCATCACAGCCGAGAGCCAGAAGGGAGCCACATACCTCGGGACCGACGTCAGGTAGGTTAAGACTTTGGATACGATCTCCTCGGGCACCTCGTTGAAGCGAGCGTTGTCGGGGAGGGTGATGATCCAAGCCTTGTCCTTCCCTCGGCCACCTGGAACGCAGACACGGATGCTGCCCTGGGCCTGCTCCCGAGGAGGACCAGCAGCAAAGCCCAGTTCCACCAGTCAGGTCAGAAAACACGCTGCCATCATAGATTCATAGATTCATAGATTGGTCCAGGCCGGAAGGGACCTCCAAAGGTCATCTAGTCCGACCTCCCCGCAGTCAGCAGGGACACCCCCTACTAGACCAGGTTGCCCAGGGCCTCGTCGAGCTTCACCTTGAATATCTCCAGGGAAGGGACCTCAACCACCTCCCTGGGCAACCTGTTCCAGCGTTCCACCACCCTCAGAGTAAAGAATTTTTTCCTAAAATCCAGTCTAAATCTTCCCTTCTCCAACTTAAAACCATTGCCCCTCGTCCTGTCACTGCAGGCCTTTGTAAACAGACCCTCCCCAGCCTTCCTGTAGCCCCCCTCAGGTACTGGAAGGCTGCTATTAGGTCTCCCCGGAGCCTCCTCTTCTCCAGGCTGAACAACCCCAGCTCCCTCAGCCTGTCCTTGTAGCAGAGGTGCTCCAACCCCCTGATCATTTTGGTGGCCCTCCTCTGGACCCTCTCTATCAGGTCCATGTCCTTTCTATATTGAGGGCTCCAGACCTGCACACAGTACTCCAGGTGAGGTCTCACCAGAGCAGAGCAAAGTGGCAGAATCACCTCTCTGGATCTGCTGGCAACACTTCTTTTGATGCAGCCCAGGATGTGATTGGTCTTCTGGGCTGCAAGTGCACATTGCCTGCTCATGTCCAGCTTCTCGTCCATCAGCACCCCCAAGTCCCTTTCCTCAGGGCTGCGAGGAGGGGTTTTTACATCACCAGAAGAGTAAAAACAGGTCAAATCCTGCCTCCGATTTCAAGCACAACACACACGCACAGGTGGCAGGAACAAACGTATTAGGTACCAGATATTTCCTTTATTTACTGAGCCTGCTTTACATGGGACAGCAAAAGAAGTCAGAAATACAAGGAGAAATCAGAGCGCTGCTCTGGAACCTACAGAAACACATTTGAAAGCAAAACACTTGTTAATGCATTGAGTATTTGAAGGTAAGACTATTTTACAGTACGGCTTGGGACAGAAACCTAATACGCTATTTCGAACCGCCTCAATGTTTTATTAACAACATTTCTGGTGGCACTAGAGACTACCTGGTGGATAATATCCTGTGCAGAGTATCATTTTGCCAAATAGCGCGGAAGTTCATCTGGAGTATTTAATTACCACGCAAAGACTGGAGAAATTCTTCCCCTGGAGAAATTCACTGTACTCACCAGAAAGAAAAGCAAACTCCTTCATCAAATCATCACTGATGTCCTTTGCACAGATGGGTATTGCAGTTTCTGGAAAAAAAAAAAAAAAAGTAAAAGTAGCAGTCAAAAAGGAAGGAAAAATCCAAAGCAAACACATCTATCAACCCAGTGGTGGGACTTCGACCAAATGCAGCTTCTCTAAATTACATATGAAATTTCGTAACAACGGATATATGGTTTTCCTAGAAACCGATATTTCTAATGACACTAACAGGGCAAATGCCATAAGTATGTATCCTATCAAATGTACTAAGGCAGAACTGCCTGGGAGCTCGAGTGCTCTCCCCCCAACAGGATATATCCCACGTTAATATTTATATTTTGGAGCTACTATACTTTACTCCCCTGTTTCGCAAACTCCCCCAGTGCCCCCTCGCCCTGGCAAGAGGTTCCCGCTGGGAAGGGCAGCGTCCAAGGCTGCTGCACTGGGAATCAGGTTAGGTTTCCAGACTGTGGAAGAGTCTTTAATTTTAAGCAAATAAGCTTCCGAAATCATGTTTTCCTCTGGCACGGGGCCACACGTGCTGGAAAGGCTGTTATTCTTCTGCTCGGTTATTAGATTTCTTTTTAATTAAATAATGGGAGAGGCTGTTTTACTCCCGTATTTAGCACGCTGACCCTTTCAGTGGCAATGAAGCACATCGGAACGATTTACACAACTTTTCCCTGGGAGAAGGAAAGGAAACCCAGACTGACTGAACACAAGAGGAGCTTACAGAAGGGTAGGCATTTTTCTGCATTATCTATAAACGGAACAATAGCTAGAAATTAAACATCCTTGTTCCCGCAAATAAATGTTTTAAAGCACATCTGTACAGATTAAAGTCCTTGTGCTTTCTGATAATCAAATTTTAAACACTGATTATTTTACAGAGCTGTGGTCCTAGGGAGGAATCCTTCGGCTGTTTTAAATCACACGGGCTGCATACTTCAGCACACTCCAGCATAATCAATATTTATTCTATTTCACTTTTTCCGGAAGCTTTCTGGTCACTTCGACTTTATCTAAGGATGTTTCAGGCTTTTAATCGCCGTGTGGACGCTGCAGCACCGCAGCCCAGAGGTGGCAGGGTCGGAGGGGGTGTCTCTGCTCCCGCAGCCCCCACCAGCCACGGGCCACTCTCTGCTTTCCTGTGCTCATACCGCTATTTTCTCCTCTTGTAGATAAAAATGTTATTTTCCTTTGTTAAGGATTAAGCCCAAGTCCCGCTGGCATCCACAGAAACATTCTTGATTTTAACAGGCCCCAGAATTGGCCTTGGTAAGAAAGATGTTTGTCTTGCAAGATATTTCAAATATTTCTCTCTCATTCAACTGCTTCACCCAACCTGAGGACAAGCAGTGGCCATAGATTTCTTCTCCATTAATTGATTTTTTTTTTTTCCCAGCTCAATAGTTTCATACTGATAAAAATCACACTTAATAACTTAACGAGCTCCAATGCATGAAGTAGGTGATATTTAACACGCGGGTCTTTGAAAAATAGAAGACAAAAGCCCCCCTGGCTGAACAGCCGCGTCTGCCTGCGGTGCTCCACGGGAAAAGCAAAACACACCTGGGGGTTTGCAGTAAAAGCAGCTTTTTCTTTCTGGCCCTGCGGTGATACGGGAGGGAAATGCTGGAGTATTGAGACCTGTCCGGGAAACAGGCTGGGAAAAGGGGGTTAACCTTTGCACGGTGAAAAAATAAAAAAAAAATTAATAAAAATCGCTTAAGTTTGAAAAGACGTTTTCTCCCTGAGAACAACCTGCAGCCTTAAACTAAGCTGGAGACAACCATGGTTGGGGAAAAAAGTCGAATTTTTCAGCAGATGTTTTCAAACTTTGCTTCCCAGAAAGGAAATGCCATCTCAAAAACACACGCTTTAGCCCCAGAGCCGGGTGCTTATTCTCTCGAGTCTCTCTGAGCAGCAGTTTCCCAATGACCATCACGGAAACTGCAAAAACCAAGGGATGTGTATTATCCCCACCTGCGCCGGGGGGTGCAGGAGGACATGCTGTGCCGTGTCCTCTGCCACCACGGGCGCAGACCACCCTGTCCCACAGAGCCCACCAGCTCAGCCCCATCAGGGCCATGCCTGCAAGTGGACCTGGCATTTCTGGGTTGGAGGTGCAAAAGCACCACAGGACGGGGGGTCCCACCACGCTCGGGAATGACCCGAGGAGGGACCCGCTTTGGGAGTTACGGTTTCCAGCAAGGACCCTGCTCCCCAACATCTTATTCCATGGAAAGTTTCATCCTTGACTTTGTCACTGAGGTGGAGACCCAGACTTCTAAGCACCCTTATGACTTTGAGATTCCTGCTCTAGTGGGAGGTGTCCCTGTCCATGGCAGGGGGGTTGGAACTCAATGGCCTTTAAGGTCCCTTCCAACTCTAACCATTCTGATTCCCATTTCCCAAGGGGTGGCATTTTTGGAAGAGGGGACTCAGCACCTTCAGAAAATCAGGTCCTTCCGAGCAGTCCCAAGTTGAGCACGCAAAATTGGGGGGAAAACGAGGTGGGAGTAATTTACTTCCAGGCAGTGAAGGCTCGGGGAGCATCTCCCTTACAAACCCTCCCCATCTCCTGTGGGGTAGGAGACTCCAACAAGCGACGGAGGAGCAGGACGGCTGCCCTTTGCTAAGGTCAAGGCACAACAACAGGCTGATTGTGGTCCCAATTAGAGCCGCTCTTTGGCCAACTCATCGCTCGCTCAGCACTGGCCATCCAACTCAGCCTCCTGGGCAAACGTTAGGGAAAAATCAAGTGCTGGCATCCAATTTGCGAGCACGTTTGCTGTGCCTGCGGCACGTCAGTTGGACGTGGCTGCAAATCCCGTGCAGAAAGATGACCTTTCTCCTCAACTACTCACCTCTGGAAAAAGAGCAGTGAAAGGCAGCGGGGCACCAAAGATCTCCGCCTCTCAAACAAGGCTTCCCTTGATGTTTGCTAGCAAAGTGGGGATTTCTTATTTGAAGGACGCTCTTGGGACAGCACAAGAAAGACCCCAGGGGCGAACAGCGCAGCCAGCCTGCATCTCACTTGGCACAAGGCAGAGGAAGTCAAGGTTTCAGGCAAGTCCACTCATTTCTCTTAAAAAGAGGCATTGTGATCATCAGGTGTTATAGGACAGAGCTGTGCTGCCACAAAACCGAGCCTGAAACCCTCACGTTACAACATCCCAGAGCACTTCACAAACTGCACCACACAGTTGGTATGAACTCAGGCTTCAGGGTCTTGCTAAAAACGAGCAGCATCTGGATGATAAATTGGCATAACAGCGTAGTGACAGGTTTTATATAGGCTCTAAACTGGGTATTTATAAAACGCTGCTGCAGTTATTACATTCAGAGACTGCTCTATGGAGGAGATGGTTGCCATGACACAGAGCTTTGGAGGATGCGTGAAGCCGAGCAGGAAAAAGACAAAGGGGAAAATACAGAGTCTCTACTCTTCCAAGAAAAACTCACGCGGCTCAGCAGGGAACCCTGCTGAACCTACCCTGTCCCCATCCTTTGGGTTACACAGCCCACAGCATTTTGCTGGGTCCTCTCCCTAGGGCCGTATCGCAAGGCCATTGCACAGACCGAGGTGGTAAGAATGATGTTTATTGGCAGAGACGTTCCCTTTCAAGGCAACTCAATCACAGCAGGACCTTCACGGAATCATGAAATCGTCAGAGTTGGAAGGGACCTCTAGAGATCATCTAGTCCAATTCCCCTGCTAAAGCAGGATTGCCCAGAGCACATCACTCAGGACGGCATCAAGGCAAGTCTTGAAGATCTCCAGAGAAGGGGACTCCACGACCTCCCTGGGCAGCCTGTTCCAGGGCTCTGGCACCCTCACCGGAAAGAAGTTTCTCCTCATATTTGAATGGAACTTCCTATGTTCCAGCTTGTGCCAGTTGCCCCTCGTCCTATTGCTGGAAACCACTGAAAAGAGTCCAGCTCCATCATCCTTCAACCCCCGCTTTAGGTACTTGTAAACATAGATAAGGTCTCCCCTCAGCCTTCTCTTCTCCAGGCTAAAGAGCCCCAGCTCTTTGAGCCTTTCCTCATAAGGGAGATGCTCCAATCACTTAATCATCTTAGTTGCCCTACGTACAGCGGAGGTCTGCAGTGACATTCAGTGAGGGGACAGCCACTGTCCGAGTCCAAATTCCTCTTGTAAAACTCAATTAAACCCCAAAGGGCTTTGCTCTTTGGTAACTATTGTTTTCTTGTCTTTTCCAAACCTCGCAGGCTCGCAGCATCTGCCGACAGCAGCTGTGTAACGCCCCTGCCAAGCTGATGTGCCAGCGCCTTGCGCTTCATAACACCGACCAAATATTGCTCGCAACCATAAACCCCATCTGGAGATGGCTTTGTTGTGAATGGGGAACAGCAGCTTTTCATGCGAGGGTTGCTGCCGTAGTCTAGAAAACAAAACTGAAGTAAATCAAATGAAAAGGGTAAAGGATCACGTTGAGCTTCTGCTTGTCCTCAGCTGCTTGGACATCTCCATCCAACCAAGCAGTGTCAAGGCAGCCTGCACATCAGCACATTTGTAACCTACTTCCATTGCCCTCAGTGACTTTCTGGCCTAAGCAGGGTCATCAGCCAGCATCCGCCTCAGGTGGTCCCACCACAGAAAGGCCCACATACCTCCAAAAGTTCCTAATGACATCCATAACACAGACCCACACAAACCAACAGCGTTGGCAGGTCTGGTGCTCGGGGAGTTCCAACGAGCGGGGCTTCTCCTGGCTGCCACCAGCAGCCCTGTCCCCGGCCATGAGCCTCCCAGAACAGCTGATGGAGCACAACCTGGGTTAGGCGTGAGGACTAAACCGTCTCCATCTCATTCGCTTTGCACAGGAGAGGGAAATCCCTTAGAGCAGTGTGCCCCAACCATGAACCCAGTGCAATGCAAAGAGCAGCCCTTTCAGCTTCTCCAGCTGAAGCTGCTCTGCTTTGCAAAATTAAATATTTATCGGGGAAAAGAACAGAAATGCAGTCCTGTATCCGAGGAGAAAGATTGATGCATCACCCTGCAATTCATCCCCCTCACTCATAGAATCATAGAATGGTCCGGGTTGGAAGGGACCTGAAAGACCATCCAGTTCCACCCCCCTGCCCTGGGCAGGGACACCTCCCACCACACCAGGTTGCTCAAAGACCCATCCAACCTGGCCTTGAACACCTCCAGGGATGGGGCAGCCACAGCTTCTCTGGGCAGCCTGGGCCAGGGTCTCACCACCCTCACAGCAAAGAATTTCTTCCTAATAGCTCATCTAAATCTCCCCCTTTCAGTTCAAAACCCTTCCCTCTCATCCTATGGCTCCCCTCCCTGATGAAGAGTCCCTCCCCATCTCTCCTGGAGCCCCTTTAGGGACTGGAAGGGGCTCTAAGGTCTCCCCAGAGCCTTCTCCAGGCTGAACGCCCCCCAACTCTCTCAGCCTGTCCTCACAGCAGAGGGGCTCCAGCCCTCTGATCATCTTTGTGGCCTCCTCCAGACCCGCTCCAACAGATCGATGTCCTTCCCGTCCTGAGGGCTCCAGAGCTGGGAGTCCTCACTCACTCCGCATTGTTAAACCCATTCAAAAGAAGGGACCCTGCAGCCCATCGCTCTGGGCACTCAATTTGGATCAGGTGAACAATTTATCTTGAAATTTAATTATCTGCAAAAACATGTGGGGCCACAGCTTGCTGCAGGAAAGCCGAGTCTCCATCACCCCAGTGCGTGTCCCAGCCGTTGAGCCTCACCCTGCTTTACCCCCAAGCAACTTCAGAAGACTTTAGATTCCACCCAGGGCACACCAAGAACCACCGCCGTTCTCCCTGCCAGCACGCCGTGTCCAGAAAGCAAAGACAGAGGGAGTTATCAGAGAAAAATAGACTATTTTAGGCTGCCTGCAAACTGCCCTACCATGAACGGCACGCTTGCATGAGGTCTGCACAAAGCAGGGGTGACAGGGTGGGTGTCCCTAGCTGCCATTACTGCCCATCACCGCTTTGACCAGTGTCTTCTGGGCATCGTGCTCCACCTGCGTGGTCTCCAAGCGGTGGCTTCCCTGACAAGCTTATTCCTGGAGTAGGATCCTAATTTCCACCTCATCACATCCACCCTCTGGCCTCTCCAACCTGCCCGGGAAGTAGAGGGGAGGCTTCAGGTGCGTAGAGCGGGTGTTCACACAGCATCCACGGGGACCTGGGCCAGGAGGGGCTGGTGGCCAGCCAGGCGGCACGACACTGACGGAGACACCCTGCCCAACCACGCATCCATCGGGGAACGCCTGGCAGATAATAGGAGATTGGGCTCCTCAACGAGGCCTGTTGTACCCACCTAAAGGTTATTTATGGGACCTGGTCCGAGCAGGGGACTGACAAGGGGCTGAGGCTGCTTCCTGCCTTTGGGACTAAACTGTTCCGTAGCTGGGAGCAAATCGTGTCTCTCACAGCTTCTTCAGTTCCTCGTTTGCAAACAGGTACAGGCACAAGCGCCAACAGGATACAATGTTAGCCAAGGGCCATGAGCATGTCTGATGACATCTTGTCTGATGACAAGACACCCTAGCAGCCCCCATCCATCAGGCAGACGTAGATGTCCACGTCTGTCCGGGTTGTGCGAGAGCTGGGATCAAAGGGCGGGTGTTAAATACCCTGTTGAACTACCTGTTGGGTGACATTAGTAGGAAAAGGTCTCCACAACCCACGGGACCAGTTTCTGGATGCTCCAAGGAACTGAAGGTCTCGGGATCGGACATAAAGTCCACCAGCCAGGACTCGGTGGCCTCCTCCCTGGGGACCTGAAGCCAAGGGATCATTTTTCCCTACAAGGGAGTTCACAGCTGGCTCCCAGGGGCTCACAGGTCCCAACCGGGGACTTCTAAAAATCCACAGGGCAGAAAAACAGAGGGGCCTGCTGATAAGACACATTTCTACTCGGTTCCACCAAAGTCATCCAGAGCTGCAGAGAACATGGGGCTTAACGGCCTTGTGCTGCAGTTACACCTTTATACTGGAGGTAACAGCCTGGCCCCGGGTCTAGACCCGTGGGGACTTTTTCCCCATGTGATGAATACTCTACATCAAATTTCCTTCTCTCCACACCGCAGAAGCTCAGATGCTAAAGAAACTTAGAGACCTGACGGTGCAAAGTGCAAAAAGCTGCTGTGATCCTCCTCCGCCTTTGCGAGTGATCTCAGGTGAGGCGCAGGAGCTGTATGTGTAATCGTTAACTATTTCTCACAGCAACCCTGAGCCGCACGCCCCCTCAGGAGGCACCAAAACCACTTTCAGATGCTGATCCACCCTGCCCTGACACACACACACACGCTCTGCCCTAAAATCCGGCTGCATTGGTGGATGAGAAGCTCAACATGAGCTGGCAATGTGCACTGGCAGCCCAGAAAGCCAACCCCATCCTGGGCTGCATCAAGAGAAGTGTGGCCAGCAGGTTGAGGGAGATGATTCTACCCCTCTACTCTGTGCTCGTGAGACCCCACCTGGAGTTCTGTGTCCAGCTTTGGAGTCCTCAACACAGGAAGGACATGGACCTGTTGGAACGGGTCCAGTGGAGGGCCACGAAGATGATCAGAGGGATGGAGCACCTCCCCTATGAAGACAGGCTGAGAGAGCTGGGGTTGTTCAGCCCAGAGAAGAGAAGGCTCCGGGGACACCTCATAGCAGCCTTCCAATATCTGAAGGGAGCCTACAGGAGAGCCGGAGAGGGACTCTTTGTCAGGAGATGTAGTGACAGGACAAGGGGTAATGGTTTTAAATGGGAAGAGGGGAGATTTAGATTAGATATTAGGAGGAAATTCTTTCCTGTGAGGGTGGTGAAGCACTGGAACAGGTTGCCCAGGGAAGTTGTGGATGCCCCATCCCTGGAAGTGCTTAAGGCCAGGCTGGATGGGGCTTTGAGCAACCTGCTCTAGTGGAGGTGTCCCTGCCCATGGCAGGGGGGCTGGAACTCGATGATCTTTAAGGTCCCTTCCAACTCTAACCATTCTATGGTTCTACGATTCAACAGTTTGCAATTCCAGGCGGTGCAGCCGTTCCCTGAGCCCAGCGAGCGACACAAAAGACCCATTAAAATATTTATGGCAGAAAGCGTCAACACCCTCGACTGCCGCAAGCCCCTTTTGTCCCCCCGTGGGGACAGCTCGCACCCCGCTGTGGCCATGGGCTACACGGGAGCATCTTCATCCCCCCAAGCCCCGGGCTCAGCCTGCAGGAACCTGCTTGGGAACTACAGCCAGTCGAAACCCCGTTTTCGTTTGGAGGGAAAGAACAGCAATTAAATTAGGATTTTTAAATGCTTATTTTTCCAGAAGACGCCATGTATTGATCCTGAGGAACATGATGGGGCTCCTCGACTGGTTCTGTCAATAGCCTGATGGCAAACCCCCACCCACCACACCTGAATCTCTCTGTAAATCCTCAACCTGGCAGATGCTCTTGCAAAACCAGCTTCTACAAGGAAGTTCCTGGGAAAAGCATCAGAACAACACAGGGGACAAGGGGTGGCAGAGCCATGGGAAGAGCTGCACCCCAGGAATATGGTGGGAGCTGTGGATGGACAGGGTGTATTTAGAGGGAATGGGTGGTTCAGGTTCTGGCAGCACACGTTGGTCCCCAGGCTACAGGTGGCCCTGGGGCCATCCTAGGAGCCCGGTGACGCTGGCAGCCAGGCATGGGTTGGCCCTCGGAGAGTTTGCTATGAAGGTGGGTCAGCAGCAAAACAGCTCCTTCAGAGCCAGATGGGACAGACACACAGCGCCATGGTTTCAAAGGGACATGGACCTTGCAAAGCCATGCCCTGTACAGGCAGGGACAGCCATCGTCACCAGCTCCCCGGTGCGGCCACCACCCTCCACAGCTACATGGGCACGAATGCAGACCCCTCTTCCCAAATGATCACCGTAACCGTCCACGTGTGACCAGGCCCCAGCAAAAATCACGATTTAAACTTCACCAGGAGCCTCATCTCGTGTCACAGATGGGAAACTGAGGCAGACACATCGGGCGGGAACACATCGAAACCACCCAGCGACTCAAAAAGGCCATGGAAAGTCCCGGGAGGGTTAGTCCGTCACTAGGCATGACGGGCTGGTCACCATCCCTGGTTCAACGACCGCTTAAATTATCCCTTGTCAGACCAGGGAGGGTATTTTGAGGAAAGACTCGCTCTGTTTGCAAGCTCTTTCTTTTACTTCTCCCCAAGCACCCGCTCCGGCACAGCGTAGGAGGCAGGATACGGCACCAGATGGTCCTCTCTTCTGACCTGGTGGCTGTGCTTCTCCACCGAGGACTTCCAGGGCTTATCTTCAGTAAATGCTTCAGCACAGGCTCACATGCCCATCACCCAAACCTGGGAGCATGCTCGGCTAAAAAAACCACACAGCAAAAAACAAGCCAAAAGGGAAGCTTCTGAAAAACTAGAATGACCTTTTCAAAAGGCTTAGATTTATATACTCCGAGGATAAGAGTGAAAATGCAAAAGAAAATGCTGTAAAAGAAAAAAAATATAAAAGAATTAGGGAGAAAATGTTCACTCAGCGCAGTGGAGGCTCGTGGAGCATCATCCGGGCAGTGTGCCCGTCCCACGGAGGAATGTCCTCACGGGACCAGCTGAATCATCACCTTACAATAGGAGCTGATCATCCGAAGAGGGATCGGGTAGCAGCGTGTCCAGGCGTAGGGTCACCCTGGACCAGGACCTGTGGCCGAGCCTGCGAGCCCCGGGCAGGAGCATCCCGCTCCTGGGCATCCCTCCGGCATCTGCCAGTGGGGAAATGCCAGCTGAGGAAGAGCAGGAGCACCCACCCCACCAGGAGGACAATCCAGCCAAGGATCCCACATTCACGGGAACATCACCCTCTGAGACTACTTTGGGAGCTGGAGAGAGCAGAAAGGTCTCTGGGAGCCAAAGCTGAGCCATGCCACCAGCGAGGAGGAGGATGCTCAGGGGAGGTTAAAAGGTCCAGGGTGTCCCTGTGTGCTGGTAACCACAGAATTTGGGGAACGGGGGGGGTGGTGGGGTGGCAATCTCTTCCAATTTAGATTTAAGAGCTGGCGAACTATGGAAGCTTTGCTCAGAAAAGGCAAACCAGAAATAAACTAAGTGGAAACAAGGCTTACGTGTTATCTCCTGGTACTGCTGCGGCCAATTTGCTAATGCGAGGCAACAAACTACTGAATGTTCTGATGCGTTCAGGTCCAATCAGAAAAACTCTCTCCTCGTGTCACCCCAAACTAAGCAAAAATTGGGAAAGATAAAAGCCAGCTCAACCGTACACGAATTTACACCTATTGCAAGAAATGTAATGAAGTTCCTCAACACCCACCCTTCGTGCATTCAAACGCCGCAGCGTGGGAGTTGAGAAAATCTTGCATTTCTAATACTTAGGAGCTTCGATGTACTTCGAATTTTTCTCCTATTCCCAGTTTCAGTCACTCCTCCCTTTCGGGAGACTCGGGAAGGAGTTTACAGGTTGCTTTGCACACCAAGGCTGGGGCCCCTTTGCCAACATCATCAGCCTCCAAACCAGAGCCCGTTGGGCACAAAAGACCCCCAAAGCCAAATAAAAACACACGCACACAACACCTCATTAACTTCCACCTCATTCAACACCACGCAAGCCTCGCTTTTTCCAAGCCCAGCTCCAGCTTTGTGCACAAAGAGGTAACAGCAGTAAATCCTCGGGCCCCAGTACCTGCCCGGGAACCCGGAGTCAAGTTCACCGAAGTCACCTGGAACAATTTATTCGCTCTCACAGCCCACATAGCCAGGAAACTAAATCGTGCAGCCAGGTCCCCATGATGGCATCACCTGGAAACTCTGCTGCAAAACGAGGCAAACGAAAACCAATTTTCCCAAAATGGAAATGCTCGATGCCGGCGTTCCCCTCTCCAGCAAAAGCACATCTGCAAATCCAGAGAACCGCTTTCCTGCCGCAGGAGAAGGTCAGTGGCTTGGAAAGTGATGCGGGGAGAGATGATATCGCTGGTGCTCAGCTCGTCTCCCACCAGCCAGCCCTCAGACAGACACCAGCGGAGCAGCAGACGGGTAACTGTAGCATCCAGCAGCTCCACCAGCGCCGGCTCCCGGGGAGCAGCTCTGCCTCAGGAGCTCCTGACTCAGCCACGCTCCCAAACCAAGTCTGGCATCGCGTGGGAGGGAGAGGGACAGGGAAGACAAGGTGGCTCCACCCGGCCACGTCCACACAGCTCCTTGCCCTCCTGCTCCTCTGCCCCCCAGTTTTCCGATGCACTGTCTGATGGGATGACTGAAGCCTCAGCAGAGCAAGCCAAGGAGCGTTGGGACCTCACGTGTGCCCAAACGACCACCGCCACAGTGACTCGTGTCCGTCAGCACAACATTGCTCGTTCACAAGAGGAGGCCGAGGACACTCACTTGGTTTCCCTGCAAGTCCCACCTACCAAAACCAACGTTATCCAAAGGCTCCTACCCCGAGCACGACCAACGGCGACATCCCAGCTCTGAACTCCCCCCATCTCCAGGTGCAACTTGGGGGAGCTCCGGGTCTCCAAGCATCCTCCAGCTCAAAGACAGTGCTTTCGAAGACTCTTTCTTTCCCCCCACCATATTTTACACTTCGGTTCCTTCCCTCCCACACAGCCCTGCTGTCGCTTCACTTTTGTCCTGGTACATGAATGACAAACCATGAAACTGCAGTTGTAGGAAATGCAATGCCGGGAGAGGAAGCGCCTCCCACGTACTACTGACGGCTCCCAGGCTACTACTCCTCCATGGTCCACCCAAAGGGCTCCCGAGCCTCCAGAGGCTGCTGGCCTTGGACTCCCGCAGCTCCCTGAGGGAGCCCAAGACGAGAATGGCTGTAAAAGACTCAGAATTTATATAGGCAGATTATATCTCACTGTAAGGCAGAGCCAGGAGAAACATCACCTTCTACTAGAAACAACCAACGACTTTCCGGTGCTGACGAGAGAAGGGAAACGGTTAAAACATGGTCCCAGATCAGGCTGAAATGCTCAGAAATCAGCCATGAAGAAAAAAAAAACAACAAACAAACAAACAAACCAACCTCCAAAAAAACCCACCCCAACCTTCTGATTTATTTTTCATCTCATGATTTGGGGAATCTTGCTCAACTTGGTATCTTTCTCACTATCTCATTCTAAGGATCTCCGTGGATGCCAAATCACGTGTCCAGACCCTGCAGCTATAACCACACAAGCGTGCCTTTGTGGAGATATTTGGATTTCCTACGAGCATCATACAAAGGTCATCTGCCACGAGCCGGTTAGAAGACGGGGCTCACGCTCACAAGAAACCAGCTTTCACCCGGTTTCATCGCTCACAGGAACCGCTCACCATCTGCGTCCCCAGCCCCGTGTCACCCAGCTCCCCTTGGAGCAGCGTGGGTGTTCCATCGTCGGCGCCAGCGCAAGGAGGATCAGACTGGGTTTTTTAATCACATCCCTTCAAGCAGCATCCTTTATTAATTGACCCTGAGCGCCCCTCCCTACATCTTCCCACCCCATCTGCAGGGTGAGGGCAGAGGAACAGGTCAGCATGGGTCTGGCAGGCAGGACAGTCCCCAGCAGAGCAGGAGATGCTGTCATGGACATCATCCCAGAAGCATCTCTTGACACAACGGTGAAGTCCTCACTTGGGATTTATTCCACACACACACACACACACGCCTCGAGAAATCCCTCCCGCACCCCAAACTGCACTTTGCAAAGAGGTCAAGGAAACTGGAATTAGACCGGAGGCTTTTTTCTTTTTCGGGTCAGTGTGTCTTTTCTGTGCCTGGCCCGGCTCCAAGCGCTCTGCCAGCTGTGAACAAATAAGGAACGATGAGAAGCCTTTGCCTCCTGACAAGGTATGCAGCCTCCAGCGAGGCTCGGAGTCACCCAAGATGCCACCACCTTTATGAAAGGGGATATTTTTTTTCCCCCTCAAAAAAAACTCCCCCCACAACCTGTTCTCCCCACAAAAAAAAAAAAAAAAAAAGCGCAACCCCAAAATAACAAAAAAAAAAAAAGTCAGGGCCCCGCACAGTTTATGAGCGGATCATTGTCCATCAAAGGGAACATCCTGGAAGCACAAGAGCAGCTTGAAGCCCGAGGGTAAGGGATCAGATGGCACGTGGAGGGTGTGCAGCTACATAAACCACAGCAACATCGTCGCTGGGGTCCCCCACGCAGCCGGGCATCAAGCGATGACTACAGACCGAGGAAGGAAGGTGGGAAGAGGGGGTGTCCGACAGAGACACGCACGCTTTGCACACAGCTACTGCTTTTTCTACTTCAGAAAGCGGGGAAGGGCACATCCCAGCCGTCAGGCTGAGATGCAACATCCCAGGGAAGACTTCTTTGGCCCTGGGGAATCTTGAGAAGGGGACCAGCGTCGGCAAACATCCTTCTGCTCACCGAAAACCACCGCCGTCCCTCAAAACGCATTTTGAGCAATGCATTACTATTATTATTGGTCAGTAATAACACGAAGGACGTGCCAGCAGCGTCAACGGGAAACACGGACCCCGACATCCATCAAAAGAAGTAGCGCCCCGAGTCCTCAGCGCCCCTCGTGCAACGAACCCTCTTCCTCGGCAGACGGACCCGGGTCCCGACACATCTCCCCGCTTTGCCTCCGCACCCCGGCTCCGCAGCCGCCCCCCCCACCCCCCACCCCGGGACCCGGGTACCGACCGCCCCCCCCGGGGCCGACCCCGCCGGGATGCGGGAGGCGAGCCGGGAGCCAGGCTCCTTCCGCGGAGGCAGAGGGATACCAGGGGCGAGGGAGAGGGATACCAGGGGCGGGGGGGGGGGGGGGAAGCTCTTCGCCGCCAGCCCTGCCCCCTACCCCACCCCGGCCACCTGTGACAGCCGGCAGCCCCCCGGGACTCACCGGCGGCGGCGGCCTCCAGCAGCGCGGCGGCCCGCAGCAGGCAGTAGTACCGCTCCATCTCCCCCGCCGAGGTGCCCCCCGGCGGGGGACCGGCCGGGGCCGGGGCCGGGGCCGGGGCCATGGCCATGCCCGGCGGCAGCGCTCCCCCGCCGGCACCGCTCCCCCGCCGCCGCCGCCCCGGGCCCGCGCGGCCGCCCAGGCGGGGCCACGGGAATCGGGCGGCCGCTGCCGCCACTCCGACCGCCCCCAGACCGCCCCCCGCACCGCCCCCCGCACCGCCGTCTCCGCCCCCAGCGCCCGCGGCCCCTTGGCCCTTTTTCCCTTTTTTTTTTTTAAATATATTTTTTTCCTTTTATTTTCCTTTTCCCCCCTTCCCCCCCCCCCCGCTTTATTCCTTTTTTTCTTTTCTGTTTGTTTCCCTTTTTTCCCCTGTTTTTATTTTTTCCCTTTTTTCCCTTCCCCCCTTTTTCCTTTTTTCCCCTTTTTCCTTTTTTCTTTTTCCTTCTTTCTTTTTCCCTTATTCTTTTTCCTTTTTTCCTTTTTTCTCCCCCCTCTTTTTCCCTTTCCCCCTTTTTCTCTTTTTTTCTTTTTTCCTATTTTCCTTTCTTCTTTTTTTCCTCTTTTCTTTTCCTTTTTTCCCCCCTTTTCTCCTTTCTCTCACTTTTTTCTTTTTTCTTTTTTTTCCTATATTTCTCCTTTTTTTCTTTTATTTTTTCTTCTTTCTTCCCCTTCTTTTCCCTTTTAAACTTTTTTCCCTTTTTAATTTTTAGATTTACTACTACTCTCCGGAGTGTCCCCCAGCACACCGCCCTGCAGCTGGAGCCGCTCCCTGCCCCAGCACCTATAGCGCTTCTCTAAGGGATAAAAATAAATAAAATAATAAAATAATAAAATAAATAAAATAATAAAGTGTTTTTAATCCTTTAGCAAATTCCTATGAGAACTATATTAAGCCATGCTAAAGCCAAAACTGGCCAGAACTCTCAGCACACCGCTGGCCTGACCCATCAGCCTCAGTTTCCCCGATGCCGAGGTTCAAACGATGCCAGCTCATCCTCGAGAGGAGCTTGAGCTGCCCAGGAAGGCAGCACAGAGAAGTGGATGTTCCTGTTTTTCCAAACAACCTTTTAATTATGCTCCTTACTATAATAGCAGACTTTTTCCAACACTTCAGCGGTCGGGGCTATTAATTTGGGACCCAAGGTCTAACAGTGGCAGTATGAAAAACGCTGTCGTTTGGTAGACCGTGTCCCTTCTTATGCTGATAGAGAATTTTTCAAGGAAAAAACTCCACATTCAGTTAGTACTCCTTGTTTGTAACACAGCGGATCCTCACTGACTTAACAGTTTGAATAGATGATTTTCTGTCTGCTCATAAAGCTCGTCCCGTGCCCCGGGGAGAGCTCATGTGCAGTTACTCATCAAAAAATCCGGCTCAGGTGCACAGCGGTGAAGCGGGGTTATCAAATAGCCCTATGCGAGGCTACAGGCATGGAAAGACAGCCACGCCGCATTTCCTTCTGCATTCTTATCGCAGGAATGCCTAAGCTGCAACAGCTCCTGCAGAAACGAGGCCCATCCAAGCGCTGAAAGTCTCTTTTTTTTTTTTTTTTTTTTTTTTTTTCTTTTTTTGTTCTACTGTTGCTCCGAGGATGTACCCGGGATTGGAGTGATAAACGCCCACTTCTAGCACCGGCTTCAGGGAAAATAAAGCTAGCCAGTGGAAGATACAGCTATGTTATCCCTGAGGTTTGGCAATGAATCCTTTTCTTGCTCTCTGAAGGGAAGAGAACAGGATTAAGGCTGGCTCTGGACCGGGCGGGAACCCTGCACATCCCAAGGCTGCGCCTCCTCCAGCCAGCTCAGCTGGCACAAGACAACATCAGCCGGCTCTCGGCACGGAAAAGCTGCGTGTGCTCCAACTCAAAGGGATAATTGGTCACGGCTTCTCCTTCCCGTCTTCCCAAAGCTTGAACGGCCACAAAGAGTCTTGTTTTGGAAAGCTGGCTGCTTCCAGCCTCTCCTTCTGGGCATTTCCCGATAAATGGCCGGCTATTCCAGCAGCGGCACCGGCTGCTTGTGTTTTACGCTGGCAGAAGCTGCTCGGCATCTCTGTCTCCTCCAGAGACCAGCGTTACTCTCTGCCTGCCCAAGGAACCAGAAGAGGGAACGAGGAGATGGATAAAAAGGAAACGGCAACAGCCAGAAACGTGGGGTTTTTCTTTTTCAGGCGTTTCCCACCCAGGCCCATAACAATGTTCAGCACCCTCAGAGTGGCACATACACATCTCCCTGCAGCTGGGAAAATCTTGCCAGCACCTCTGTTTGCAGAGATTTATTTCATGTGGGTGCAATTTCTTATCCTTAAATCTTAGGGAGAAGGTGTAGGGAGAATTCCTACTAATTTCATTAATTCTAGATCAGAGGCTGGACAACAAAACCTTCAAAGAAAATCCAAAACCCTTTTCTTTTTTCCTTTTTGCTTTTTTTTTTTTCTTAACAGATAAAAGAGTGACAGGTGCCACTCTTTGGTTTTTAGAAATCACCCTTCAAAAACACGTGTTTTTGAATGGAATGTTGCATTTTACACAACTGCAGGCATCCGAGGCCTCGCAGCGATGGGCTCACCTTTTTGAGACTGATGGGAATAATACCATCAGCTGTTTCTCCCCAGTACATATTTTTGTTCTAACTTGGAAAAAACACAGGTTTGATTTCTGCAACTTCCAGAAGCTGCTGCTTTCATCCTCCAGCGTGGCACCGCGCAGACAGGAGGGGCCGAGCTGTGAGTCCGGCTGCTCCGGCCCCACGGCATCCCCGGAGACATCGCTGGGTTAGAGGCTTCTGACAAATAAAATCCCATCCATCACCATCGGCTCAATCCACCCCGCCTCCTAGTCTCTCCTTCAGAAACAACCTTCCTCTGGCAGTTGCTGGGGCAAAGAGCTTCTGGTTAAATAGGCTAATTTGACTTGTCACCCTCAATTCAGCCCTCTCCCTCAGCTCTCACACGCACTCCTCTGGGTGCCGGATAATTTCCCCAAGATACAGCCCAGCGCTCTCAGCACTCCAAGGCTCAATTATTACAACGTTTTTTTCCCTGGCTTGCCCAAACCCCATTTTTTTACACCACCCGGGAGGCTGCTGCAAACACCTTTGCCCCCACGCCGTCACTTTAGCCCCATCAACTTTTAAAGGCAATTCCTTCACCCACCCCCCTCCTGCCCTGCACGGCTCCATGTCCCCTGCTCAGCCCCCGAGCCCTGCTTGGTCTTTCGTGCCCAAAATCCAATGGGCAAAACGGGCCAGGAAGGGTTTTGATTTTATTTTTTCCGTAGGGTGGTGCTGGGGACTGGGAAAACAGAGCTGGAGTTTGGAGTCAAACTGCTGGTGAAGGGAAACGCTCACCTCTGGAATCAGCACAGCGACATCAAAGTACTCGTGCAGGAGAGCAATTAAGCTCTGGTTGGTTTTCATAAACAGGGATTTTAGGAGGATTTCATGTGAGTGAGGCAGCGTCACCCTCCATCCCCGGGTATCGTCCAGCACAGGCTCATTCCAGGCTGGTCCAGGAGGAGCAGAGCCTCCACAGAGATCCTGACCCCAACGAAACCAGTTAAGCCCACACCGATTTCATCAAAGGACTCCGCTTTCTCACTCTCCCTTTTTCTCTGCCCTATTGTCACAACCCCTGGTTTTGGAAGTTAGGGCGTGTGTGCACCTGCGTGTGTCTTTTCTCCAGGCCACCGGGTATTTTCCAGCTTAGCAGGTTGTCCCCAGACCCGCAGAGATTGCAGAAGCCAACCCCAAAGGCAGCAGGGACAGGGAAGGATGGATGGGGACACCATGGCCCAAGAGCACCCCCCACACCGACAGCCTGACCTTTAAAAAAATCGCTAGCCTTGTTAAAAACCACCTTACAAACCCACATCGCTTCTCCTTCCTAATATGACGGGTTACGCGGGCGTTTTAAATGCTAATTTGGTGCCTTGGGAAACACCCGGTGACCCGTGGCCGTCTCCCATCGCTTACGTTTAGCACATTTGCCCCCGTCAGCCCGGGGAGCCAGCCCGGAGTAAAACCCTCTCCAGCTCCTCGGATGGTTTTCACTATCACTCACCAGGGCTATTAAGAGTCTCAATGCGCCTCTCTGGTTTCCAATAGTACGAGCTGCTTCTTAAAGGTTATAGTTTGTTTTAAATAGCACAGCCATCTGTCCTCCCGTGGCTCATGGGAGCTGAAGAAATCGAAGCAGCCAAAACAGAATTTTTCAAACTGTCAGTTTTTCATTGCAAACATTTCGGTTTGAATCAGACCCGTGTCCTAGGAGAAAAAAAAAAAACAAAACCCCAAAACCAAAAAAAAAAACCACCAAAAAGAAAAGTCTATATATTTTTCTTCTGTATTCTACAAACTCTCCGAGTCTTCCTTTAACAGTTTTGTTGCACTGTTGGAATTCCATTAATACAAATACCTGGCCTGGACTTCATCACCTCCAGGCACTTTACAAACCATGGAATAATCCTCATTTATGTGCATTTTGTCTTTGAACTAAAAAATACTTATTTATTACAGGCGGCCACACACAGAGCCAATGCACAGCACTAAGAAAAAGTATCTGCATGCACATGTGGAATTCAGGCACATGGACCTGCATTATATTTTCCCCCCAGTTCCTAAATGTCAGCTAAAGCGCCGCGTTCAACTCTTCCACAAAGTTAAAGCAATTAATTTACTTAATTCACAGGACTCCCTTCCTTAATTTGACATTATTTTTGAGGGAAGTGGGTTTAGAGCACGTAGGCCAGCTACGTGCAGCCGCTCTTACCAGCAGAATCGCTAATACCTTGCGGGAAAAATAAAAATATACAAGAAGCAATCAGTGTTCCCTTAGGGAAATCCTGCTCCGCATCACAGAATTGCATACGGCCCTGCTGGGATCATCCATTCCCACTGAAAACGTCGACGGTCCCCCTCGTACTGCCTTAGAAAAGCCCCAACTACTGCCTAGGAGCATCCAAGGAGACAAGAGAGACAACAAATATGTATTAATCAGAACAACATACCAAAGTTTATTGATTACTTCAAACAAAAGTTTCTGTAATGAAAAAAGAGCAAGTTGCATTCATAAAAGGTAACATTCACATTCAATTTCCTTTATATAAAGCAACATAAATGTATAAAATTGCATTTAAGTGAAAAAAATGTAAGGTTGCAGTCCTTTGTTTTTTGTTTTTTTTTTTTGCAAGAAGCTGAAAAATGTATCTTCTCATTGCCTGTATATAATTTACATTTTCTATATACTACATGGTTTCAAAAAAAAACAAACAAAACAATTCCATAGCTGGGAAACTGGATAAATGGTGCAGTGTTAGGCAAGTTTTTCAACTCTGTGTATACGAATTCAATTTTAAGCTTTTCTGCGATTCCAAGTCATTTATAACATTCTCGTAACAATTAGGGTTAGTTTTTGAGAAGCAGCTATGACTACACCAAGTTCCTCCGTTATCACAGAACAGTTTTAGAGGGGAATCTTAATTACTTATCTTTCGGTGTCGCTAGCCAGTGATTAAACTTCCACCAATTATCACGAAAAACAAAACCCAGCCTTTTTTCCTTCAAGTTTTTCCACCGAAAAGCCTGTACTGACCTTTTAGCTCACTAAGGAGCACTGTAACAGCGGGGCGCGTATCGTGGTACAGGGACAACAATCACTGTCGGATGCCCGCCACCTCGATGACACCTTTGTCACCGTCACTGCTTTTTCTTCCCTTCTCCGACCCCCCAAAGGGCTCTCCTGTTGCCCTCGATTTCCCAAGTCACCCACAGCAATAGGAATGTCACTTCTGCCATGGCTGAAGGAGGCAGCCCCAGCACTACCCCAGTGCACTAGCCAAAGATCCATGCCCAAGAAAACCTGCATTTCCCGCCCCCCTCCCCCAAAAGAACTGCTTTTTGAGACGTTTCACCTTAATTCCAACCCGCTTGTCAGGACACGTGCCTTGGGTTTGGAGGTACAGTGACGGCGATGGCTTGCTCCATCCTCAGACAGGACTCTTAGAAAGGGGAAGAGAAAGATTTGGTTCCCGGAAGGCTCCGTCTGAAAAACAGGCTGCAGAAATGAGCCCGTTTGAGTGACTTGATCGGGACAGTTCACACGTTGCACGTAGACGGCAAGCTTCGCTCTGCTCCCACCAACCCCAACAGCGAAAACCTTCAGCTGGATTTCCCGGGAACGGCCTTTGACCTTAGGAGTAGAGCGGGACACAAAGCAAACCCAGAAGCGAGGAGTCAGGCTTGGGACCATTCGGGCTTGGAATGGTTTTGAATCACAGGAATTGGGGCACCTCAGCACCCGCTTTTTAAAGGTTATGTAAACACAAGTCAGCAACTGTAGATTTAAGGAGAAAGGTTAAGATTTGGCATAGAGAGCGGATCTTCATTGTATTCATCGCATACGTGATCTGTAGGCACCACATTTTAGCAAGGAAAGTCCAGAACGGGGACAAGGTCTGCAAGTTGAATTCTAGGTCCGTGAAATGAGGTGGGAAAAGGAAAAAGAAAAAAAAAAAAAAAAGAAGAAGAAGAAAAAAAAAGAAAAGCTTTGCCCATGGGACACATGCTGGAAGTGCAGCTCCTTACTTGCATGCAGCAAGGAGCCGAGCCGCGGTGGCGAACATGGTGCTCACGAACACCACTTGGGTGGAGGCCAGTGCAGCGTCTATAATACAGTGGTCCTGTCCGTACGTCCCCTCCCATGCTGGGCGACAGCAGAGCAGCCACCGGCCCGAGGGACCGCGCAGCACACCCCCTTCCTGCTCGGATAAGGCCCAATTAGCAAAGTCCTAACGATGCGCGCCAGCTGATCCGCATCCTGCTTCCACCGGAGTCAAAGACAGGACCTCAGGGGTGGCAGCCAGAGAGCTGGGCTCAATTCTTCCAAAAATTAATAGTTCAGCAAAATTTGACGAAGGGAATGTTTCATCTAGTCCCAAATTGTTGTTTCTTTGCCTGTAGGTGAGCGGGAGCCAAACCCAGCGGCAGCACAGAGCTCGTTACAGCTGGAACGAGATCCCAACGCTTCTCACGGTCGTTCCCCCGTGCCGCTTGATGTGGGGGGGACCTTCACACCCAACGGCGGTGGCACACAGGATGCTCCGTCACTCCTTATCACTTAGCAAAGAAAGCTGCTTTTCCCACATATGACGTATCACAGAATAAAAAAATAAAAAAAAATAAAACCACGAGTCAGGTATCTCACCTCCGCTGGGCACAACCTGAAGAGAAAAGTTCCTACGACCATGGTACAGGTAGATTTAAAAAGAACATGCCAATTTAAAAACCAAATAAAGTGTTAAATGAAATCAGGTTCGTGTATTCCTTTTTTTTTTTTTTTTTTTTTTTTTTAAACCGGCTTCTTTTTCCTTAGTGCAAATAACTCAAGATGCAGTTTTATACGGCTGCAGGTCCACAGTGCCCAGCCCGTGTCCCTGGGATGGTCCAGGGACCGCGCTGTCACTCAGGCCTTTAAAGTTTTGAAGCAACTGCACAGGGCAGTAACGTAAGCACAACCACAGGAGCCCGGGCAAAACGGCTCAACATCTGGCACAGCCCAGCTTTGGAGACTCCTTCCTTCCCCCCCACGAGAGCTTCCTTTCATCACCAACAGCCACAACACGGCGGGGGCTGGGGGGGGAACAACCTTTTCTTCACCCTCCATCAGCAATAAACCCATCAGCAAACTGGCGGCGGGAGGATGCTCAGGCGCTTCCCAGCACCGCGGGTACCACCGTACCCAGAGGAGGGGCACGCCACTGAACGCTCTGCACCATCAGCGAAGATTTCTCCCCCAGTTTTCAAGTATTTCTTCCATGTGCATCCGGCAACCCAGGGCTGGGAGGGGGCAGCCCCCCACCCCACCACCGCCCCTTGCCGAGGGGTCGGTCCCAGCCCCGGTACCGGGCGAGATGCTCGCAGGGCTGCATCCAGCTTCTGAGCGAGAAGAGGGGGGCTCTCCCCAGCGCCTTCGGGGAGCCGGAGAGGGCTGTCACTGGGTTTAAAGTCCGTGCTACTTCTTTGGTCAGGCAGAGCAAGAGATTTCAGCAGCTCTCTGCTGCTCCCGGACAGATCTGCAGCGGGCAGAGGAAGCGCCCCCCGCCCTGTATGAAATGGGGCTGGCATTGCTCTCTCGCACTTCAATTCATGCTGTTTCAGGAGGAATTAATGAGGAATTCCTAAAGATGCTTTCTCAGCCTCCAGTGATGTAGAATTTGGCAGATTTGGGGTTGTTTGTTTTTTTTTTTTTTGGAGGGGTGGGGAAGCCACAAGCCCAAAGACAAACGGGTACCGTGGGGCCAGTGCCCTGGTTACTGCTTTATCAGCACGGCTGCTTGCTGTACTTGGTAATATTAAAGAGGACTGTTAGGTTAAACCCATGGGTTTTCGCCTACAGCATGACAATGCGCAGTGTTTGTACGGAGCACTTTAAAGTATCCCGAGAGGACATCTTTCTGCCAAATTAGTAACAGCATCTTCAGTCTTCACACAACCATTCTCTATACGTTTGTATGAGACTAACATAGGCAGATCAAAGGGGCCAGTCTGCAAAAATCAGAAGGAAAACACACATGTTTTTCAACTGTTACATTCCCAAAGTCATAAACCTTTTTGTGGGTTATTTTTAGAAAAAAAAAAAATAAAACAATACTGAAAATTTTATAGAAGAAGAACGATCAGACCGTGATAAAAGTGCCAAATTTCATTCACAACCAAGGAACGAACAATGAGATGGTAAATCAATTTGCACAACCTGCAAAATGCTGTAAAACACCTAAAATTGGTTTCTGCCTCGCTGTCCCCTGCGGCTCCCCTCCATCCGCCTCCCGCACCAGTCTGCACCAGTATATGGTGGTGGAGAGCACCACCTAATGTCTGCGGGGAAGGAACGGCCGCTCGGCAACGCCTGGGCAAGCAGAATCCTGGATTTATGCCGGATATACTCGGAGCTCCGGCAAGTCTGGCTGTTGGACCTGCTGCTCCGAATAATCTGATTTCTTTAGAAGTAGGAGCGGGTGCAAAGGCAGGAGAGGTTTGCAGAAAAAAAAAAATTGCAGTTTTACATTTGCAGCCGACACCGCAAGAGCTACGTAACACCTCACTAAAAAGCGAGATAGTGAATTCAATTTGGCACTTTTACGTTATTTTTATTATTATTATTATTCTATCAGCTCACTACGATGTTTAAAATCAAGTAAACTCGTACTAGGATGCTCTCGGTGTGTGTATATACACATACAGACACGGAGACATGCCCGCCGCACCGCATGTTGACACACACAGACAAGTACACACGTTTAGTTCTGGTCTACGCAGATGAATTAAAACGGACTTATTTCTATCTTGACAGAACAGCATGCACCCTAGAAAAAGGGATTTTGGTACAGTTCAGATGCAATACTGGAATCATTTTAATAGCTGAGATTTGAGTACTTCACTGTAAATACATCGGTGTTGGCTTTTATAACCACTGTCGGCACGACTCACCGACTGTATTCTCTTAAGTTGTCTGTTAATATTAGACTAAAATATCGGTTATATCGAAAGATTTGTTGACATACTACAAAATATTTCAGTTTGAGAGGATCCATAGACATACAGGATCCTGAAGAGGTTGCGGGGTAGTACAACGTCTCCCAAATTAAAACGCATCCCAAGCATTGCATCTTCCATTCCACAAGGACAGGTGCCCCACACCGACAGTCAAGAGGGTTACAAAGAACCATAGTTTAATTGATTTGGTTAATTGATGCCTTTTAAAACCATCCCAACTCCTTCGGACAGGGTACCTGTTACAACACATTAGACTCATCTGAGAATGTTCTTAAAAGAAGTGGTCTGACAGAAGGTCTGGCCGACAATGAATCAGGCACCTTCCTGCTGCTCTGCAACAGCGAGGCAAAAAGACTTATAGCACACGCGACGCTCGCCCCTGCCTCACGGTGGAACAGCAGAAGACACATATGCACACCCCTTTTCACGCCTAAACCGCATCATGTCATTAATACACCCTCCCTAAATACCACAGTGGTCAACACTGCCTGGGTTTTGCAGTGCAAGAGGCACGGCGGGGAGGCAGGAACTGCTTCCGAGGGAGGAGGAAACCATCCTCCAGCTCTTACAACACATATTTTGACCCATATTTTGAAAATAGCACATCAGATCGGAGATCTGGCAGCGAAACCAAACAGCAGGGACGTGTTTTCGAGGCGCTTGGCTCTGGGGTAGCCCCACCGTCCCCACGGTCAGGGTCCAAGACTAGGCCTGGTTGTGCGGGTTGAGTCCAGCGGCTCATTTTCTTGTACAAAGACCAACATTAATTGGGATGGACTGGGCAAGATGGGCACTTGGGGAGCTCCTCCTAGACCATACAAGCCTGAGCTGTTTTGCCAGGGCATCCAGAGGATGACCAAAATGGAGTTCACTTTAGAGAAGTTTGTGTCCAGTCCACTACCACCAAACTACAGTGTCCACCTCACTGGGACATCCCCAGCACCACCAGCTCACCCACCTTAGGGGCAGCAGGAGACCCAAGGGGAAGAGACAGACGAAACACTTAAGCGAAAGATTTAAATTAAAGCAAAAGGGCGGGGAAAAGCAGGGTTTTGCTGGGCGAGCAAATCTAGACACGGGTTTTCAGGAGTTAGGCGTTAGAAGGAGGGGAAAAAAAAAAAAGCAGTAGAGCAAGCAACGTATAGAGACTCGGAAAGGAAATCACCTTATTCACTCCAAGAAAAGCTGTGATTGCTGGAAGTTTGAGAAAGCATGAAGATAGTGGATGTTCCTGAGGAAGGAAGGCGCTTCGTTACCTAGTTCACAACAGCACAAAAGACAGAAAATTGCAGTACAAGAGAGAGAAAGGCAGAAACCAAGGAAAACACAGATGCGCCTTGCAGTTAAAAAAAAAAAACCAAACCAACCAAACAAACGAAAAAAAAAAACCAAACCAAAAAACTTCCACAAAGAAAATTTAATAAAGACTGAGCAAAGGCAATGCATTGCATTACAGGGAACTCGGGGTGAAACCCGGTCCTGTTGAGGTCAAGGGCAAACGCCCATCGACCTGGCCTCAGTCCATCCTCCCCTTTGAGGGACCCTTGGCTGCCATGTTGGGGGTTCAGGCACCTAGATAACTGCCCTAATCTTGTTTGTTTTGACACTAAATGCTCCCCTTGGGAAAATGATGTTGGTTTTTTGTCCAATATTAAGGTCAGGATTCTCAAAAAGGGTCTTGACTCGAAATCATCTACTTGGTCTTGGATGCCTTTAAAAATGAGGTGTCTGACTACGGTGTCTGACTGCTGACACGGACATCTGGAGCTGCTGTGTCTGCTTCAGGCATTTTATAAAGCTCTTACTCAAAATGTGCATTTAAATGCGGCTCAGCCTGTGTTTAGTTTGGTATGCACATATGAAGAGACTTTTCTAGTCAACACTTACTTTGCTTTGCTAAATGATTTCATAGGAGCCTTTTTTAATGTGTACAAAGTGCTCCTGAAAGCAAGTATTGCATGAGAGAACGGATCTTCTGGCCATCACCTGAAGGCAAAAATGGGTCACCTCTCGGGTGAGTTGAGCTGAGGGCTCAGAAACCCCCAGGTCACCCTTCCAGGTCCCTGTCCTCAAACTGTCCATAACTTCGCCCAGAGAAGCTGTGGCTGCCCCATCCCTGGGGGGGTTCAAGGCCAGGTTGGATGGGGCTTCGAGCAACCTGGTCTGGTGGGAGGTGTCCCTGCCCAGGGCAGGCGGTGGAATTGGATGATCTTTAAGGTCCCTTCCAACCCAAACTATTCTATGATTCTTTGAACTGCCCTATGTCCACAGTTGAGAGCAACTCGCTCCCGGCCTGTTCAACAGGGGCGTCAAGCTAGAAATCATTAAAATCATACTTAGTTGGAAGAAATTACATGGAGCCTCAAAGAATTCAACCACATTTCTTTTACCATCTCTATTACTTTCATCTTTAATGTTTTGGGTTGTTTGTTTTTCTGTCTTGCAGATACATGTTTTACTTCACTGATACTATGCCAAACTTGTACTTCAAATGTTATGGGAGAGGAAAACCTTTACTACTTCGTTGGATTTTTTTATTTTTTTAATTGAGATAACTATCAGTTTTAGATAAGGATCAAAGATACCAAGTTATCCCACGTGAGGAAAATGCACTGAAACCTCAGGGGGTACAAGAGCTTCAAGGAGAGAGGTCTGCTTTGAACCTCACTATGTGGAAGGTCAGCCCATGGTTTCCTGGGACTGGGTCAGACCAGCTGGGCGCTGGTCTGCCAGTACCAGGCTGCTGGTCCAGGGCACAGTTAGCAGGGCAGAAGCCACCTCTGCCCCGGCCAAATCCTGCAGCCGTGCCACTGGGCACAGCGATGGCTGACTCCGGCCATCCAGCTGGAAGCCACCCTGGTGACCACACACTGGCAGCGCTGGCCCCATGTCCCTCTGGCTGGGCCCTACCACTGCCTAAGGACATGGAAACCTGATGGCAAGAGGCTAGGGCTGGTGGGCGATGCCTGCTGGTGCTGCAGGGGAAAAAGAGGGGCTGCGGGAGGAGGGGAGGCGTGGGGATGATGCTGCAGGGATGCTCGGCACCTCTGGGAGAGCAGAGGGCAAGGGACGGGGGGGTGTCTCAGCACAGAGTGAGTCCTGAGCCCAGCAGCGCTGGCATTCATCATTTGCAGGAGTGAGGAAGAAAACTTTCAGGAGAAAAGAGCAGCCCTGAGGAGAAGGACTTGAGGGTGTTGGTGGACGAGAAGCTCAATGTGAGCCGACAACGTGCGCTGGAAGCCCAGAAAGCCCCCCGCATCCTGGGCTGCATCCCCAGCAGTGTGGCCAGCAGGGAAAGGGGGGGGATTCTGACCCTCTGCTCTGCTCTGGGGACACCCCCCTGCAATGCTGCCTCCAGCTCTGGGGCCACCAACACAAAAAGAACATGGACCTGTTGGAGAGGGTCCAGAGGAGGCCACGAAGATGCTTTGAGGCCTGGAGCCCCTCTGCTGTGAGGACAGGCTGAGAGAGTTGGGGGGGTTCAGCCTGGAGAAGAGAAGGCTCCAGGGAGACCTTAGAGCCCCTTCCAGTCCCTCAAGGGACTCCAGGAGAGATGGGGAGGGACTCTTGATCAGGGAGGGGAGCCATAGGATGAGGGGGAACAGTTTTAAATGTAAAGAGGGGAGATATAGATGAGATCTCAGGAAGAAATTCTTTGCTGTGAGGGTGGTGAGACCCTGGCCCAGGTTGCCCAGAGAAGCTGTGGCTGCCCCATCCCTGGAGGGGTTCAAGGCCAGGCTGGATGGGGCTTTGAGCAACCTGGTCTGGTGGGAGATGTCCCTGCCCAGGGCAGGGGGGTTGGAACTGGATGGTCTTTAAGGTCCCTTCCAGCCCAAATCATTCTATGATTCTACGGTTTACACTTTTAAAAGGAGTCCTCCTCCTCAGCAGCAGGGGAAAGCTGTTGAGAAACCAGACAGCTTTCGAGGAGAGCTAGACACTGCAGGCTAAAGGCAGGGTACAAGCCCCCGGTTATTACAGGCGGTGGGCAAATGTGACAAGACTCTGTTCCCCCTGCACCAGCACCTGAGGACATACCCGAGGGGAACATCAGGAGTGTGGTCTTTGGCATAAAAACAAGTAGCTTCTTTTCAGGAGATAACGTAATGGGTTTGATGAGCAGTTCAGGTTGGAAAAGGGTTACTGCACTTTTATGAGAGACTTTATGGTTTGCATCCACTGAAGGCAACTACGGAAAGGCACGGGCTGAGTCTCTCCTCACTACAGATCTAGGCAGTATTTTTAGATGAGCTTCTTGACATTTCTGGCATGTGAAAGAGCAAGATGAGACTCTAGAAAGCCTTCCTCGAGATGCGAGTGGTACACAGTACTGTTACAGATTCATCTGGTGCTTAAGAGGAAGAGAGGTCTTCCTAAAAATACTATAAATACATTATCTTGTTCCTTACCTGATGATTTTTCTCTTTTATATTTTTTAAAACTATTAGAAGAATTTCTGGGAAAAGGCTGATAAAGATCAGGAGAATTATTGCCAGCCACGTGGAAACAGAAGTCAGCATGTGGGCAAATACAAAATACATTCTTTGCTGCTTCAAGAAAGGCCTGAAAAAGAAAGGATACAAATAAATTCTGGTTAACGCGAATTTCCCAAGAAGGTCAGGATCAAAGGCAGATTCAGATCATACTATGAGCAGTAACACATCCCTTTCAGATGGAGCTGGATACAGCCCGCACAGAAACAGTGTTTGACACTACCACCAATTTTGCCACTGTCACCGAAAGGTAAATTATTCACCTTGTCAAAAACCACATCATTTTATTTCAAATTTGGACTTTGCTATGGTTTCTGGTTTGCTTTCGATGGTGGCAATCCAGAGACTCTCGGTCCCAACAAGTTCTTTGCCTCTTTCTCCCTCCCTTGATGATGGAGGGGAACCGACAGACGCGTGAAAAATGCCTCATAAATAACTGATGGCAAGGATCCCAAAGCAGTTGCTGCTTAGCATTAACTCGGAAATACTGAGCTAAGCAGGTTAAACACACCAGCAGAAAACTCATGTATTTCAGTGCAGAGATCTGGCTACATCACAGATCACAATCTCTTGGTTAGGAAGGCTGAAGAGTTAAACAAAGCCCGTGGCCCCCAGTTTAAATATTTAAATCAGTTCCACATCTTGATTAGCGGGTTGCTGGGTCAAGGATCTAGCCCATAAGCCATGGCACTAGCCCATGGGAAAGCCAAGGTGTAAAACGGGAGATGCTGTCTACTGTGAAAGTCAACGTGAACGTCTACTCCAGCACGGGAAATAGAAAACTAATAATATTTGTAAGGTACTACTGCTGTTGCAGGACATTAAGCCTAAAATCCTGGTTGTGCTGACATCAATGAGAATTTCTTCTCCTACTCAGATCCAAGATTTCAGCAGGAAGATCTGTGTTTTCCCCTCCTTATTTCTCCCCATTAAGCTGCCCCAGAGCGCTGCATCCCCCTGCTCTGCAGCTGCCTCATCTCTTCCTTCCTTCTGTACCACCGGGTTTCTTTCCACCATCGATTTTTCCTTGCTTTCCCACACACATCCACAAACGGATGCTGAAATATTTACCCCAAAACTCCCCAGTGAAGACAAGAACCAGACAAGAACCAAGGTCATTTTGGCATCAGAAATGAGCCCGTGGGCAGAAAAGCAAATTGCCTCTTGCCAAAGCCGAGCACCTGGATGACGGGGGAGTTATCTGCTTTTGGGCTCTCTCTTCAACAGGCTGATGGGCCTCCTAGAACACATCTCACCACGCAACAGCCCTCTTCCACCGGCTTTTAGTAGGTGTTGGATGGAGATAACATCCCTTCCCATCCCGGTAGGAAATGGAGCATGGTTGGACACACCCTGCCATCCGTGAGTCTCTGGAGAGCCCAAACGAGGTGACGACTGTAGCCACGTCCCCCGGCAAAGCTAGCGCCGGGCATTCCCCTTGGAAAACACCACGGGAAGAAGAAGAAGAGATACTTGCCAAATGACTCCTCCCCAAAAGAACGAGAAAAACACATAGAAGGCCAGGGAGCCCCAGATGACAAAGTGGTTCATCCAGGTCCAGAATCGGGTATCTAACGCTAGCTGTGGGAACAGAGAGAGAACAGGCATTAGATGAAGAGTGTATTTCACTGTATTTATATGAAATTTCTGACTGCTTTTGCATTAAGGTTGAAATTCTCCAACTAGCTACCTCCCTCCATACGCGCACCGAGGAAAATATTTTCAATATCTACAGATTGGCACCATTGTCAACAGGGAAACGGTGAGTTTCTAATTGTAACCGACGCTTTTTAACAGAATAAATTTGATGCAACCTCTGGTGCTACAGGAAAGAAACGTTCTAAAGGTTCTGGGGACTTCAGTTGCCTCCTGCCACCACCTGCTGTACTGAACCAAACACAAAAGGCCTTTTGTAAGGTCTTATGCAAAGTGTTTGTTCTGGAAAGCTCCGTGAAACAAAGGAGGTTTGCTATTATTTATTTGACAGATGTGCTTTTGTGATCCCTCCAGTGCTTGGCGGTGTCTGAAACAAGGTGGACAAACCCAAGTTCTCTATTGCTCTTCTCTTTCCTCTTGCTGGAACTGAATGCCAAGGGGTGAAACTGTGGGGAAAAAGTCGGCCGTAACCAACTGGAGTTCTCAAAAGAGGGCAAAAAAATAGGAAAACAATTTAACCCAAACATAAACCTCCAGCCCTGGAGGTATTTAAAAGATAGGTTGACATAGTGCTTAGAGACATGGTTTAGTGATGGGTTTTTTTATCAGAGTCAGGTTAATGGTTGGACTAGAAGATCTTAAAGGTCCCTTCCAACCTAGACAATTCTAAGATTCTATAAACACTTATAGACCAGCACAGCCCAGGAATACGGACCATAGACTATGCAAAGGACTGCGGTCAATAAGCAAGTTCTGCCTCTATGGAAGATGAAAAGATTCAAGTGTGGTGGGAAACGTATTCTTAGAAACTTCACCTTCAGCACATTTACCGCAGGATTTTACAGCGTGTTGGAAAATGACTGTAAAAATAAAATGACAGCAAAAATAAGTGACTAACCTTCAGGGTGACGGTGAACACCAGCACGGTGAAAACAATCGTCCCAAAGGTCCAGTTCCCAAAAACCTGAAAAAAACCACGATACATTGCCACTGGCGCCTGGGTCCATCTCCTTGGCGAGGCACAGAGAGGATGCTGAGGACAGGGGTGCAAGCAGGGACCGGAGGGGACGGAGGGACAGCTACAGGGGGGATGGATGCTGGGGAGGTGCCGGGCGCTACCCTGTGCCATGCAGTGCCACACGGACGGGCCACCCAGAGCCAGGACGGTGACAGCTACAACTTCCTACTAACAGCAATGTCAATGGAGGATACAAGTCATCGCGCCACCTGTATTTCATGGTTTCTCGGTAATTTACTCAGTTTCTGCTTTCTCGCAACACCTCTGCTCATCGCCTTGTTTTACTCCCATTTGCCGAAGGCACCAATGGGTATTTTTCCATCTAGTTTGGTTTGTGGATACTAGTGACTACGCACGACAGGAGAAAAAAAAAAAAAAAAAAAAGCAGATACTGTATATATAAATCCAAATTATGGCAACGAATGGGAGGGATGCTTACCAAAGGCTGTCAAGATCTGAATGCATACATTAAAACAGAAAGTGAAATGTAAAAGTTTTCAAAAAAATGCAAAAAAATTAAAGTCAATAGGAGCGGAAAGAAAGGAGTCAATCAAACATACATGGATATTATGAACAATTGCTGATAGCAGTTCTTACAGGCATAAGTGTTTACAAAACAGGACATAACCACAGATCCTATTTTAGTGCCACACAGACTTGACCTCTCAAGGCATCTGCAGAACATATCAGTGCTTCGTGTTTTATTCAAATCCAACCAGAAGGGCCATAAATACAGAAAGGCACTGAATATACAATACAGGGGCTTGACTACTTATAGCTGGGACCATAAATGCTGGCATCGATGTGACGTATGCATATACATACATAAATTTCATCAGCTTTTCTCCCAGGGTTAGCCACTGAAAAAAAGCTAAAGGTATTTTCAAGGGTCACAAGTGATGGTGTAAAGAAGTTTTCCATCAGCCAAGGTCTGATAACCCCTTTCCTTGGGGACAGGGAACTTAGACAGCCCAGGCCACCACAGGTGGCAGCTGCACCGGGCTAACACTCTGCTTTGCACTCAGTTAACCAGCAAAAAGAAAAGAAAAAAAAGGAAAAAGAGAAAAAAAATATTCAATCTTTCCCTCCGACCGCCTTTTTCTGTGCAAGTTACCCCGGAGCAGCTCCCACACCTCCCTCATGTGGCCGTGCAGGTGGCTCGTCCTGACAGAAGCGGCAGGAGGACGCAGACAGCAAGGAGGAGAGGAACAGCCTGCTCCTCCTGACAGCGGTGCTAACTTATGCTGGCTTCCAAACGGCAGCAAGCCCCCCCCCCCCCCGCCCCCGCAAAGGCAGGGGGGCGGCTGAAATCCCACCTCGGAGCCCCGTACCACATCTGCACCGACAAGCGGCATCTTATCGAGGTGGGATAACTTGGTGGATTGTCACCAGCCGAATTTCAAAGGGTGGGAAGGACAGACACCGCTCCTGCCCTGGGACCATGCAAGAGTGGAAGAGCGCTCTGCAAAGCTCGCCGGGTTGGAATAAAGCTGTAAAACTAGTTATTTTACCTAGTGAGCATAACCAGCTCTGCCGTGTTTCCATGGCAATTTGGAAAACGTTTCATTTCAAGCATTTGCTGCAAAAATCACACCATAAGCAAGGCTACACCGTGGGACAAGACTCGAGACACACTGCACAGATTAAGCGTGTAGATATTCCCTGCCAGGCATGTAAAAGAGCCAGTGCACAAAACACACACTCATCTTGCTCTTCCCTTTTTTTTTTTTTTTTTTTTTTGGGTGGTGTTACCTTTCCGTTATCTTCCAACGATGAATTTTGAAAAAGGAAATAAACCCCAAAGAAAAACACGAGCCCTTCAAAGGCGCCCAGAAAGGTCCAGTACAGGAACGGCCTCCACTGCAGCATCGCGTTGTCGGAAACCTTCCTGCCGAGAGATGGAGCAACAAGAGCATCACCGTCACGTTTCAGATGGGCCGCAAAGCCCCTCGCAGCCTGGTGGTCCCCAGGCTTTGGGGACGAGGAGGTAAAACTCCTAAATACACGACATAAACAACATTTGCCACACACAGCTGCTCGTTGTGAGAAATCATAAGGGGTTCAGCATATTAATTTTGTTTTGTCCTTCTCCTCTGGGTAGCTTGGATTAAAACCCAAGCCAGCCCAAAGCAAAGAGCTGTGACACTGTCCTGAGCCTCTCCCTGCAGCCCCTGCACAACCCATGGTATCTGACTTTTGAATTTTAAATCCGGGGCAACGCTAAAGAAGAGCCGTACGGAACACAGCAAATCCATGTTTTCCCTCTTTTTGTTGAAGGCACAAAGCCCCCTTCTCTGAGCAAAGCCCTGCAAGTCCCGTTCCTGGAAGCGGTGTTTTTCTGCACAGGCTAAAAATAATCTCCTGAATCGTAGGGTGGGTGTTTTTAACACGGGGGCTGTAGCAGGAGGCTCGTGGCTGAATATAGGCTGAGATCTGGCACGGAGGCAGCAGCAGCGAATGGATGCTCTACGGGCAGAGGAGAACGACCCTCAGGGAGTTTAAAAAAAAAAAAAAGTTTCCTGCATCATTATCTTTTCAGATTACCCTCTTTAAAATCTGAAGATTGATGAGGGAGAAAAGCACGTTTAGGGTAAAACCAAAAATCTCTGTTCTTTTCTCATTTTTCTTCCTAACTGTTAAAGCAATACATCCATTTTCAGCAATGATGCACCTTGCAAACAAGTGTGGTGCTGGGCTCCTATAGCTGCAGCTTCTAAAACAACACCCCACCGAATCCTGTGAAGGAAGATGCACCGGCAACGCTCTAACACACCGCAGTTTGGGTCTGAGCAAGGAGCAGGGATGAACCAGCCTGTCAGCGGGTTTTGTCGCAAGGAGAGAGAACACAACCGACTTGCTCCCCACGAGCTCTGTTTTGCATTCACATTCCATCCCAAATGGGCTGTTTTGCAGCTTTTCCAGCCTCTCCGCCGCGAGATCTGCACTGCAGCAGCTCAGCACTGCGTACGGCTGAGGCACAGCAGCCCTTCTGCCTTCGGCAGCGCATTCAGGTCATGAATATTCAAACCGAGGTGATCTGCCCGCACAATTAATCTGTTTTCCCTCAACTGACAGACCCCGGAGATCAGACAGCCCAGCGGGGGAACGCACGGAGGCCTGCTGCTATCGGGCCGTGCCGCACGATATTCAATTAGCAATTTGTTTAAAAATACGTGCGGTGGCATTTTGCCATGAGAGTGGAGGAACACAGAGGTCTAATCAATCATGGATCTGTTTCAAAAGCACCCAATACCTCCTTCCTCGCCTTAGAGCCCTTGTGCCACCTGCTGATTTTTCTAAAGCAACGTCTAGAACATCTAGAATATCCATGTAATACCATAGAATCGTCCAGGTTAGAAGGGACCCTTGGGATCATCGAGTCCAACCATCTACCCTACTCTACAAAGTTCTCCCCTATATCATATCCCCCAACACCACATCTAAACGTCTCTTAAACACATCCGGGAATGGTGACTCAACCACCTCCCTGAGCAGCCTGTTCCAATGCCCGACCACTCTTTCTGTGAAAAATTCTTTCCTAATGTTCAGTCTAAACCTACCCTGTTGGAGCTTGAAGCCATTCCCTCTCGTTCTGTCATTAGTTACCTGTGAGAAGAGACCAGCACCAACCTCTCTACAGTGTCCTTTCAAGTAGCTGTAGAGAGTGATGAGGTCTCCCCTCAGCCTCCTCTTCCTCATACTAAACAGTCCCAGCTCCTTCAACCGCTCTTCATATGATTTGTTTTCCAGGCCCTTCACCAGCTTCGTTGCCCTCCTCTGCACTCGCTCCAGTCTTTAGGTACCTGCTAATTCCCTTTGCTGTCCCTCTTGGCTCGAGCACGGCTTTGCCACGCACAGCTCCTCCACGGCCAAGGAGCACTGTATGATGGTGATGGGGCTTGTCAGGGCACTGGCCAGACCTGGTGTCCTCTCCTCCCCGGGGCTGAGCTCAGCGCTGAGCTTACTGCCAGGTCAGGGAATTAGCAACAGCGACGGATGAGGAGGGGCTTCCCCAAAAAAGCATCTTCCTCAGTCCTTGCTGAAGGGCTGCACCCAAGCACATGTCGGGGGAAGATGGGAAGCATCTCAGTTTCTGTGGGAGGCTGGAGCCTCTCCCTGTTGCAACCAAGGAAGGAGAGAAAGCACCAGGAGAGACAGTCTCCACAAATTGTCCTTCCCCTGGGCAACGTGGCAAAAAACTCTGAGCACATGGATGAAAGAGTAGAGTTCCCCCTTAATGGGCTCTGATATGGGGTGGTGGTGAATGGAGTTAATTGCAGTTGGCAGCTGGGCACACGTGATATTCCCCAGGGCTTGGTATTTGGGTCAGTTCCCTTTAATATCTTTATCGATGATCTGGAACGAGGGGATCGAGTGCACCCTCAGTAACTTCACACATGACACCAAGTTGGGTGGGAGCGTCGACCTGCTTGAAGGAAGAAGTCTCTGCAGAGGGATCTGGACAGGCTGGATGGATGGGCTGAGGCCAATGGGATGAGGTTCAACAAGGCCAAGTGCTGAGTCCTGCACTTGGGTCACAACAACCCCAGGCAACGCTGCAGGCTGGGGGAAGAGTGGCTGGAACTGCCTGGTGGAAAAGGACCTGGGGGTGTTGGTCAACAGCAGCTGAATATGAGCCAGCAGTGTGGCCAGAAGGGCTACTAGCATCCTGGCCTGTATGAGGACCAGTGTGGCCAGCAGGACTAGGGCAACGACCATCCCCCTGTACTGGGCACTGGTGAGGCCCCACCTCATGTGCTGTGTCCAGTTTTGATCCCCTCACCAGAAGAAAGACACTGAGGTGCTGGAGTGTGTCCAGAGAAGGGCAACGGAGATGGTGAGGGGTCTGGAGCACAAGTCTTGTGAGGAGCGGCTGAGGGAGCTGGGGGTGTTCAGCCTGGAGAAAAGGAGGCTGAGGGGAGACCTTCTCGCTCTCTACAGCTCCCTGAAAGGAGGTTGTAGAGAGATGGGGGTCGGTCTCTTCTCCCAGGTCACAGGCGACAGGAAACAGCTTCAAGTTGCACCAGGGGAGGTTTAGATTGGATATTAGGCAAAATTTTTACACTGAAAGGGTTATGAAGCATTGGAACAGGCTGCCCAGGGAAGTGGTGGAGTCACCATCCCTGGAGGTATTTAAAAGCCAGGCAGACGTAGTGCTTAGAGATATGGTTTAATGATGCTTTTTGTCAGTGTTAGGTTGATGGTTGGACTTAATGAGGTCCCTTCCAACCTGGGCAATTCTATGATTCTATGATTTGCCCTGTGGAGGGGAAGCCTGGGGGAGGATATCCATTTAGACCAGCTGAGAAACTACCTGCCTGCCCTGGGCTTCAGGAACATTTGTCTTCCTGAAAATGAACGGATCTTCCTTCCTCCTGAAAGTCAGATCTCCCCTCCGTCCATTACATGCTCTATCATGTGCCTGCCTCAAAGCTAACGGGAACAAATGGTCTGGCCACATGCAAAGCTTCATTTTTCTTACGCATGAAGAATTCCACCTACAGTGTATTTTTTTATACAGACACAGCAGTGCAATTTGCTAGACCAGATACTGCCATGGAGCATAAACAAGTAGAAACAGACGCTAAATAGGGCATTTCTTATCTCTAAGGCAGCATCAGCAGAGCCAGGAGGGGGCAGAAACAGCCTTTTCTGCAGTTCATGGTGATCCCATCACTGACACGGGACAGGGAGACCCGCTGTCCTGGGTTGAAAGACACAGGACTAACTTTTCTTCTAATGCTGGCGAAAACTGCACTTCTAGAAGACTCTACTGTCTGAATTTGTGAAAATATTTACTTTATAGCCAGCCAGGCTCTGTGGGATTCAAGGTTAGTGTTTCCGAGCCTTGCCAGGGGCAGGGACGAGGAGGAGCAAGGCCTGGGCATTTGACCCAGGCTGGCCAACAGGGTTATTTCATACCATGAACGTCACATCCAATATAAATTAGAAAAGTTTGCTGCGTAGCTGGCTCTCTCCCTGATGGTGGCGGGTCCAGAGAACTCCTTGCCCCGGTGCCGGAGCCCTGAGCCCTTCCCTTCCTCCTGAAGCCATTGCGCGCCCAGTGTCCCACATCGGCTGTCCCTGCTGGGAGTGCACGGCTTCCTACCGATAGAATTGGCTGAGTATAATTCCTGTGTATCTTATCAGTATCGGGATTAATACTGGTTCCTTAGTATTATTGTTAATGATTTAGTCTTAGTCTATTAAATCTATTTATATTTCAACCCTTGTGTTTCTTTGTGTTCCCCGATTCCCCTTTCCGGGTGGGGAGGGGTCATCGGGTGACAGAATAATTGTCTAACGACAATAGATTGTTATGGGTTCTCTCAAACCATAACACCCGCTTATACTCCTGGGCCCACAGAACTTAAACCGTGGATAAAACCAAGTAGTTCTGAGGCTCACCCAAGCCCGGTGCTACTCACATGTAGAGCTGCGGATCCGCCATCAGCGTGTCGATGTTGATGTGCTGCTCCAGGAGGCTGTAGGCCAGGATAGGCAGTGACGTGAAGCAGATGTTGTACATGGTGAGATAAGCAGCGTCGTACAGTGGCTTGAAAGAGGAAGGAGGAGTAAAATGAGAGAGAAATTCCACTTTAAAAGTCTCCCCGCAGAGAGATTAGAAGTTTCCAGCCCTCGTCTCTGTACCTACCCTACAGATTCACCCCTTAGTCACAGGCACACAGGACAGTTTCATTTGGGGCAAGGCACCTCGGGCCGCCTGGCTGGGACCCCGCACCCACCGCCAGGATGTTTGGTAACCGGCTGCTCTCATCTCCGGCTTGTTCACCAGAAAAATGTGATTAAACAGCCCTTATCACAGCTTTTCTGTAGCTGCTCTTGTGCTGCTGTTTCTATTAATATACTTGATGTCTCCTGTGACTCTCTAAAGACTACATATTTCAGAGGAACTATGGCTTCTTCTTTTTTTTTTTTTTTAAAAAAAGTGGTTCTGCTGAGACAAGCAGAGAATTATCTCCTATCATTTACTCTTCCTCACCGTTACTTTTGAGCCCAAACAGACACAATCAGTTGACACAAAAGCCAAAGCTCTTGTCTCCAAGCATGTGAGCCCACCCACCACACGGACCTGTCCTTCTGACGCTCGCTTGGACTGAGCAAGGCTCTGATGACACTCCCCGAGTGGCTTTTTTTAAAGGTTGTCATAAAAGAACGAACTGTTCTTCCTTTTGAGAGACTCCTTTAATGCAGGAAACCAGAGCAGAGGAGAAAAGATGGGGAAGTCTTTGAAAACTTTTTCTTTTAAGAGAAGGAGAAACGGCAAAACTCAGGTGCCAACAAACCAGCTAAACCCCCTCTCCCATTATTTTAGGAAGTTGTCGCTCTGTGTTCGTGGGTGGTGGATGGAGAAGAAAAGAAAGCAGTTTTCTTTCTTTTCAGTTATGGGTCTCAAAAATATGATGCTCCAGATACGGTGCTGAGCAATGGGGTCAGTTCTGACTGTCCTCTACAGGGAGGTGAGGAAGGGATGGGCCACCAAAAGCCAGGTCTCTGTTAAGAAGCCTCACTGTGCCCCTTGCTTTTTCATCCTGGCTTTACAGACACGTTACTGGAAGTTACCTGCTGTGAGAATCCACAGAAGAACTGGTATAAAAACTGTGGTAAAATGAAGCAAAGGTTCTAGGGAAACAAAAGACAAATGGTTAGCAGGGAAGTGCTTGACTTCTCAGTCTAAATCCAAATAATTTCTCCCCGTTATCAGACATTGGTGTCTGACATTGCAATATCAGACAAGTTAGGGCACTGTTTTCTACCAAGCACAAAACTAATCCAATGAGCAATTAATATCTGCAGAAGACACTGGAATAAAGTCACGTTTCACTTTCCCCTGCAAGTATTGTTTTCAACTGACAGGCACGTGGCAGAGACATGGCCTGTTCTAGGGAAGGAAAACAGAGTTGCAAAATAACCTATACATTTTTTTCCCTGTTTACTAATTTTTAATCTTGGCAAAGAGACCCAGAGCATAAACAAAGAAATAAGCCACACACGCATCCTTACCTTATAGAAGAAATACTGTACAAGGTGTGCTATTCTCACGTAATACAAATGCCCATGTGCTAGTAGCAATTTTCTTAAATGTTTAAACTTTGGCACAGCATAGTCGCTGTTTCGGGAAGCCTGCCGTCCTTCTTTGCCTTTTATACCTGGAGATAGAAGCATGGCGAGGGGTTAATCCCTATGGGGCTGGAATCTGGACCGATGCTAAAGCAAGGGGTTAATCCCTATGGGGCTGGAATCTGGACCGATGCTAAAGCAAGGGGTTAATCCCTAAGGGGCTGGAATCTGGACCGATGCTAAAGCAAGGGGTTAATCCCTAAGGGGCTGGAATCTGGACCAACGCTACCCATTGTGGGGGGTTTGTTCACATCGTGCAGTGTCTCAAGGTATGAAAAAGGCCATTTTTCCCCACCCCAAGTGCTGCAGGAGAGCAAAACACTAATGTGCTGCAAGGCTTGGTGTGGTTTTGGCTCCGCAACACTCAGACCTGCTTCTGGAGTTTTTTTAAGCTGTATTTAGGTTGCTGCCTGAGTTCCTTTGTAAGGGAGTGTGGTGAAAAGTATCTGAGCAAACCTGATAAAAGATAAGGAACTGGTTTCCCTGCGGGCTTGCCCGTATCTCCCAGTTATTTCACTGGCTCAGCCTCCCAAGACATCCCCGCAGATCAGAGCCCAAGAAAGACAGTTTTGTTTACTCAAAAGCCGCATCCGAATGACCTGCACCAGGACCCCATTCATCAGAGGGCCCCGCGGCATTTCCAACAGCCCCAAAGAAAGAGGCTGCCCTTTCTCCTCTTTAGCAGTATTACAAAAATCTCCAGCATTTCCCGTATCTCCGACACCACTCTGCAGAAAGGAGGATCGTTTCCAGCCTGATGCCAGTCACACGGAGAGGGCAGACACAACATAACTGAGCAGCAGCCCTCAGGAAACACGTGTGGGTCCCCAGGGTTGAGTTACCAGCAGCTGCCACCACTTAGCCCTAATAAAATCGAATATCTTCATTGCTCTGCCTTTGCAACAATTGCCAGTTTGCTACTTTTTTTTTTTTTTCCCCTGACCAGCAAGCAACCTTTGCCACCTTGAATTTGGCCACAGAGTTTTTGAGCACACTCTGAATCATAGAATGGTTTGGGTTGGAAGGGACCTTAAAGATCATCGAGTTCCAGCCCCCCTGCCATGGGCGGGGACACCTCCCACCACACCAGGTTGCTCAAAGCCCCATCCAGCCTGGTCTTGAACCCCTCCAGGGATGGGGCAGCCACAACTTCCCTGGGCAACCTGTTCCAGTGCTTCACCACCCTCACAGGAAAGAATTTCCTCCTACTATCTAATCTAAATCTCCCCTCTTCCCATTTAAAACCATTACCCCTTGCCCTGTCACTACACTTCCTGACAAAGAGTCCCTCTCCGGCTCTCCTGTAGGCTCCCTTCAGATATTGGAAGGCTGCTATGAGGTGTCCCCGGAGCCTTCTCTTCTCCAGGCTGAACAACCCCAGCTCTCTCAGCCTGTCTTCATAGGGGAGGTGCTCCATCCCTCTGATCATCTTCGTGGCCCTCCGCTGGACCCGTTCCAACAGGTCCATGTCCCTCCTGTGTTGAGGACTCCAGATGGGGTCTCAACTCTGAAGTTTATCACTGATAAAGAGTGGTATTAGCAAAGGTGAGCACTATATGAGGATCCCAAGAATGTATCTGGAGTCAAACCCTGGCTCCAAAGAAAGCAACAGCAGATTTTCCACGTTTTTCAGTGGGATCAGTTTAGCCATGTGCCATTGGAAATACTGATTGCGCATCAAAAGTGAGCCCCAGCAAGAGCAGACGAGTCTTAGGCATCAGACAGGTGTACCAGGGCTCTTACCTATTCCAACATGGGCTTCCAAAATCATACTAACATCATTCGCGCCGTCCCCTATGGAGAGGGTTATCGGGCTCCCTTTTGTGTTCTTCACCATTCGCACAATCTAAGAGATTTAAAAAAAAAAAAAAAAAAAAAAAAAAAAAAAAAAAGATAGGAAACCAAAACTTGAGTTAAAAAGCCTCCAGAGACCCTCTTGCAAGATCCCCTCAGGACAAGTAGCCAGGCTTCTACAGCCTGGAGAGCTGACATTAATAAAACCCTTTGCTATTTCCTTCGCGGTCACCAACCAGAGCAAAAAAACCCAAGACCCAGCTGCACAGAGCTGAAGGACAGTATTTAAAAACAAATCCCAGGCAGCATCATCCCATCCTTCTCTTCTGGTAGAGCCCCATCTCCCAGTGCTGGGACCTCTGGGACATTTCGGGGGCAGAAGACGCTCCCTGGAAGGGGGGCAGAAACACCCCGTCGCTCGGGCTGGGGAACCATCGTGATGAAGTCACAGACTCCACTTGACAAACTTCGAAAGGAAAAAAGGACAAACAGGGCTTTTTCATTTCTAATTGGCTTGGGCTTGTGGCATCCTGTGAGCAGATCAAACAAAGGTTTTACATTCAAGATTTGAAAGGCTGGTGCGTTTCCATCCCACTCTGAAGCTCAGACGAGGCTTACACACAGCCCAGGGAAGCCCTAGCTGATGAAGACCATCAGGTCAAGTCCCAGCTGGTGGATTAAGAGTGCCTCACATCACCTAATGATGGGCTTCAGATGGTGAAAAAGCAAAATGAAATACCTGTGCTTTCTGCAGAGGAGCCATCCGGCAGCAGAGGACTGCAGTACATTTCAAGCAGATTTGGAGAAATATGTTTTTGTAATTACTAGAACTGGAGTCCTGAGAAGGGTTGAGGATCAGCGACAGCGTCGAGCCATCTATAATCAGGCCGTATTCTTGACTCAACGTCCAGCTTCTACAACACAACGAGGAATGGGTTTGACATAAAAAATCAGACTTTAAGAACTCAATCCAGCTGCTCTGGATAGCGGAAAAGAAATTGCTTTCGTATTAATCTTCTTGACGTCCCTTTTAGGGGGCTCAGCAATCTTACAAATCTTGGATTTAACACGTGCCCTTCACAAAGGGAACTGTGTAATTAAGTTCAAAACTAACTAAAAGCTAGGGATGATGAGCAAAGCGAAGGGGCCAGCTGCGGTGTCGGCAAGTTGCCAGTCCCCGGGGCCACAACCTGCTCCTATTTATTCCTCTATCGACTTTGCACCCAGCAAAGCACGCACGGGCTGGCTCCTCCGGCTCTCTTACCTCTTCAGGCCTCCCCGGTTTTTGGGAACGTCCTGAATCAGCTTTTTATGGTACTCCATCAGCAGCTCATGGAGCCGATCCTCCTTTCTCTCACTCTCGCCCACCGTTTTGGCCGTCAGCTCCAGCAGCTCGGTGCTGGTTTGGAAGAGCCTGCAGGCGTAGCAGGTGGATTTGGCCGTTTCCATCTTGTCGCCTGTCAGCACCCAGACCTTCATGCCGGCTGCGTGCAGGGCTTCGATCGTCTCCGCCGACTGCTCCTGCAGCCTGCAAGCAAGAAGGAAAACAGTGTTCCTCAGGCTGGCCCACACTTAATCCATAAAATCCTTGTTTTGCAGGCAGGAAGTACCAGCCTGAGAGAAATCAACTGATTTTCCCCGTGCTGGAGAGAGACCACCGCCACAGGAATAAGGATGACGAGCCAGCAATCCCAAATTTTTATGTGCAGCCAAAAAAGAAAACAAACAAAAAAAAAAACCCACCACATTATACTGTGAGACCTAAGAGTCAAGAATAAGTTTAATTTACACATGCAGTTACTCTAACTGCCTGCGAAACTGAATTTGTTTTGATGTGCAAATTAAGGCTGCGTGCTTAATTCACTTTCTAGAAGTGCAAGAACTGCTGTGGTTTCATTAAGAAATCCTAATTCCTACTACACCAGACAATTTTAGCAACTAGGGCACTGTGCAATGGGTTGTGCCACAGAGTAATTAATTGCCCTGGCTGCTCGGTCCCACCATGGCGAGTCAGGGCCCCGACGCAACGTCAAGGAGAAACCACGGCGTCGGTGGTCATGGTCACCTCTTTACCTGTCTTCTACAGCGGTGGCCCCAATCAAGTGCATGTCTGCTTCTGTGTCTTCAAAAACCTTGGCCATCTTTTCCTCCCTGTCCTGCAGAGCCATCTTCGCTTCGTTAAGCTGCCTGTCGATTTTGTCGTACTCCTTTTGAGTCAGTTCTTTGAACGCCACGCAGAGCGTGCGGTAGCCATCCTGGCAGGGAGAGGGAGAGAAAATAAAGTGGACGGGCGCCAAAAAAGCAGATTTTCTACAGCTCCTCGCTTTAGGGTTAGTGCTTTTCTTTACCATCGGTGCTTCCTGTCAGTACTGACCCTGACAGCAACGACAATTTGTTGGCTCGAGTCAAAAGCCCAATTTCTCTGTGTTTATGCAGTAATTTCTTAATGGTAGTTATGCTTATTACCTGCATGTAATATGGCAAGAGAGAAACTAAGAGAAGGAGCAGAGCCGAGAGCGTGCATCCAGCAGAAACAACGGGGACCGGGCGTCCCCACGACTGGGACCAGGCACTTCTCCCACCGGAGAAAACCGCCTGCTATTGTTATTTCTATTTTTAACTTACTTGGGAGATGCTCAGACACAACTGTGATGGAAACCATATAAGTCTATCAAAAGTCAAATAAAGGTGGAAGCCAAAGAGACAGAAAAGGAAAGAAGCCTGGCTTCAAAACAATGTGAAGTGACACTCAGATTTTCAACACTTCCCTCCAGAGCAAGGCCACATCCCTATTTTTGGAATAAGGCCTTCCTGACCCCAGGAGCCAGCCAAATTCCTGCTGCATGCTCACCATGGCGTTGCGGTCCACGTGGACTTTGGTTTGCTGGATCTCTTCTTGCTGCACCCTCGGGAAAATCGAGGAGTCTGCTCCTTTACAGAAGAGAAGCAACTTCCCTAAAAGCAAATTATAAATAGTCTGTAGCGTTCGCAAGCTGTAGAAAGAAAGACTTCACAGACTCAGCAGCCAGCAAATGAGGCAGAGGGATGAAACGTGGCAGGACTAGAGAAGGAACGGCTAGAAGCCTGGCTGTCCACCAAAAGTGGCCTCAAGAAACCTGTGCAAAACCTTGTTTGTCCCCAGTCTGGGATATTGGGTGTCGCTACCTGCCTCCGAGCAAGCTTTCTGCAGCAGGCTGGGCAAAGCAGTTTATTTTGCCCTATTCAAAAGCCTTGGCAACCTTTTCAGGGAGAGTAAAAGCAGCATCCCACACCTTATGGGACCGACATTGGGGAAGGACGGTGATCTCTGAATCTATCCCCGTGAAAACCCATCCTGCTCAGGGGAAGGTCTCACATCTCCCCCCTCTGTACTTGCACCTTCAGGCTGGAACAAGGCAAGCAGGGAGCCCTCGGTGGGTCACTGTCCCCATCCCTGTCCCCTCCCCTTATCTGCTGCTGGTCCCCAATGGCTGCTATGGAGAAAATTCACTATTTCTCAGCCAGACCCAGTACAGAATTTCATAGACCAGCTTAGAAAACCTAACAGCTTGGCCTCTCCAGGTTACAGGGATAAAGAGGATGTGTTTTATATTTGTGCACGTGTGCACATGTGTGTGGGAGCCCAGAAATGTATTTTAACTGTACCCGTGGTGGTTCTCACAATGACACTCATACGGCGACGGAGAGGATCAAAGTTCAACACATGGAGAAGTTGGTACCTTTAAAAAAAAAATTATTAAGCAGCTTAGACTCAGTAAAAGAAAAATAACTCTAAGACAGAAAATCCCTACCAATGAGCTGCAGAAATCAACACACCCTACAAGTGGCAGCACCCACTGGGCAGGGTACTTTCTATTGCACAAGAAAACGGGATAAAAAAACAAAAAAGACAGAACTCCAGGTCTGAGGGTGTGGGTGGACACCTGAGAGCACCCACCAGGCAGCAAAGCTTTGGGTGATCTCCCATGGCTGGGCTCCATCCACTCCCTGCCCACCGGCCCACCGAGCCCCCAGGCTGGGAGCAGCTCCGCAGGCAGCCACAGCGGCTCTGGCATTTAAAGAAGGAGTTTCCCCATCAGGGGAGTAAAGAAGTGACATTTGTGACAGCAAGTTCTCGGGGAGCGCTGGGATAAGGTCAGTGATTCTCAGATGTCCCCCAGGCTGTGAGCACAGAGTAAAACCTAATTATTTTCAGCTCAAGAGGGGAAAAACGTTATGGTGAAGGGGGCCATATAGGATCATAGAATGGTTTGGGTTGGAAGGGACCTTAAAGATCATCCAGTTCCAACCCCCCTGCCATGGGCAGGGACACCTCCCACCAGACCAGGTTGCTCAAAGCCCCGTCCAGCCTGGCCTTGAACCCCTCCAGGGATGGGGCAGCCACAGTTGTGAGATCCCTATCACGCAGTTGAGGCTTAGAGTGTGCTCTGTGCGGCTCAGTCACTGTCCCCAAGGTCAGCAGCCACCTCAGGAATCCCGGGAGCCACCTACGTAGCCGGGCACGGATGAAGGATACACGCAAGGGACTGCAGGCACTTAAGGGACCTGAATTTAGACATCACTAAAACCTCCAGCAGATGTTTGCGAGCAAGCCTTCCAGCCTGCACCTTGCTGTGCTGCGTTTTGTTAGAAAGAATGGGAGTTTTGGGGCAGGTCGGCACGGTCCCACAGCCCCAGGGGAACGGCTTGGACCTCGCCAGGCTGGCCACGTTGACCAGACTCGATTAAGCCGGGTGGGAGGCGGTGCGGCACCAGCAGCCCCGGTCCTCGGCAGCCCCCGCCGCACTTACATTTCCGTTTCATTCTTTTGGTTTCGTATTTTCATGAAATCGTTTTCCAGTCCTAGAAAAGTGAAACCATACCTGTCAATAAACAAAAGGACAGAACAACATTGAAAAAAACCCATTGGCACAGATTATACATTAACAACTTTCTCGTTTCACCTTCCGTACTGCAGGGGAGAGCAAAGGAGTTAGCGAGCCTGAGCTTGAAAGCTCAGCCGGGTGTTTGCTGGCTCCGTGCAGAGCCTGCTGTGATGTTCTGGCACCGGCACTGCTCGCTCCCATGACCTGGAGAGCTCGGGACCGCAGTGCACAGACACCCAGAGGCTCTGGACACAGTCCCTGGCAGATTTACAAGCTGTGAGCAAATATATACAGCTGCAACAGCCTCTGTCTGAAAACTAGAGGCTGGCAACAGCATAGAATCATGGAAAGGTTTGGGTTGGAAGGGACCTTAAAGACCATCCAGTTCCAATCCCCTGCCCTGGGTAGGGACACCTTCCACTTGACCAGGTTGCTCAAAGCCCCGTCCAACCTGGCCTTGAGCATCTTTGGCAGGATTCAAATGTGAGTTTGATAAAAGTAACCCATCCTTTTATTCCCCGAGAAGCTGCTCAGGGAAGACCTTTTGCAGAGCATCCCTTTTACAGAGAGCTCATTTAAACCCAGGTCTGCAGGTCAGGCCCAGCATTGGTATCACAACGTGCTTCCCAGAACGAACTTCAGTCACGACCAGGGAAAGGGGTCTATCACCCTCAGATAACCTTTCACCTCCCTCCCACCAGAGAGGGGGAATTAAAAACCCAACTTCTTCAATATTCTTACTTTTCTGCGCCTTTCACCAAAGCAATTTCATCTGGGGAGGAGGAGATATAGGTGTATTTGTGTTCTGGATGTCCTATCAACCCGTCCACCTGGTCTGCCTCCTTGATCTGGACGGTGTGGCATAGGCAGAGGGCTCGCAGGAACAGCTCCTCACGGCTCTAGGCAGGAGGGAGGGCAGGCTTAATTAATTGCCACCTTAATGCCACGGCACCGAGCCCAGCTCTTGGGCGCGATCTTTGTGCATGCGTATTTTAAACCCCAAAAAACCCAACACCCCCTCCCAGCTTCTGCTGTATTTACCCAGCCAGGAGCTGACCACAAAACCCTAAGTCACCAACAAGGTGGATTTCTTACCTTTTCTGCTTTGCCGTAATATTTTAGGGGCCCGTCGGTCTGCGAGAAGCCGTCCACCTCCGAAATGCAGTCTTTGTACTTGTGCCCGTCTATGCAGCACTCGATGAACTCCATGCTGTTCTCCGTCAGCGTCCCGGTTTTGTCTGTGAAGACGTACTCCACCTAGAAGCAAGCAGGCAGGTTGTACCCCCAGCCCCTGGCACTGGAGCCCCCCAAAAAACAAAGAGCCTGCGGTGTTTTAGTTCATCCATGCCAATGCTGCTGTCCCAGCCTGGGACCCCAAAAAGACACAGGTGCCCCACGGGAGCTGCATCACTCCATACTTTACTCCTTTGCTCCTCAGAGCAGCTCCTTGGTTTTTCAGCCCAGGTGGTAGGAGGCAGCTCCTGAAATCTTAAAAATTTATTTCCAGGCTCTTGCTTTTCCCCTCACCCTCTTTATTGGGCCCTTTGCTATAGCTCCTAGAGCTTATACAGCTGCTGCCACAGCTCTGCTGCCTCCTTTGGGGGATTTTCATCTTGGTGCTGTGTTTGAACTAGGTAATTGCTACTCCAAATATCTTTTATTTTTTTTCAAAGCAAAATAAAAAGCAGGAGGCACTACACTCAGTCTCTCCTGGCACAGATGAGGAAGGGAAGCCTGAGCTGTCTCGTTGCCCCCAGTGTGGCTGCATGGGCAGTGCCTGCCCAGAGAGCTGACCAGGCAGGCATTTAAGTTAATCCTCAAAGAGAAAGAGGGGGTTTTAAATTTTTAATTGAAGCAGTGAAAGCAAACCACCCTGACAGGCAGAGTGCTGCGCCTGATATTCCCCAATATGGAAACAATTGGCATGACCCAATTCCTGCTCTTTCATGCACTATTTATATCCTTGATCCGTTTCGCAGAGCGAGTGGAATCACATTAAATAGAAAGTGCCACCAAACCGGCTGGAGCTCTGCCCTGAGGGGACCGCGAGGGACTGCCACAACAAGGGTTCCTATCAGAGAGAACGTTTTCATCCACATTTTCCTCCAAGGAGATGCAAACAGAGCATCTTCTGACCTGCCCGAGCTCTTCGTTCAGATCCGAGGTGTTCACCAACGCCCCCTCCTTTATTTCCTCATCGTACATCTCCTTGTCCCAAGAGATGAAGAAGGAGCCCAAGAACTTCTGCATCTCCACCGTAACGTACATGGAGACCGGGATAATAAAGTTGAAGAGGACCATAAATGACAAGAAGTCCGTGAACATCCGCAAGACCTGCAACGGAAAGGGGAGAAGAAGATGCAGTCTGTGCCCATCGGGGGCAGTTTACACTTCTGGGGTTTTAGACAGCTTTTCTTCTAAGGTTAAACGTGCCAAATTGCATTTTCCTTTGATGCAGAAAATCTAACCGCCTTCTGCAGATCTACAAAAGTACATCTCACTGCTTCACAGTGAGCAAAACAATGTTTTATTCATGTACATTCCTCTTCTGAACGTGCCGCTACAGGCTCATTCTGATCTCAAATAACTAGAAACAAGGAGCAAGCGGCCTGAGACCAGTCACGCTGCAACAAGGGGACAGCTGAGGCAGGAACATCCCTGCGATCCCAACTCAATAACCCATCAAATGGCAGATTTCTACACACTCACACACTTTCAGGCTTGACTGCCTGCATCTCGGCAAGTTTAAGAAGCCGGTTGACGTGACCTCAATTTAAGTTTACCTACTCAAAGCTGAGAGAGCGCTGGAGTTCAGATAAGGATCCAGGTTAAATCGGCTGCTGCGTCTCTATAACATAGAGTATTTATTGATGCTCCAAGCAAACATCACCCTGCACAAGGCAGGAAAGAAACACGAAGAGGAGGAGAGCCCAAAGGAAATGACAGCATTTCCAGCGAGCAAAGAGGACTCCCAGGGCTGGCAGCAGCCCCCACCAGATTAAATAAATCCGTCAGGAAAAAAAAAAATAAGGCTGGAGGAGGTGCTGAAATACAAATCCACTTACCTTGAACGTCTCTCTCTCTTTTTTAGTCTTCTCATTGTACCAGGGCTCATCGTTAAATGGATTACTCTGCCAGACATACTTCAGAGTGGTACACACCGTGGCCTTGCTCAGAAGGATGCACAAATACACTATCAAGAAAGCGTTGATAGATCTGAAAAACAGGTTTCTTTTTTAAAATTATTGCAGCTATTTTTATACAGAAAACCATGCAAATAAAAAAAATAAGCAGGAACAAGACTTCCTTGCTTTTAAGGAGGGAATTACAAAACAAGTGCTTTTGACTGTGCTGATATTCAGGGCCAGTTCATAGATTTTAACATTCCTTAATTTTGTTTTTAAGTAAAAAAAGCTATTAAATGATGCATCTTCTTCAAATATATGTTTAACCAAATATACAGATATTCTACGTAATCAGAGAGCATCTGTAACAAAAGGCAGCAGATTAAGGGATTATTTCTGTACAAATCACCCCTAGAAAAAAAACCCCAACAGCCTTTACCGATATTTGCCAACTATAAATACTCACTTTTCTACAGCAGACCGTTTCTGAGATTTCCCTTGGTAGTTCAAAGCCATTTTCGTTTCCATTCCGGTGTAGACGGCGACTCCTGCGGGGTATTAAAGCAGGGCTCAAAAGGGACACACAGCCCAGGAGGGACCCAGCCTGCACTCAGCCATAAGCGGCATCGGTGTTTACACGAAACTCGAATCCCAGATGAAGAAAGAGGCATTAATTACCCAAGGACTGTTCAACTACAGAAACCTCCGAGGCTGCCAAGTAATATAATTACATATATCCCAGAGCACTGAGCAGGAGCCTATGGATCACATACAGTCGGAAAAAACATCAGTCATCCCTAACAGCCGTCACCCTCCATCACAACCGGCTGGGGCTGTGATCATAGCACACATTTCCAGCAAAGGATTTGGGAACAACTCCCTGCTCTTGGCATCTCAGGCAAAAAGAAAAGCTTCCTCAGGTGTATTAACACAACCAGCACCTCCTAATTTCACCCCGTCAACTTTGCCATAGGCTCCCACACCGAATACAACCGTAGAGCCTGGGCAGACCGGCGGTAGAGAAACATTTTCCCTCTCTAGATACAGTGATGAGCACCTACATTTGTCATTATTTCTCAGAACTATTTAAGTAGTAATAATAATAATAATAATAAAAAAAACTGCTCACCATAAATCTTCTTGGTATTTTTGAGGGTAGCACCTTTCAGCAACAGGTTTTCAGGACCCAAAGACCTAAATATAAAAGAAGTTACACCATTACATGACTCAAAGAACACTCGAACGGCTTTACCATTTAGACCAGAGATAGACTATAAAACTAAACAGATGTTCTTAAATCTGATTACTTGATTTGTATGTTAAATTGGGCATTGCTTGAGTTTGCTTCTCTCTTTACATACTTATATCTCCATTTCATCTCACGCAGACTATTTTTGGTGCTCAAAGCGCTATATTTAATGGGGGATTATCAGTAAGGCTTTTGAGGAATCAGTGCAAAATGTTCAGATCTAATATGTTCTAATACCTATATAAAAACCTGATTGTAAAAGCATCAGAAATCTGTCCATTCCAGCAATAGCCAATGGCTTATTTTGCTCCCACTTCTCTGTTTATTTCTCTTTGAAACCCCCAGCCATGACCCTCTGTTGCTTCTGGGGTGCAGGCAGATCCACCACAGCATGAAACGCAGCCGGCACTGCTCCAGTGAAAGCCATCTGGATTTCATGACTTATAGACATTATTTGCTTATTTTTCCCCCAAACACTCTGATTGACGCTTAAGTTTCTGCTTTCCCTCAGAGAAGCCTTGAACAACTCCAGGGATGGGGCAGCCACAGCTTCTCTGGGCAACCTGAGGGTGGTGGGATGCTAGCCCAGAGTGAAGAATTTCTTCCTGATACCTAATCTAAATCCCCCCCGTTTCAGTTTAAAACCGAGCGATGGCAGCAGGAGTTCAGATCCTTGAAAGAGGATGAAGATGCCCGACCTCTTTGAGGAGGGCCAGCGAGGTGGCTGCAAGACCAACCTGGCTACAGGCTCTTGGTTGCTTCTGTAGATGATAATTCTTCCAACAAATCTGCAGTAAAAATATGAAAAACTTGTATTACAAACACGTTATAAAGAGCTACTACAGACATACTTTAAAAAGTCATTGACAGGAGATGGAAGCAAACGCGTAAATGAGTGCATTTGAGAGTTTAATGCTTCAGAGGGGTGGCCTGGGACAGGGAGAAGCCTCGCACCCACCATGGCTGGGGGTGTCCCCCATCAGCAGAGCAGCAGGACTGGACCGTGCCTACACACCCCAGCACATCCCCAGTAGAGAGCAAACACACCCCACACCTCCTTCACGGGATCGAACCACAAAAACCACTTACTCCTGGAAGTCATTCAGCCCCGTGCGCTTTACTTGGGAGGGAGAGTAGCCCAAGAACAGGCACAGGGAGCAGGACACCAGGCAGGAGGAGGGAAATGGTGGGCAGGAGGAGGAGCAGGATGGGCAGACTCACTTGTAGAGGTCAGGCTGTGGCTGCTCGCACTCGATGGTGGCGGTGAGGGCATCGATGGCTTCGTCTGTGCAGAGCACGGTGGTATCCCGCACGGCGTAGTGAGTCTGGGGAGAGAAGCAGAAGCAGCATCACTACCAGCCCCCCCAGCCACGCAGCCCCCACGTGTCACCCACTTACTTAAAATACCACCACGCAAAGACTCGGCAGCCCCGGCAGCTCGGCCAAGCCCCTCTCCCACAAAACAGCTGAAGCATCTCTCAGCTGAAGACTGAATTTAATAGCATCATAGAATGGATTGGGTTGGAAGAGACCTGAAAGACCATCCAGTCTCAACCCCCTGCCCTGGGCAGGGACACCTCCCACCACACCAGGTTGCTCAAAGACCCATCCAACCCGGCCTTGAACCCCTCCAGGGATGGGGCAGCCACAGCTTCTCTGGGCAACCTGGGCCAGGGTCTCACCACCCTCACAGCAAAGAATTTTTTCCCCAGATCTCATCTATATCTCCCCTCTTTCAATTTAAAACCGTTCCCCCTCGTCCTATGGCTCCACTCCCTGATCAAGAGTCCCTCCCCAGCTTTCCTGGAGCCCCTTTAGGGACTGGAAGGGGCTCTAAGGTCTCCCCGGAGCCTTCTCTTCTCTAAGCTGAACCCCCCAACTCTCTCAGCCTGTCCTCACAGCAGAGGGGCTCCAGCCCTCCCAGCATCTTTGTGGCCTCCTCTGGACCTGCTCAAACAGGTCCATGTCTCTCCTGTGCCGAGGACTCCAGAGCTGGACACAGTGCTCCAGGTGGGGTCTCACCAGAGTGGAGCAGAGGGGCAGAATCCCCCTCCCTCGCCCTGCTGGGGATGCCATAGCAGGATGGAGCTGGTGGATATCTGTTCGGTAGGAGGTGAACCAGAAGCAGAGCATCTTTGGTTTTCCCCCAGGGACTTGCTGCCACCCCAGCTGAGGTGGGAGGGAAGGCTGCAGGTCCCCCTGGCTTGAAGGGGCTCTTGAGGACCACCTTCCCGCTCCTGAAGGTAATTAGAGGCCGGCCCCAGCGCCCAGGGATCAGGCAGAGCCCTGGCAGACTCTGAGATATTTTTAGCAGCCGCTGCTGCAAAGGTTCATCTCTCACAATTAACTGGAAAGCCCATGAAGGATCCGCTCGCTGCCTTCCAGGCGCTATTTATAGGAGCTACTCAGAGCTCCAAGTCACGGCGGGCTGCACGGCAGGCTGCCTTAATCCATCTTCATAAACAAATTCATTAAAAAGCTTCCTCCGCTCCTTACGTTTGCCTTCCCCTCCTTGCGCAGCCCGGGAGGAACCGTTAACGTTACACATGCCGTAGTCACGACATGATAAATACCCACCTTCCCGCCGTTTGGGTAACCTGCCTGGCTTTCCTTATGGAAAGCAGATGCACAAACACACACACGCACATCCCTGGTATAAAGCACGGCCTTTGGGAAACCCAAAACTCTCCCCGCAGCGCCCAGTACCAAACCCAACCCCTGTCACCATGGACACCGTGCGATTACCGAGTGATGCTTCAAAGCCGTCTCCTAATCAATTCCACGATCTTTACATCCCCAGCGTATTTAGAAAACACATGTTCTATTAGATAACGTATGACCGAAGATTTGTGCTTCCAAGACAGAGCCCCGGCAGAAAGCCTTTTGTGGTTCAAGGGGTTCGGGCACAAGCTGGAACACGGGAAATTCCATCTAAATACGAGGAGAAACTTCTTTCCAGTGAGGGTGCCAGAGCCCTGGGACAGGCTGCCCAGGGAGGTCGTGGAGTCCCCTTCTCTGGAGATTTTCAAGACCCGCCTTGACGCCATCCTGAGTGATGTGCTCTGGGCAACCCTGCTTTGGCAGGGGAGTTGGTCTAGATGATCTCTAGAGGTCCCTTCCAACTCTGACAATTCCATGATTCCATTCTGCTCCAGTTTCACTTAACCAGGCACCCTTCCCGTACCTCGACCTGAGATGCCCCAATTACTACAAAAATCCCCACCAGGTAGGCAGCAGATACTGGTGCAGATGAGGTTTTCTGCGTGTGCTTCCCTCACCACCCTTTTGCAGCAAACCCGGGTTCCTAATGTCAGACCTACTTCCCCAAACAGCACTCCCTTTTCTGTTCCTCCCTTCCCCTTCAAGCCCATCTTCATCTCGTCAAGAAACAGGAGGCAGCTACAGGAACCCACAAACTAGGAAAAGCCACCCCAGCGCTTGAGATAGATAGAAACTCAGCACCCCCTTTGCAGACTCAAAAGTTAGTGAGAGCCAAGGCCCTGCAAAAGTATGTGAGCTCATGCATATAATACACCTGACACAATTAAGCAATTGCCTGTTTAATATGGTTATCTATTTTTAGCCTCAAGCCACTTCAAAGCTCCACTCCGCTTTGCCAGTGGGACCAGTACAGTGCACCCAGCACCACGGCAGCTCCTACACAAGATTTCCAGCACCAATTAAGAGCCACAGACCCCATTCAATACCTATCAGATGGCCAATGGTATTCCTGCTGACTTCTGAGTGTGCCAGAATGAATCATGTCATTTTAAAGTGTCTTCCACTCTTACTACTGCATTATCTGTATAAATATTTATTAAACACAAGCGCAACCAAATTTTCATGTCTTCTGATGTATGTAAGTTTTTTTGTTGTTCTTGCTGCCTCTTTCCCTAGGTTAGAAGGAGGGGGATGAATAAAGAAAGAGATTTCTCCTGAGCAAGGCTAGTGTTAAATTTCACTGCTTGACTCAGGGAAAGGAGAGAGGGGAAAAAAAACCAAACCCGTAAGTGACATTTTTCTCACGCTGGTGAAAAAGTCCCCCAAATGAATCCAGACATACTGCCTCAAAAAGTCCCCGATCTCACTGGAAAAGCTGAATTAAGCGAGAGAGGCGCAGGCAGGTAGTGGGAAGGGAGCGGCAGGCACTGCCTTCCTGAAGCACCAGAGCTCAGGAAGAACAGGGAAGCACTAACACGCTTCCCACGATGGGCAATAAGGCAGCGAAACCGTATCGATAAATATCATTACAATTTGGGGCCGCCCCAGCAGAAATGGCTGTTGGAGAGAAAATGGGAAACAAACAATCCCTGACGCACTGAGAGTGGATGGAGGGAAGAGCCGTAAATACAGCCACAGTGATGGGCTCCATGGGAGCATCCTCCAGTTAAACATCCACCCCCCCTCCAAGGCAAGCATCTCCCGGCACCCCAGCATCCCAACGCCGCCCCCTTCATCCCCGTCACCTTGAAATTGGACTCGCCATCCAGACTCGCTGTAGTCACGTAACAGGTCCCGTCAACGCTGCTCGAGGCCAAAAATATCAAGTCACAGGGGAAGGTCTCATCTGCTTTCACTTCTACTATGTCTCCAACCTGGAAGAAAGGAAACGCTTAAATGAAAAGCCCTCTCGGTTGATTATTAGATGGTCACGGATCTCTTAGGTCTCTCAAAGCCTAAGAGAAATGAGCTTGGCTAAAAGGGAATTCAGGGTTCAGGAGGTGCGGGGGTCCCTCAGCATCACCCCACAGCCCAACGGGTCAATCCCAGCACCCACTGGGAGCGCGCACGTGGCGCAGTTAGGATTTATTTCTCCACTAAATCTCGACGGAGCAAAAGACCCTGTACTAGTCTGAAGCACGGGGTGATAAATTAACGTCAAAGCTAGTGTACTTTCCTGGTGTCCTTGGGAGAGTTGGAAATAGAAGAGGACTGCCTGTCCCGGAGAAGTGCAAAACGCTGATAGATCTGTCACTTGTCAACCCCGGTACAGCTTTTGTGAGACAGCTTTTCAAAAGCCATCAAACAAAGGCAGTTTCACTCCTTAACGGGGAATGGTTCTCGGAGCATCTCGTCTGAAAGCGAGCTCACCGGGGCAGCTCATCCCTCCTCCCGCCCTCACCACACACCTCTCTCTTCCCACCAGCTTCAAGCATAACAACCCGAGTTCTCCGTTAACAGTTACCTTGATTTTTTCACTCTCTTTCTGCACTTGCTTTGCATTTTCGACAATGAAGACGTTGCTTTTGTTCACTTCGTTGTCAGCTCTGTGCCTCAGCCAGTCCTCGTATCCCTAGGCACACAAATACAGGCAACACAAACTCATTAACGAGGCAAGTAAACTAATGGAAGAGGATGAGTGGGGATGGAGATTAAAAAAAAAAAAAATGAATAAATTAAGCAGTCCTCAGACCTCCTCCATGCCTGAAGAACCATCAACCAGAGGAGTTCAGACCGAATCAATTTATTTTAAAAACTTCATATGCATATTTGACAGATTCAGAACAAACTAAAATAACACACAAAAAAATAAATCTATATGCAGTGCATGCCACGAGCAGCTAAATTACTGTAACATGTTTCTATTATTCTCAGTGTTGGCGAGAACAGGCTGATAAAATGAATAATACACTTAGCACCCTGCGACTCTCTCCTCTGGTAACGCAGGACAAGACTCTTCCTCTTCAGGCCTCACCAAAAGAATAATAAAACATTCACATTTGAAGCAGACGGATTTTACTCTGGCTCTCCCTTTCTGGCCCCTGCAGAAGAAACTGCTTTTATTATTCAATCCTTCTGCAGAGGAAATTTTTAAGTGGCACACGTGCATACGATGGGAGGAAAAGGGGCTTTTAACACCACGAGAAGATGAGGACTAGGTATTGTCAGGACTAGCTGAGTGGTTGAGCAGAACCTGTCCCTTCCATTTCCCAACACCGGAGCAGGGGCTATATTTGGAGCACGTCTCCGCATCCTGCAAAGACTCAGGGAGCGTTTCTAAAAAGAGAAGAAAAATTCAAGCAGAGCCAGAAGTACGGCCGTAACCTTTACTGACCCTCACAGCTTGCTTAAAACAGAACATCTAGAGATGTTCTACGTCTCCAAAACAAGAGAGACAAATAACCACACTCAACGTGCAGCTTTTCTTGAAAAGCACCAGTAAGCATGTCTGACCTTCTGAGATGGGTTCACTAAATCTACCAGCCCGTTCTGGTGACTTCTGAGTCTGTTCAAATACACACTCATCATTTCCCCTACCACACGTCCCAAAGAGCATCTCCCTCTCCCCACACTGACACTCGTACCTGTTTGATAGCTGTGACCGTGATGACAAAGAAGAGCGGGAGGCCGCTGGTCACCGGGCTGGTCGGGGTGTCCACTATCACCTGCAGACAGAAAAAAACTACTGCTGACAACTGGTTTTCAGGCAGCAGAAGAAACAAAAGCTCTGGTAATGGGGGGAAAAAGGGTGCTCATCCCACTGGGCCCAGCAGAGGAGGGAGGGAAGGATGGGGCACACAAGAAGGACAGGCACAGACATCCCCAGGAGTGCTCTCCTCCTTCTCCAGAAGACTACAATACCTCCTCCTGAAGGCCACAGGATGTCCTCAGGTGGGAAAACCCTATCAGAAGTAGCTTAAAACATAAATTTGACCTTGCTCTAGTGGGAAACAAAAGCTCTTGGGGATGGGCTACACAAACACAATTACTCAAAGTGTGGATGCCACAAGCCTGCTCCTGCCACGAGACGTGCTGGAGAGGACCAAGGCAGGGAAGGAGGATGGGGAAAAGGCAGCAGCAATGCACAAAGTGAAAAACACCCTGATTTCTCACTGAGCCACGGGAGGGCCGTTCCTCCCCTTTGGCAGTGAAGATGGGGCACATCTGAACCCTAAAACACGGCTGGTTATGAGAGGGAGGACACCACCAGTCGTCTTGAACCACTGACACTCAGAGGTTAAAAATAACCTGCATCAGCCCGAATTACTTCAGAAATACATGGCAGAATGGAACATAAATATTGAAGGCAAACGTAAATCCGTATTTTGCCTTTAAGCTCTGAAATTGGGAGTTAAGAGCACAATTTAAGCACAGTGACCGCAGGAGGGCCATGGGGTGGAGAGCTGGATCCTTCCCGAGCTCAGTGTAGTGCTCACGCTGCACCTCGAGCCAGCGCCGTAGAAAAGACCAAGCCCTTTATCCTTAATTAAACCTTCGGGCTGCGGGAAACCGCTATTCTTCTGACTGTATCACAGAATCACAGAACGGTTTAGGCTGGGACCTTGAAGCTCATCTCATTCCAAAGCCCTGCCCTGGGCAGGGACACCTCCCACCAGACCAGGTTGCTCAAAGCCCTGCCACACCTGGCTTTGAACCCCTCCAGGGATGGGGCAGCCACAGCTTCTCTGGGCAACCTGGGCCAGGGTCTCACCACCCTCACAGCAAAGAATTTCTTCCTGACATCTCATTTTAATCTCCCCTCTTCCCATCTGAAGCCATTACCCCTCATCCTATCACTACATGCCCTTGTAAAAAGTCCCTCCCCAGCTTTCCTGGAGCTCCTTTCCAGGGACTGGAAGGGGCTTCTAAGGTCTCCCTGGAGCCTTCTCTTCTCCAGGTTGAGCCCCCAAAACTCTCTCAGCCTGTCCTCACAGCAGAGGGGCTCCAGCCCTCGGAACATCTTCATGGCCTCCTCTGGACCCGCTCCAAGAGGTCATGACTTGGCCCGATGGGGAAGAACAGCAGAACAGGTTCATAACTAGAAGGGAATAATGCAAAAGGAGGACACGCTGTGCCCTTGCCTCACCTTCCAAACCACGGCATGAAAAATTGGCCATTTTTCCCTTTGTCCCCCGAGAGGACGGGAGCACGAGAGGCAGATTGTGAGGGCTGTGACGACAGGGATGGGGAAGCTCAGCAGAAAGGCTTTGTGTCCCCACAAAGGGACTTTGTCTCCCTCCACTTGTTTGGCACGCTCGCAAACAGCAGCATCTGTATATTTATTGTTTTAGGCTGCCCGTAAAAAGCTGCGTTAAGGCCAGAACTGCTCTTATCAGCCGGGTGGAAACTTTTAACTATGAAATGCCACACACTGCACAACTGGACCCAAAGAGAGAAGAGCCAGAAGATATCGGAGAGGAAGAGACACGCCACAAGAAGGAGCCAGGTAAGTGGTGAATGAGTTAACTGACATCAGGATAAACCAAGATAAACACAATAAAAATTTCCAGGAACACAAAGCCCTGGCTCACTGAAACGGGTGTAAAATGCTTACAAACAGAAAGTCTCGTAGAAACTAGACTTTGGAGGAACAACCTCGAGCGAGGACGGTGCCAACTGTCACACGGACACGTCGCACACTGAGGTGGCATCATTGATGTTTAGGCCAGTCAGTCAAAAGTTATCTAGCAAAAAATGGACAAATCCTGGGAATACAAGAAGAAATTTGGCTTTTAGCTGAGAAGGGCAAGGGAAAAGAATGTCCTCCTGCCCAGCGGAAGAGTTTTCTGCACTGGATAAGAGGCAGTTGTATGCGTTTGTTTAAACAAACGATACGATCTCCGTCCACAAAAATGCTGTATTATAGATGTATGAAGACAAATATTCGATGAAGTCCCCAGAATAACTCGTCTGTGTACTTGGGAGGCTGCACTCCCTGCGCATCCCATGGCTGGATACTGCTCTTCTTCGCAGCTGGTGGGAAGCCGAGGGACACAGGAGCAACGAGCCAGAACATCAAAGGCAGACTCCTTTGAAGCTATTTTTGAGCTGGTTTAGGACTTCAACAGCTTAATTTGGATCCACTTAAAAGTGACAAAATCCTCCTGTTACTTGATAGTTTCTTCCCAACTCATTGTTTAGGAAACCGAAGATCACAGCTCAGAAGTCATCTCCATCAATGAAAAGGGACATTCTTCATTCTTGGCGCCTCCTAAGTCAGCTTAATGCTGTCAGCTTGGTCTGTCTACGAAATACTGGGGCTACCCTTACTCCAGGCCAGCCGTTCCCACCAGGAGTTTACTCGTGGTTTCCTTTGAGCGTTGCAATAGATGAACCAAAGAAACAGCTCCTGTTACTGCATTAAGAGGTGTTTTATGTTTAATGCATGTACCTTCTCTTCTCTTCCTCTCACTAAAACACAATCTGAATTGGGAGTCACAGAAAAACAGACGTGCGATAAAGGGTTTCAGCAGCAGGTAGAGCAGCAGATGCACCAGGCAATTCCCCAACGCCGTGACACTTCGCTCCTAATGTGGCACGCAGGGCAATTCTATTAATTTAAAGTAATTTAAAGATAAGCACCAACATTTAAGCTATAGATGCCATTTATCAAGGTATAACCCTGGATATTTTAAATGAACGGAGCAGCCCCGAGTGCTTTTTTCAGGCAAGTGACGTCTCCAGAAGAAGGAGCGCCTGAGGGCAGTCGGTTACTCTATAGGGCAGCAAGTGGATTAGTGCTGTCAGGTTGGGTTTTGTTCGGTTGGGTTTCTTCTTTCCTCTAATAAAGCATGAAGGTTGCTTCCTTCTTTTAGAGGTAAGTCACAGATCACAGAATAAAACCAAGGAGGAATAGCAAGGCTCTTCTCTCACCAGCATAACCCTGTGCCAAAAGCGGGCAAGCAGCTCGATCGCAACGGGTTTTGTAAGTAAAATCAAGAATATCCCATTTTCTCCATGGCCAGAGGGTGGACAGATAAAATGTAATACCACATCATTAAACGGCCAGCGACACAAAAAGGACATCCCAGCTCCAGGGCATCGCTTCAGTTCAAGGCAAATTACAAATTCCCTCTGACAAAGTGGAGCAAGGCCAGGGAAATCAGTGATGGAGAGGAGCCAGCTGATGCTGGGGAAACTGGCCTTTCATGAGGCACTGCCAGGAGGAGCCATCCTCCGCCGTCACCTTGGGATCCCCCCCTTTCTGCAGCTGCCACCGAAATCGCTATAAAACACAACTCTTTTCTCTCAGGATAAAACATTTCAGGCACTCGACTTTTGAACGCGCAGCCCAGAACAGAGCGATGCTCCTGACCTGAACCACCAAAACCCCGGAGAAGTCACCTAAAGTTTGCAGTAGCTGCACGGTGACATTTAATTTGCCGGGGTAGAGTTTTTGACACTGATTTTCAGCCCTAGAGCAGGTCGTCTGCTGAGCCCCGGGGCCGAGCACAAGATTTAAAAGGTGAGTAAATGCACTGCGGTGATTTTCCCAAACTGCCTTCCCCCCAGTGCATCCGGACAGCCCGCTTTCCTTCTCTCTGATAGAACAGAAAACGAGTATTTGGGTTTGCTCAGGATATCCCCCTTAACCACAGGGAAAGCAGAGCAGAAAAAGTTTGCAAGTGTATAAAATCTGCTATTTTGGCTGTATAGAGCAGCTTCCTGAAGCTTCACACTCCCAAAGCTCGCACTATGCATTTTCTGAATTTCACTGGGTACAGCCTCTCTCTCCTGCTTGCCTTGAAACTCACTGGAACAGATACAGAAATGTCATATAACTTGGGAAAATACACAGCTATGCAACACAAACAATAAAGATGATTAAAAAAAAATAGATCTCAGTTCTGTATCAAACGTATTTTCACTGGCTGATAGATCTTGAGAGTTAAGATGCTTTTAAAATTGTTTCAGCAGTCATTCAAACACCACCTCAGGCAGGCCCAAATATTTTAATTATACCTGTGTGACAGAATTATAACACAGCTTGCAATTAAAAAAACAAACGCTTATAAGCACCAACAGAGTTGGTTTTGAACCTCAATTCTCGCTCAAGCTGTGCTTACCATCCATACGTAAATAAAACCCAGCCTAGGCATCGAAGCTCTTACCTGCACGAGGAAGATGATGAGGAAGTAGAAGTTGGCAATTCTTCTAAACTGCTCAAAAAGGTTCTTCGGGAGGAAGTTCCAGAGGGTGTACTGTGGGGAGAGAGTGGGGGGTCACAAACAGAACAAGACTGGGGACTTTAGCTGCAATAAGGGAAATATCTGCACAAAATCATAGAATGGTTTAGGTTGGAAGGGACCTTAAAGATCATCAAAGTCCCACGCCCCTGCCCTGGGCAGGGACACCTCCCACCACACCAGGTTGCTCCAAGCCCCACCCAGCCTGGCCTTGAACCCCTCCAGAGAAGCCACAGCTTCTCTGGGCAACCTGGGCCAGGGTCTCACCACCCTCACAGCAAAGAATTTCCTCCTAAGATCTCATCTAAATCTCCCCTCTTTACATTTAAAACCGTTCCCCCTCATCCTGTAGCTCCCCTCCCTGATCAGGAGTCCCTCCCCAGCTTTCCTTCATCCCCTTCAGACACTGGAAAGCTGCTATAAGATCTCACTATCATTTCAAGAAGCCTGCCGAACCATTTTCTTTGGAAAACATGTGGAATTTAAGAACAACATGGAAAATAATGGGTCTAATATCTGATCTTTCCGGCTATCTGGAATAAGCAAAGAGCAATAAGCAGCCAAGTCTCAAATCCAATGTCCACTTAATTATAAAAGGAGACCGGTCAGGCGAGAAGACTCCATCCCCAGCAAATATACAATGGAAAAAAAGAGCAAGGACACAACATTCAAAAATAAATCAGGGAAGAATTAAAATTATTGCTAAAACAAACCACTTGTCAGAGAGGGAAGTGACAGAGGGGACAGTGTCCTCTCTGAAGGACCCTCTTGTGTGCCAGGGAAACATCAATGGGAGTGCTACACCCATTACACACGGTTAGACGTAAAACTTTTCCCCGGCATAAACTCAGACAGCACAGAGACATAAAAACAAATGGGATCCAAGCTGTAATAAAAAGAAAAGAGAGGAAACCCCCCCCATCTTACAGCTCAAGTACAGTAAAACTGAAGCCCAACTGTACGCTGAGCATCATGAATCCCAACCATCGCAATACGTATCCAGCTGTGTTGACAATATCGGCTGCCACTTGTTTGATATTTTACTCGAATTGGCTTCAAATCTTTTGCAATAGCTTCATGAATGTCACGGAAAAAAGCTAAGCAGAAGGCAGACGGGTGTCATCGCAGTTTTCCACCATAAACAAAAGCTGCATTAATACCGTATGAATGTTTCCCCTTTCATCCAAAGGGGATAAACAGAGCATGGTTATTTTTGTCCTATCTCAAGAGAGGAAAAAACCCGCTACAGAACAAGGAAAAAAAAAAAAAAAGTCAAATAGGGTAATCGTATTTTTCTGTCCATTTATAAAATAATCCCCACTCCCCTTTGCAAATCTGAGTTGCTGTTGTCTCATGCCAGATTACACTTAACCTGCTCTTTCCTCCCAAAGGGGATGCCAGAAAACATTTTTTAAAAATGACCCAAAAAACCAACCCAACAAAACCAATGTGTCCATGTGCTTTGCTCTCACCCAGCCTAGAGGAAAAGAACTCATATGCACCCCCACCGGGATTGAGAGGAAGGAAAAAAAAAAAAAGGAGTAATAGAGAGACTGGAGCGGTGGTGGGAGGTATGGACCAGGCTGCTCCACTTGGGAAGGGACCTTTACACTCATCCTTGAGGAATTCGGAGCTTCTCAATTTCAAACCCAAGCATCAAATAAAAAGGAGGGGGAATCCACGGGCAGGATGGCCCCGGAGGAGCCGAGTGAGCTCACCTTGGAGGAGACGATCCTGTTGTCGCAGAACTTCTGTGCCACGTACGCATCTGTTTCCGAAACGGGACGGTGCCCGACCACCACGGTGCGCGTACCGACCCGCTTCTCCTCCCCGGCACACTGTTAGAGCAACCAGGAAAGGGAAAAATCAGCTCCTAGCTCAAAAAAAGTCGAATATTTGTATTAACAGCTCCCAGCCTCTGAACGCGCCATGCTGTTCGTTGGAAATAAGGCAGCTGGAACCTCAGAAATTCACTTCTCCACTCGAGCACGAAGAACGAAGAGGCACATAAGGTCATTTAGCAAAACCAAGGCAACACTGAGCTCGCAAATCTGGGGTCCCCACCGCTGCTCAGCCACCCTCCAGGACCACAGCCTGTCCTACAGCCCACTGGGGCAGGGCATCGCTCGTGTCCACCACATTCCTGGTCCTACGCAGGATGGCTGCTGGCTGCATTTCCAGCCTGTCTGCCAGGCAATTTTTTCTTCTTGAAGGAGAATGTATCTTCACCAAGCACTTCAAGCCATTAAGGAATATAATTTATCTTCTACGCATCTCTTCCTAGTCCCAACCTGGAGAGCCCTTCAGCCTTGGGTTCCTACAGTGGCTCCAGGCTTTACCCCAAGACCCACGGAGGGCAATGGAAACTGCACCCTCTTTATACTTGCTCTCCTGTCAAACCCTCAAGTCCACCAAAACCACCTCATCACCACCCTGGTGCGTGCAGACGTGGGATTTAGCTTGGGAAAAAAAAAAGAAAAAAAAAGATTTAACAAAAATAAAAGGTATACTTCTGCTATCTTCAAATCTCAGATAAAACCAGAAATAACAAAGTGGCCAGTTTCACATCACAGACTCCTCAAAAAGACACGTGGGATGCCGGGGATGTCAGCTTGTCTTCCTGGCGTTCTATTTTAAAGCAGAATGAGATGCCACAAGTGACTGATAACCTGGTATCACAGTGGGTTGATGACACCCCCTCTGCTCAGCAGCGGCCGGGAAAGATGAGGGGAATGGCAGTAGAATAAACTCAAGCAGAGGGGAAGGAGAGCATCCCTTGAAGGAAGCCAGGGGAGATACCTGCAACCAGCAATGCAAATGCACCTCCCCGGCCCCCGCAAAATAAAGACAGATCCTCCCAATCCAGTAGAGCGTGTGTTAAAATAACACAGAGGAAATACAACACAGAATATACCGAAAGTAACAGTGCTCTTCCACTTAAATGGGACTCTTAAACATCAAAATTCCAACTTCCTATAACTTCATTCAAAACCTTGTGATGAGGAGGAGGCAATGCGGGTCCCTGCACCCTGGGGAAGCTTCTCAGGTGGACAGGGCAACACCACGAGCTCCATCAGCTCCAGGCTGCCCAGCATACCCAAGGTCCTCGGTGGGCCAGAAAAGTCTATTTTTTCAAAAGAAACAAAACTGTGCAATAGTTTGAAAAAAAACAAACAAACAAAAAAAAATCAGCAAGTTCCACCTTGCATATAACAAAGTGCCCTTGCCACAGATGCTGGCAGCCAAGAGGAGAGACCTGGCTAGCACCAGGAAGTGTTTTGCAAGGCTGAACTTAAAATTATAAAGTCAATTTAAAATTCCCACTAAGATGAGATGGAGTGGGGGGAAAAAAAGTGCCTTAGGCCAGGCTAAGGTTTTCTTAGAGTTAAGGGTTTGGATTTTAAAACATGAGCAGGGAAGACATTTGTCACTGTTCGTGGTTCAAGGGCATTAACAGGCATCAGGGCTGCTAAAACTCCAGCAGATACTGTTCATACTCCGCTTAGTCTTATTAATCCTCAACCCCAGAGCTTGTTTGCTCTGAAACCCCACCAGGGCAGGTGCCAAGAATGCCAAATCCCTGTCGCATGCCCTATCCCAGCATGGGCACAGCTCAGGGTGGGCGGATGCTCCTGGCATTCCCAGGGTCCGGCTCAGCATCCCAGCTCTCTGAAAGGCTTGTCGAGCTGCAAGAAAAGCCCAGTTTAGGGAAAAGGCAATCTGAAAACAACCCCGCTAAGGCAGCAAGGCCCAGGATTAACCGCTGCTCAGGGAAACTGTGAAAAAATAAATTAAAAAGTAAAAATCTATGCCACTCTAATTTACGTACCTGGAGCAGCAGCAACTGAATGGATGCTGCTGCACCAGGAGCCAGGTCTGCCCAAAGGAAGTGGCAGCTCTCCCTTCCCCCTGCTCCTCACCCATATCTTTAATTAAAGAAGTGTTTTTACACCACAGTTTGGTGTGCTGACCGCCATCCTCAAACCTCCAGCAGCAGCTGCTAAGAGCAGAAGAAGAAAGCTCCTCGCAGCTTTGTCCCTGCACCGCTGGGATGTGGGGCCAGCAGCAGCCACCAGCACCAGTCCCACCTCCACTGCGCACAACCGGCTCCCCAAACGTGGATCAGGCAGGAACATGTGCCCAGCTGGGGAATGCCACCAGCCTGGCATGGGCTGGCCACCCCCTTGGCCCCACCACCACCACCTGCAGCAGCAACAGCACATCGTCTGAACAAGAAACTAGAAACAGAATGGTTAGAGTTGGAAGGGTCCTTAAAGATCATCCAGTTCCAACTCCCCTGCCATGGGCAGGGACACCTCGCACCACATCAGGTTGCTCAAAGCCCCATCCAGCCTGGCCTTGAACCCCTCCAGGGATGGGGCAGCCACAGCTTCTCTGGGCAACCTGGGCCAGGGTCTCACCACCCTTGGAGTGAAGAATTTCTTCCCCAGATCTCATCTAAATCTCCCCTCTTTCAATTTAAAACCATTAACCCTCATCCTATCACTACACAATGAGACCCACACTAGACCCAGAAAAGATTCCCCAGTGTATCTGCTGCATTTTGGAGGTGGCAACCACAGGCATCACCAACCTGCACCCTGGGTGCAAGAGAGAGAGAGCCATTCATCCATGCCAGGGCAGCGCCGGGGAGCAGAGACAGACTGTCCCCAAGGCTGAAGTCCCCGTCGTGTCCCCGGGCAGGAGCTGGAGCCCAGTGTGCCTGGCAAGCATCCCTCCAGGATGCCAAACAGTGTTTGCCAAACACAGGCATTGGCACGGAAGCAACAAAACTCCAGTTAAAACCCTCCTGGAAAAATATACACAAGCCTTTACTCTGCAAGACAAGTCATGGAAAACCTGGAGTGTGGTAGATTTAGATTAGATATTAGGATTAAATTCTTTATTCTGAGGGTGGTGAGACCCTGGCCCAGGTTGCCCAGAGAAGCTGTGGCTACCCCATCCTTGGAGGTCGGATGGGGCTTTGAGCATCCTGGTCTGGTGGGAGATGTCCCTGCCTAGGGCAGGGGGGTGGAACTAGATGGTCTTTAAGGTCCCTTCCAACCCAAACCATTCTATGATTTTACGTGAAGCCCCAGAACAGAACAGAACCCAAACCCCAAGTGTGGTATGTCAGTTGGGTCCCACCAAGTTATCACCACCAACTCCTAGGTGGGTTTTCACTCCTCAGCTTCCCCTTCAGTTATTTATTTGAAGCACCTCCTACAAAGAAGGTGGCAACCCCCTCCATGGTGCACCAGAGCCCTCTGCAGCGGTGGCCAAGGGAGAAGTCCCCACTCCGTGGTCTAACCAGCCTCCCACCGCTCCCAGCATTTGGTTTCCCATTCCCCTGCCCACCCCAGGGTGTCACACCATCAGGCAGCCACGCCAGCAGCTGGAAGGCTTCACGCAACATAGAATCACAGAACGGTTTGGGTTGGAAGGGACCTTAAAGCTTACCTCATTCCAACCCCCTGCCAAGGGCACCGGGACACCTCCCACCGGACCAGGATGCTCATCTCTCCGTATTTTTCACCTCCCAGAACACAAGTTCACACCACGATGAGGGCTTGGCTCAGCCCGGCAATTAAAAGCTCTCCTTCTGACAAGCCCACCTCGAACGACTCACCGAATCGCTAATAGATTGCTAAGTCTTAATAACAGCTCTCCACAGAGACTTAAGAGGAGATTTAGGGAGTAACTGCCAGGCTTTGGGGGAAAATTATGAAACATGCAGATTAGCGGGGAGAGGATTTAGATGACTTTTCCCAACCGCCTTTCATCAAAAATTTTAATTCTGATAGCAAAATAAAAAGGCAGTATTAGTTGGCTACAACTCAAAGGGTGGCCTCGTTGCCTGGTGGGGTTTCATAAAGCCTGTGCTACGGGGGGCACAGGACTCCGCTGCGGCAAGAAAAAGCCAGAGTTCCTTCTGCTGTCTAGAGCCGGGCACGCCAAAAGGATTATTAAAGAAAATAAACAACTACATCCTCCCCATCTCCACTTTATCACCTCCCTCTGCCCGAGGCGTGGTGTTTACAGGAGCGCTGGGATAACCAGAGGTATCCATAGGGATTTGCGGTGCCAGACTGTCCACAGCCTCTGGACCGGGTGGTGGGAAGCCCCACCGCATCCTCACAGCGAGCCACGGGGATCTGGGGGTGCTGGTAGGTGACCCCCTTCCCCTTCTCTGCCATACCACGTCCCAGCAACCCAGAGGAGCTACCAGGAGCTGGCAGACACGAGGCAGCACCCCAGGGAATACCAGCCACCTCAGGGGACACCCCAGGAATCGAGAGGGAGGAGAGAAGGAGGTATTTTTGAGAAGAGCCACTATCCCGTTCACATCACTTGGAGGCCAGCCCCAAAGATGCAGGTCTCTCCTGCAGCACTTCAAGCTCCTGCTCCGCTCCATCTAACCAAGCCCATCATTGAGTCAGCTTCTGGGCATCCAACCCAGATTTCTCCTGAAGGAGCTGAGCTGGAAGACAACAGCCGGCAAGTCAAGCACAAATCACAGGAGATAATAAAGATGAGGCCGGGGAAGCTCTTCTGCCAGGAACACCTTTCCAAGCTGGCAGCTTGCTCTCTGTCTCCGCTCCCCACCTCAGGCAGGACCAGGAGCCCAGGCTGCAGTAATTAATAACCGCATCGTGGCCACCGGTGCGGGCACACAAGGCAGGGCAAAATGCTGCTGCCACCGTACAGCCTCCCTCCTGCCAAGGAGAAAGGCAGATGCAGAGCGTATCGCTCTTCGATGTTTTGATGTAACCCAACCTTCCTGTACCGTCAGCTTTGTACAAAGCCCCACTTATTGCCAGAAGCAGCCGTTCTGGACAGAAGGCATTAGGGATAATGGCTATTTTCTTACCTTGTCCAAATTTAAAAAGCCCATCTCCACACATCAGTACGTGCCCAGGTCATCAGCTGAGGCTTGGCATTTTGCTATAAACTTTTTATTTGAGGAGTTGGGAACAGGTACGATTTGAAGGCATCAGACCAGGGCTAAAAACGCCCGGAGATGCAACTAATGACCCAACACCATTTACGGCTGGAAGCTGTTGGAGCATTACGTACAGACAGCAGAATTCCGTTTGCAGCCCACAGCCCTCCCCAAATTCTTCGCCTGAGTTTGGGCAAACCCCCCCTTCGTGCCTCTTCCCCTTCTCCTCTTGTGTCCTCCTCCCACAAGGACGTCCTGCCCCAGCACATCAGCTCCCACCACCTCCCGGAGAGGCTCCTCTGCACCCGCCCTCCCAAACCTCTGGGAATCCATCACAACACTTGATAAAAGTTGCAAACCTGGGTAAAAAATTAGCAAGGCTAGGTAAAAATTAACGGAGTTAGACCGAGTTCAGCCGCAGAGGTGAACCCATGCTCTGCAGCCGCCGTTGACCAGGAGCCGCTCTGAGTGGGCTATTTCTAGGGCAGCTGCAAAACACAGCGTTTAATTATATCCCCCATATGGAAAACAAGTGTCTGTGTTACCTGCTGGCCCCGTTTCCAGAAAAAAAAAAAAAAAAAAAAGTGGCAGAAAAAAAACCCCAAACACCACCGTTTGATTTACTATAATTTCAGATAGCACCTACACCAGAGCTAAATAATCAAAAGAAACTCCTTTCATTATTTGCTGAAGATATTTTCAAGCCACAAAGTAAACACAAATAACTCATAGAAAAAAAAAAATCTAATAAAAACCACAGGCATTTAAAAAAAAAATAGTCATCTGCTAAAACCGGAGATAATTATACCGTACCAGTACAAAGCTCAAACATTGAATGAAATCACAGTGTATATTAAAATATATGCAGAAGAAAGATTAAATCACATTACTTGGCTTAGATCTCATGAATAGTTTAAAGTCTAATCACTCCCATGTTGTTCCATTTATCATAAAAGTAGTAGAGAAGACGACCTGATTTACAGAAAAAGACAACAAAAATAACACCACCTCCCAAAACAGCCTGTTCTGGCTCCCGTTTCATTTAGACCCAGAAGAAAGAAGAAAAACACATCCGCGATTTTTAAAAAGCCTCTGTAAATTTTCCATAACCTCCCCAAAACCGGCCGGCACTCTCAAGAGTTGCAGCGCACCAACCTCATTGCCCAACCGATATATTTTTAATTGAAATTTTTCTTGCCAATATTTCTATTACTCTTTGTCCTCAGTCATTTCTGTGCGAGTACAAGCGATGCTTTGAGAAAACCCTTAATAATTTAGCAGCTCGGGCTATGCTTACCCACAGCGACCACATTTTTCGGCAGATCTCCTGATTGAGAGAGAGAACTCCATCGATCGGGATCGGCCCCACCGTCCTGCCCTACGCCTGTGGGAAAGGGTCAATAACATGCACAGTCCTTGGGAAAAAATAAACAGTATTGGGTTGAAAATACCAAGAGCCCAAAGGTTCAAGAGAAAGGGCTGAAGATGAGCACAGCTCCGAGCTCGCTGCCCACCGGAGGGGACTTTCATTGCTCATCCGTAAGTGGAAAAGGGAAGGATGGTACTTTGGGAAAGCAAGAGGTTGAAGTTTAAACCAGGATCGCTTCTCCTCCCTTGAGGCTGAAGCTCCTACTGATATTTCCACCAGGGAGAACAGGACCACCAAGGAGCAACCGCTGGGACAGGACACCTCCAGCTGAGGGGAACCATGAGAGCCCCCAGACCAAGCAAGAGCAAAAGAGAAGCCACGGCAAAAAGACCAATACTTTAGTTTTTTAAAAACCATGGTCAACACATGATGGGGCTCAACACCCCGACCTCATCCCCAGTCACCGTTGGGGATGACAAAATGGTGGATGATGTGCTCTAGAAGAGCATCGTTGACCCAGATGACACCATCCTTAACGTAAGTCGAGGTGCGCCCAGTGACACCAGCCTAGCCAGAGCCCGCCTCCCTGTCCCCTCTGTCCCAAGGACATGCTGCCTCACCATATGGGCTTGAAGGAAGGTCACCTTCACCGAGGACAACAGGTTGGAGAACGGCAGAGCCCCACCAGGCCAAGTTTCCTGGAAAAGCTGACTTAGTCAATAAAGCCACCGATAAAACCGGTGCGAGAGACACAGCGGGGCGGGGAGAACAGGGGAAAGGGCTCCTTGAAAGATTTAAGAAGGGTGGAGAGAGGAAATACAAGAGGTTTCTTTTCCCCAGAAAACGAATTTATAGGAGGGCCCAGCCCTATCCCGGACTCGGGGGAGCACCACGCATGGGAGTCACAGCCAACAAGAGCTTTTCTGGTGCGGGGTTTGGTTTGGTTGGTTGTGTTTTAGTTTTTCCATCTTTTTTTCCATTCCCACCCCCAAATCACCCAGAGCTGCATCTTCCCAGAAGATACACCCCATCCTCCGTAATCACAGCCCCGGTTCAGCAGTGCTTTGCAGAAAGTCAGGTTCAGGAATGATGGAGAAAGCCCAAGCCAGCAGCCATCGATTGGGACAGCCTTACTTCAGTGCTCCCGTTTTGCGGAAAATCTGTTGCTCCTGTTCAAACACAACCACTGACCTTTGGAAGTTTTCAGGATCTCAACTCTTCTTTTTTTTTTTTTTCCCCCCTTTTTCCCCTGCCCCGTTGGCAGCCGGGGTTACGAAACCACGGCTCATCTTGAGATGCAGGCAGCATATTTTTATTTTTGGCAGTCCAAGAGAAAAGCTCGACCAGCGTGCTGCCAGCATATCAAATGCAGGCTCAGAGGAACACACTTCAGACCCGAGAACAGAAAAGGGACTTACTGAATAAGAGCCCGAATGTTTTGCAGAGGTCACAAAGCAAACACAACGAGGTCTTCCCGTCCTTCAAACCTCTTCCTCCCTCTTTTCCCCGGCTCAAGCTGTGCACATATGTCAGCTCATCGGCAGCTATTTTAGCAGGGCAGCGAGCTCTTCCGAGCAGTGATTTGCCCCGGCAAAAATTAAAGAGAGAAGAAACTGAGAAAAAAAAAGAACCCACCTCCAAGTTCGCAATTGTCAACACTTGCATCAGCCAGCAGAGCTGGAATTTGTTGGTTTTCCCCCTCCGAAAGCCTGAGCTCTTCAGTTATGGAAACACAAAAAAAAACCCCAACCCCTAAATACTACGTTATGCATCCCAGCTCAGCCAGATGTTACCCTGACCTCTGCCACCTACAGACATTTTGCCCTTTTTTAAGTTTTCCCAGCATTTCAGAGCTAGCCAGCAAACAGCCCATCTCCCAGAGAAGTTTCCTCCTGTTTCCCCCCACCGGAAAGTGAGCCCACCCATGGGGGGCCGATGCTGCAGACCCCCCCCCCACCAAGGCACACATCACCGCAGCACCCCTGGTGCAGGGTACCAGCCCTGCATCCTCTCAGTCAAGTTTTCCCCCCCCAGGGAGGCTGTTCTGTCGGTATTTCCCATCCCACATCCATCCTGGGTTGCCCGAGCCCTGCGCCAGCATCGTGGGGTGCCCTCTGCCCCCGCTGGTACCCAAGGTCCCAGCCCCCCGCCATGCTGCTCGCTCACCCCGGTCCACATTCAGGTTTTCCACACCAAAAAAGTAAAAGCTGTGGTTTTCTAACCCTCCCCTTTGCTGTACTGCAGAGAAATGTTTCCACAGAAGTAGCAGGAGATAAAAAGTGGGGGGAAAGGGAAAGAATCACCTACTTCACCCCTCGCTCCACAGCCAAAATCAGCTCCAGACCCCATCGGGAATATTTTCATCCCCCGACACTAGAGTAACCAACAGATCTATCCTCGGGCCTGTGGGCACAGCTACACCAGGATACCGGATCAGCACAATCCACCCAGTCAGGAGAAAGATCCTCAACTTGTGGCCTAGAATTGTTTATCTTCAGGAAATCCTTTTGGCTCGCGTTCCTGCTGGGCTGGAACCTGCACACCCTGCCTGGGGCTGACCGAGCAATGCCACTGGCACAGCAGCCTGGTTTTCCAGCAGGAGAGAAAACCTCTTATCCATAGGGATCTGGAGATGAGGCCCCGAGATGCTGGGCTCGGTGACAAAAGGGTTTCAGTGTGGTCCATCCCAGCACCATCAGCAGAAGAGGGTAGCATCCCAGCGGGTGACTCACAGCATCCTCATCCCACCAGGCGCCTTCCCTAGACAGGCACCGGGATAAGGGCGTTCCCGCTCTCACGGTTATCACAACGAGCGCCTTCACCCAAGGTTTCCTCTCTCTGCACATCCCATCTTCCCACCCTGCGCTTACCGGAATGGTACTTGTCAACTGGGCAGTCCCACTTCCATCCATTCAACTGGGCCGGCAGAAACCGCCCCGCGGAAGCGATGTACTCCACAATATTAATTGGAGTGACAACAGCTCTCTGGGCATCGCAGCTGATTTTACTGCGCTCCCTCCCTGAGCAAACATTTATAAGAAAAGGTGAGCTGGAAGGAAGGAGGAAAAAAAAAAAAACCCACAAAAAAACAAAAACCATAATAAAAAAAAGAATAAAAACCTTCCACAACTCGGAGTAAACACAACTGGCACGCAAAAAACCACCCTGTGCCCTCCCCACCCCCAAAAAATATCAATATTCTATTTTAAGCTTGGCTTTGCAGCCCCCATAAGGGTGGCGAAGTGCAGCCCAAGGCCCCCCCAGTGCAGCCCAAGCCCCCCCAGGGCTCAGGACTTCTCATCGCTCCTGGTCCCTACAGGCAGCAGCTGCTGGGCTTTGTGTGAAGGCTGGGGAGGAATTACACGGAAATCATAACAAAAGATGGCAGGGCTGCTCACAAAGCCGATTTTTCCCCCCTCCCCCCTACATTTAATTTCCCGGCAGTCAGATTTTTTTTTTTATTATTATTATTATTTTTTTATTTCCTCTTAAGCCAATTGAGACTCGGGCGACAGAGCGCAGCGTCGCTGCAGTCTAGCAGTACTTAATTTTTATTACCGCTGGAAAGATCTTGGATCGCAGTGCCAAAGACACCCTTCAAACTGTCTAGTCTTGCCTGTTGCACATCTCACTCGGCTTTCCTACAGCCTTTACTGTACAAGAAAAATAGCATCCCCCTGTTTTGCGAATCAGTGCGTTTGCCCCAGCATTTTAAGGTAATTACATCTACCAAGTGAGCGTTGCTTCTGTTTCCCACTTTAGCCTTAAAAGGCTATTTACAGGCTTAAAAAAAACCTTTATAAAAATCTTATTAAGGTGTACAGCATACTTTAAGGTAGGCCAGACACAAAGACTGGCTCCTGACCCCCCGAAAGTACATGGCTAGAAATTACCAAGCCCTCCACGTACCACCCTGGCTGGGGCCAGAGTGAGGGCCCTATAGATCCTATAGATCCCGCAACATTCGGCTGAAATCCCAGAGGAAAAAGCCCGTAGCAAAGCACTGCTCATCCAAGGAGGTTAACAGGAACCTTGTTCAAGTCACGAACAAAAATTACCGAGCCCGATTTGCTCTCAAAATACCCGGCTGCGATGCCTCGCAGGTGATTATCCTTCCTTTCTGCTGCAGGAAGAAAACAAAAAGCCCTTTACAAACAGCCGGATCAAAAATAAGTGCATTAAGCTTTCATTAAGGAGAACAGGACAAACATCTCCGAACCACAGACGCTATCAATTACAGCTGGACGTCAAGAGCGGGCATGCTTTTAGACTCAACTGGCTTCGGCTAGAATTCCATCTCAAACAAAATGACTTAAAGTCTTGGGGAAAAATAATGGCTGGACTCAGCAAGGCGCAGGAGGTACCCAAAAGAGAGACGGACACATGGCAAATCACGTGCGGAAGGGAATAAGGAGCAAAAAAAAAAGCTTTTTACGGAGTACTACGGGTTCTGTGCAGCATCCGTGGCAGCGAGCATCCCTATGAGAGCATGGCAAACCATGGAGGGGAGGAAAAAAAAAAAAAAAATCACACCCCAGGACTGGTTCCACTCCACCGGCGAGCCCCTCACTACCCCCTCCATCACTCCTCTGCCCACTCAGCCCCGCAGCTCCAAACCCAAATGCACTTTGCAGCCATCAAAGTGGCGCCTGGTGCCAACCACTGGCAAACAGCTCCCTGGACTTTGGCTAAGCCCATAAGCAAAAATAAAGATGTATATAAAAAAAAAATAATATATATATATATAAGAAAGAGCCCATAAGCAAAAATAAATACATAGATAGATTTAATGCACCTATATATATTGTATATATGCATATTTAATGTGTATATATTGCATACATGCATATTTAATGCATATATATATTGAAATTCCCGCAGCCTGCAGGCAGAACAGGCTTTTCCTGACCCAGCAGCCCTGCAGGAGCCAGGCGAGGGCAAGGGCCGGAGGAGACCTTTTAAAACAGGAAAGTTTTGCCATTTCCCCAGGCTATAAGTTTGTAAATTAAGCTTTAAAACAGCTTGCAACTCCCCTGCAGCACACGGGCAGTACCAGCATCGCTCTCCCACCACGAAAAGGCAACGGCAACCCACCTAACGGCTCCACGAAAAAAGTCTTGGAGTCAAGCTTTTTTGCAAAAAAGCAAAATACTAACTGCCCCAATCAAGCGTTAAGCAATTCAGGCAAACACTAGCCAACAACTCGCTGGTGGGATGTTGGATGGTCAGAAGGAATTCAGCCAATGGCAGCGCGATGATGACACCGAAAGCAGCCGGGGACGCCTTGTGGTCATCAGGCCAGCCTGGGGAGAGGGTGCAGGGAGAGCAAAACTACAGGAGAGAGATTCTTATGCAATAATTTAATAATAATAGTAATAGAAATAGCTTACAATCACAAGCAACACGAGCAGCACTGTCCTTGTTACCCACTCCCAAGGAGCAGGACACACTTTGGGAGCGGCACAGTGTCCCCAAAGGCCAAATGGGGTCCCAGCACATCACACACTGTACTGACGGGTCCCTCATCCAGCGCTCGCTGCCAACAACCACCCAGTGGCATCAGGCTCCTGCTTGGCAGTGGTTTGTCACTGGCGGGTGGCAAACGGCCACAGCCCTGAGGTGCTGGGGACCAGCCTGGCATCTGCACAGTCCCCACAAGCTAGAGCGAGCTGAAAATCATAGAACGGTTTGGGTTGGAAGGGACCTTAAAGATCACACAGTCCTAACCCCCTGCCCTGGGCAGGGACACCTCCCACCACACCAGGTTGCTCAAAGACCCATCCAACCTGGCCTTGAACCCCTCCAGGGATGGGGCAGCCACAGCTTCTCTGGGCAACCTGGGCCAGGGTCTCACCACCCTCACAGCAAAGAAGTTCTTCCCCAGATCTCATCTATATCTCCCCTCTTTACATTTAAAACCGTTCCCCCTCGTCCTGTGGCTCCCCTCCCTGATCAAGAGTCCCTCCCCATCTCTCCTGGAGCCCCTTGAGGGACTGGAAAGGGCTCTAAGGTCTCTCCGGAGCCTTCTCTTCTCCAGGCTGAACCCCCCCAACTCTCTCAGCCTGTCCTCACAGCAGAGGGGCTCCAGCCCTCCCAGCATCTCCATGGCCTCCTCTGGCCCCACTCCAACAGGTCCATGTCCTTCTGCTGTTGGGGGGCTCCAGAGCTGGAAGGATCCCTGGGCAAATAAGGGAAAACACTACAAAACACAGAACCTCAGCATTGCTTGGCAATGAAAATAGGAAAAAAATATAGGTACTCTATATGTGGGAGGTGGGGAGGGGGGCAGAGGCTGCAGGAGATGAGCAGCAGGGTTCTCCTGGATGACAGGCAGCATCCTGGGATGCATCCTGGGATCCATCCACCGCAGAGCCCAACGCCAGGGCTGGATGCTGGTGAGATGACAAGCAGGCAAAGCCCATAATCCCCCCCAGTGCAGAGCACCAGCAAAACCTGCTGGGCAAAACCCAGCCCATCCTTCCCAGCGCCAGACCTCGGCAGGCACAGAAATACTTCTGAGATGAGCAACAAGCAGTGGATTTCAGCCCAAACCCCTAGGTAAGGTGTTTTCTAAGATCCCCTGGGGATAGCCTGTCCCAGCACAGGGCAAAGCTGCATCCCGCTCTCCCAGGCAGGGCTCAGAGGGGGACACGGGGGACACTTTGGGGCAGAAAGCCACCAGAGCGAAGAGGAAAACCTCTTTGTGCTGCCCTCCTGCCTCAGCACCAGCCTCCCCCACACAACTAAATACAGGAAACTCCCTCAAAAATCCCCTGAGCGAGCCTTTGCAGGGAAAGGCAAAGGGGTTAACAGCGCACTCCGTCACCCCCGTGTCCAAGTTTCTTGGAAAATTCACCTTCCCCGACACCCCAGCTTGGTGACACCCTCACCCCTGTCATGCCAGCTCCTCCAACCACAGGTAACACAAGGGGGGGGATCCCCCCCACTTGGCCACCCCAGTGCTTTCTCAGCAAGGACAGTGGGTTAAAGCCCCCCAGGGGGACACAGAGTCCCACACCCCGAGGAATCGGCAGCCAAAGGCTGGTTTTGTGTTGCACTGCTGCAGACGAGAGATGCAGGTGTGGGTACCACGGGAGGAAGATGCTGACAAGGACCGAGTGGCTAAAAGACACTGGCAGAACCACTAATTTTGGTGTGAAGGCTTCTTCTGGCTGAGAGAGCCCAGTAATGCTCTCCACCAGCTTTGCTTTTAACCAACACCTCCAAGAAAAATCTCACCACCGGAGAGGACACCAACGGTTACAGCCAGAAAGCAGCAGTTTTAAATCAGAAAGGAAGTGCCTAAACCAAAAGCAACAGGATGAAATTAAAGGCAAGGCTGAGAAGCTGGCTATAAATAGATGGCCTTTTTTGTTTGGTTGGTTTTCCTTTCCAATTTTTATTGTTAAATGCAAATTGCGGTGCCTTTAGCCCCAACTCATCATCAGTTCAGCTCCGAACCTTCCCCCCGCAGCCCGGACGAAGAATAAAATACAGCCTCGAGACGCGTGTAATTCTCCACAGAGAAGTTTCTGCACCCCACGGGTTTAACTGTCGTGGGTCAAATGTTTTATAGAATCATTAATGTTTGACCGGTGCCTCCTCAAAGCCATTTCTAACCTCTCCAAACTCCAAACTGCAAGCGCGAACCTTTCCACGCGGCTGCTTGTCCGAGGCTGGCTTTTTGTTGTTGTTGATGTTGTCGTTTGATTTTTACTTATTTTTAGCCAAATGGTTGAACTATTTCTGGGAATAAGGTTACGGTTAGGAGACTGGCTTCGCAACAGTAAAGAGACAGGGCTACAGGAATTTGAGAAGCTCCTCTGTCTCCATTTTCCAGGGAATCTGAAAAACTCCCGTGGACCCATTTTCCAGGGTAGGGGCATCAAAAAGGGATTTCAGCCCCAGGAAAGAGCTTTTTGCAGCTCCAGGTTCCCAATTTGAGCCTCCAACTGTCTTCTCTGTGGTCAAACACGGGCTGCCCTGCGGCTGCTATAGGGGGAACTGGCCCCGAGCACACAAAAACGCCGTTATCAGGTTAAATACACGTTACAAAACAAACTCCAGCAACGTTCACGAAAAAATTCAAGCCGCTCGGTTAAAATCCACGCTCTTTTTTGAAGCGTGGGCTTTCTCCCAGCAGAACTGCCACCCCATGTCACGGAGACACCCCAACCCCAACCTTTGCTGCTGGTGGTGGGGGTTTTTTGGTTTTTTTTTTGGGTCACCTTAATGGAAGCCAAAACGCTTCTCGCGAAGGCTGGCAGTGGGGTACAAGGTATTTGACACACAGCCTCAACCTCAAGGTGTTAGCACGGCAGGATTGGGTAAAAAAAATACAAAACCAAAAAGCAATTCTCAAGGCTTCTAACTCCTACCTATGCTCTTCTTTCTTATTAGAATAGGAGCTGCAATCACAGGCTGTTATGTTTGGTTCACGCTCTCTCTCTCTAAAAAAAAAAAAAAAAAAAAAAAAAAAAAAGCAAGCGTCAAAGAAAATCGCAGATGTGCTCTGTGTCCCAAAATAGACTTTATTACACATTGGCTGCAAAAAAGCCTAAAGACGGGAGTGTAAATCAGCATCCTCCAGGCCAGACATCTCCCGCTACTCGTACCCCAGCAACCCCCCCCGCCAAAGTCGGGCAGGGTGAGGGTGGGTGGCAGTCAATGGTGGTCAACACTGGGGTCTCCCCCTGCCCCTCCTCACCTACTCCCCATCGCCAACGGGGAATTTACTTCCCTTCCACAGAGTGACTTTGGGCCATTTCTCACTTTCTGCCATTTAAATAGGTCTCAGTGGGGGTATTTTCCTGCAGAGCAGCAGGCAGGACCTGCCCTGCTCCTTCCCAGGCTCGAATCATCTCCCCAACCTCTGGCACACACCTCTTGAGTCAACACACACCTTCTCCGAGGCATTTCTCATTCCTCCTGCCTCTGTTCCTCCCCAAAGGGTCCAGGCAGGGCTTTGGGGACACAAGGGGACAAAGCTGATGGCTCCGGGAGCAGTGGAGCATCTCAACCCAGATCCTCCTCAGCTTTCCCCCCCACCCTAAGGTGTGTGGGGTTGGTGGGACCCTCAGGGCAAGACAACCTTCCAAAAAAATCCAAGGGGGCTTTGGAAAACCACAGCGGAGCCCAAATGGGGCCCCAAAGCTCACAGCAGGTGAGGGGACCCCACACAGCCCCATAGCCAAGCCGGGGGTACCTCCATCACTCACAGCAGGGATGGATGGAGACCCCAAGAGAAGCCCAGGAAGGGGACATTGCTACTAGGCAAAGCCACGGAGCCACCCCACAGGTCCAGCCCAGCAACAAGCACCATGCACCCATCTAAGAGGCATCTTCTCTCCCCCAACATCAAGCAAAGGTTCTCGACAGCCAGCCGGCGCGTGCGAAACCCCAGGGATTTACCAGGGCATGGGCTGCAAAGAGGATCAGGCCCCACGGTATTTAATTAAAAGGGAATAAAACAACTAAGGCCCTGTTGTTCGACGCCACACAAACACACACAAGGAAGAATTCTGCTCCCCATTAGGGACTGTTTGTTATTTTCTAACCCTGGATTTTTACACGAGAAGAGGAAAACACCAGAGCCAGGACCTGCACTAACCGCAGAGCCCAGAGCCCCAGGTGGCAACGACACAACGGGCAAGCACCCCAAGGTGTGTGTGTGGGGGGGATGCTCAGCCTTCCTGCACCTGCACGGGGGGCACAGGTAATTTCCTTCCTGCATTTCTTAGTTTTCACGAGAGCTGGGACCCACCTCGGGCCCCACGGCGTCGGCAGAGCTGTGGCGGTGCACTGCCCCGCTCCGCTCCCACCGCCCGCCTCCCGGTAGCCCGAGGCTAAAAATACAGACCCCCGAGGCCAGAGTCCCTTTTCCAAAGAGGAACTACCAAAGTTATATTTCAAATTGACAGTATCTCCTGCAAGTGGATTAACCGTGGCAATCCAATCCCGCTCTTCTCTCGGCGGGGGATGATCCCAGGGGTCTAAATCGAAGTGCAGCATCCGATCTGTCTCATAGAATCTTAGAATTGTCCAGGTTGGAAGGGACCTTTAAGATCATCTGGTCCAACCATCAACCTCACTGATAAAAAAACCCATCTCTAAACTATGCTCCTAAGCATTATGCCAACCTGTCTTTTGAATACCTTCAGGTTTCTGCAGAGAGCATCAGCCGGTACCCCGGGGTAACGCAGCGTGCCCACACGCACCACTCTGCCCCCCCTGCTCTTTTCACCATCCCGTTTGGTACCCTATCCAGGATAACACCGTTTACGGGAGGGAGGCAGAAACGGAGCCACCTAAGAGTCATGTCGATGGGGTTCACCGTGCCTAAGCCCTGAAATACACCTGAAAAGGGGATTTTTAATATCCGTTGGCATTTATGAGCCTCTGGCAGGGACCACGCAGCGGAGAGGTGGCAACGTTTGTCTGAGTAGCCCTGTGGGATCTTAAGTGTCGGATAATCCGCAGCCTTTAATAACTGCAGTGAATTTTCTGCAATGCCACTGCCACAAGACGAGCACCACCGGGAGCCCCGTGCTACTCACAGGGGACCGAGGGCAGGGTGGCAGCTTGGGGACACCTCCCTGGAGATCGGCGTGGGCTCTCCTCTCCCGCCGAGCAGGAGGGAGGACCGACCCAAACCCCTGGGAGACCCAGAGCCACCCCAGCATGGCGGGAACTGCTATCTGCCCCAGGCCCAGGGGAACAAGTGCCACTTGGACCAGCTTGATAACAAACAGGGCTTGTTGCTGCTCAAACAACCCTTACAAAGCCAGCAGGCGGAAAAAAAATGCCTAAAACCGCTCAAACAACGCTGTGGGTGCCCTGGTCCCTGAGCTAAGTCCTTCTTCTAACCAGAAAACTACCTCTAACCCTCCAAACACCAGTTCAGCCCTGAACAAAGCGGTTGGAAATACCTGGGTTGGGTGTCAGGGGCTGTTTCTTCTCCACTCCGGTGGAGACATCACGCCCCAGCAGTGGTCCGCGTCCCCTCCCCACGGCAAGGGACAGCGAGAGGTGGCACGTAGATGGCGTGGGACCACCGGGCAGCGCAGGGGACACGATTCCCACAAGCCCAGCCGGGCATCTCCACGGGTACCTGCTCACGGGAGGTGGCCACCTAAAAACGCTTTGAGCTGAACTCAGTGGAGACGCTTCCTCCGTACCCCGAACGCCTCCTGATAGAACTTAGAGAAAAAGCCCCCTGCAAGGGCAGGGGTGGAGGAAGCAGACAACACACGGCAGAGCTAAATTCAAAGTCGTCAAAGTCAGAAACTTGGCGCGCACCGCGATTAGACCCGGCGTGTTTGTCCCCGGGGCCGCAAAACAATCGTGGCAGTAGGTGTGCTCTCCACGGGGCTAACCCAAAGCCTGCAACAGAAATACAACCCACAAACGGTAAAATTAACCATTTTTCCCCCCACCCCCACCCCAGACCTGCTGCAGAGCTACCTCCAGACTTTAAAAAAAAAAAATAAATAAAATAAAAAAGGAAATAAATTAGAGTCCCTTGTGCTGGAAGCCAGGAAATCTGGTGCAAGCTGGCCCCAAAACAAAAGTGAATGTGAAAATTCATCTCTCAGTGGTTCCGGGCTTGCGGGCAGAGCAACTGGCAGGTAACTGGGTGTCAAGGGGTGCGATGCGCCCCGGGAAACATCTCCTGAACCTCCAAAGGTGTACACGCCGTGCTAATAACCTATTCAAACTCGGGGAACTTCGTTAACTATGCGCTGCGCAATAAACGACACTGCTACATAAACAGAAGCACCCGAAGTGATGTTAAAACACTGGTTTTACCGCACTTTGCTGGGGAAGAGGAAAAAATGAGTAATTACAGAGTTCAGGCCAAGCAATGAGGTCACGGTGCAATCTCCAAGCAGCTTATGTGGCACCGGGAGGGTTTTTTTAAGGTATTTCGGGGAGCGGGCGGGAAGGCGGGGGGGTGGGGGGGGAGCACCCCCATAACTGCCCTGGCCTGTAACCACGGGATTTTGGGCGCACGCTTCCAGGGTGGGGAGAAGTTCCCTCCTATAGGGGATTTTTGGGGTGGAAAAAAAAATATATATATATATATATAATTTAAAATAAGGTTTGGGCTGTGACAGCAAAGGGAACTTCTCCTGCAGAGCCGCAGCACCCCCTCACCCCCCCCCCCCCCCGCACCCTCCCCCCCGCCGCCTCCCCGGGAGGTTTCGCAAGGGCTCGCTGCGGGAGGGGGCCGGGGATGCGACCCGTATCTCCCCCGTCCCCACGCGTGCGACAATCCCCCCACCCCCGGAAACATAAATCCGATGAGAGGTTAAAAAAAATAAATAAAAAAATGATAAATGAACTTTTTCCCGGCCCCCACTCACCAGGCGGCTGAGGCTGCGGCGGAGCATCGCGGCGGCGCCGGGCCCCGCCGCCCTCACCGCCGCATCGCCGGGCTCGGCTCCCTAGGTCTCCCACCGGCCGCCCCTCATGGCCCGCCGCGGGGCACGGCACGGCCCGCCTCGGCCCCGCGCTCGCCCGGGCTCGGCGCGGCTGGAGGCACTTCCCCCCCCCGGCTCCACACACACCGCCGCCACCCCCCCCCCCCCGCGCGCGCGCTTCTCCCGCCGTCACCGCCCGGGAGGCGGGAACCGGAGCCCCGGAGCAGCCTGGGAGCTGTAGTGCCGGGGGGGGGGACACAGTGCGCACACGCACGCGCACACGCACACACACACGCACACACACCCCCACCCACCCCCGGAGCAGCCTGGGAGCTGTAGTGCCGGACACACACACACACACACACTGCACACACCCCCCCCCCCCCCCCCACACACACCCGGAGCAGTCTGGGAGCTGTAGTGCCGGACGGACACACACACACACACTGCACACACACACCCACCCCACCCCACCCCCCCACACACACACACCCGGAGCAGTCTGGGAGCTGTAGTGCCGGACGGACAGACGGACACCCACACACACACACACCCCCCCCGGAGCAGCCTGGGAGCTGTAGTGCCGGGGGGGGGACACAGTGCGCACACGGACACACACACACCCCCACACCCCCCACCCCCGGAGCAGCCTGGGAGGTGTAGGGCCGGGGGGACACACACGCACTCCCGGAGCAGCCTGGGAGGTGTAGGGCCGCGGGGGGGGACACTGCATATATACAACCCCCCTGCCCTGGGCAGGGACACCTCCCACCACACCAGGTTGCTCCAAGCCCTGTCCAACCTGGCCTTGAACCCCTCCAGGGATGGGGCAGCCACAGCTTCTCTGGGCAACCTGGGCCAGGGTCTCACCACCCTCACAGCAAAGAAGTTCTTCCCCAGATCTCATCTCAATCTCCCCTCTTCCAGTTTAAAACCGTTCCCCCTCATCCTATGGCTCCTCTTCCTGATCAAGAGTCCCTCCCCATCTCTCCTGGAGCCCCTTGAGGGACTGGAAGGGGCTCTAAGGTCTCCCCGGAGCCTTTTCTTCTCCAGGCTGAACCCCCCCAACTCTCTCAGCCTGTCCTCACAGCAGAGGGGCTCCAGCCCTCGCAGCATCTCCGTGGCCTCCTCTGGCCCCGCTCCAACAGGTCCATGTCCTTCTGCTGTTGGGAGGCTCCAGAGCTGGAGGCAGTGCTCCAGGTGGGGTCTCATCCGAGTGGAACAGAGGGGCAGAACCCCCTCCCTTGTCCTCCTCTCCCCTGTGTCACAGCCATCCTAATAATCCTCTTAGAGCAAAAGTGCAGTCACTGCCCTGATGCTCAAGCAAATATCAGACACGCTTTGGAGCCCTGTCCCCCACCCCCTGAGCCATGACTGACCATGGATGATTCACCATCCTTTGGTGTTTCTCCCACTGCAAAACTCTTCCCAGGAGGCTCCAGGCCCATCCTCAGGAGATCACCCCTCAAGGCACTGCCTCCGGGTGAGGGGGTCAGAGCCAGCACCAGCCTGGTCCCTGGAGCAGATCCACAGCTCTCACCTCCCCATCCTGAGCCCAGAACTGCCCAGCATTCCCAGTGCCTCCAGCAGCACATGGGCCAAACCCGTATCCTCTTCCCTCTGGGCTGGGATAACACAGGGGTGGAAACCACGCTCATCTGAAACAGCTTCCTCCAGGGAGCATCTCCCTGGTCCAGAGGACACAGAGCAGGAGAATATTCATTTCCACGTAAACCAGAGACGTAACCTAACAAAATTTTGTTTGGTTCAACAAGGGCAAATGTAGGGTCCTGCACCTGGGGAGGAAGAACCCCAGGCACCAACATAGGTTAGGGATGGATCTTCTGGAAAGCACTACTGAGGAGAAAGATCTGGGAGTCCTGGTGGATAGCAAACTTCCCATGAGCCAGCAATGTGCCCTTGTCCCCAAGAGGGCCAATGGGATCCTGGGCTGCCTAGGGAAGAGTGTGGCCAGTAGGTCGAGGGAGGTCATCCTCCCCCTCTGCTCTGCACTGGTGAGGCCACAACTGGAATACTGCATCCAGTTCTGGGCTCCCCAGTTCAAGAGGGACAGGGAACTACTGGAGAGAGTCCAGCGGAGGGCAACAAAGATGAAGGGATTGGAGCATCTCCCTGATGAGGAAAGGCTGAGAGAGCTGGGACTCTTTAGCCTGGAGAAGAGAAGGCTGAGGGGAGACCTTATCTATGCTTACAAGTACCTAAAGGGTGGGTTGAAGGAGGATGGAGCCGGACTCTTTTCAGTGGTTTCCAGCGATAGGATGAGGGGCAATGGGCACAAGCTGGAACATAAGAAGTTCCATTCAAATATGAGGAGAAACTTCTTTCCGGTGAGGGAGCCAGAGCCCTGGAACAGGCTGCCCAGGGAGGTCATGGAGTCCCCTTCTCTGGAGATCTCCAAGACCCACCTGGATGCCGTCCTGAGTGATGTGCTCTGGGCAACCCTGCTTCAGCAGGGGAGTTGGACTAGATGATCTCTAGAGGTCCCTTCCAACTCTGACAATTCCGTGAATATCTAAATTATTTTTTTTTTCCTATCATGTTTTTGACATTGTTATTACCTGGTGATAAAACAGCCTTTTCCGGAACAATCCCCTCCGGTGCAGCACAGGGCAGGGAGTTTTCCCGGTGCCGGCAGCCCCGAGGACTCCCTGGGACCAGGGTAGGGGGAGCTGCTGTCCTCTCAGCCTTGCTCCTCTCTTCAAAAGCAGGTTTTCTCCCTGGAAACTGAGCAAAACTCACCTCGTTGCACTGCCACAGGGCCCAGAGAGCAGCTGTGGGCTTCCAGAGACCTGGGAAAACCTCCACGTATTTTCCACTTGGCTTTTGTTTTTTTTTTTTAAAAGCAAGAATAGTACTTTATTGATTTTATACCAAGGCTAAAAACAGCCATATTTGCTCTGCTTCAGCCCCGTCTGGCAGTTTTACGCAGCGTATCTCTAAGATCACCCAGAAAACCCACTCTGGGCAGCAGCAAAATGGCAGTCGAGTGTCAGAAAGGCAGGAATCTACTGGCTTTGGGTGGGGTTTTTTTGTTTGTTTGTTAGGTTTGGTTTTTTTTTTTTTAACCCCAGCTATGCCAGCGCAGCAGCGGGGGGGGGGGGGTAGGTGGGGGTTCCCACACCCCTGCTGAACACGGTGGCGTTCCCGAGGGGATGGCCGGCACCCATCCGAATCCCGAGCGCAGCCTTCCCGTCTTCCTCCCTGCAGCTGGGCTCTCTCTTACCTTTGGGCACAAAAGCCCAACCGCAACGAGAGGAAACCAGAAAACAATGCCAGGCGGCTCCAAACACAGTTTAAAATAATGAATGGGAATTGTTAAACAACTTCATATAATGCTTAACCGGTTTAGCTCTAGACTTCCCTCCCCCACAAAACAGCAGTGGGGAACTAAACTGAGGAGCAGCGCTATACCACAGCTTTTGCTCTGCTTTTCTTTTTTTTTTTTTCTTTTTTTTTTTTTTTTGCTGCTTTTCTCATGGCTTTCCAGCCTGTTTGTGTTGGCGAGAAGAGGGAGCTGCTGTTCTCAGGCGTTTTTTTCCCCCCCGTTGCAGGGCTCTGCAGTGGGTGTCGAACAGACCAGTGACGCCCCATGAGCCGCCAGCCTTTGGGCACCCGCGTGTTTCCAAATGCCAAGGCAGCCTGGTTCACCTAGAGGGGAAAAAAAAAAAAAAAAAGCAGCTATATTCTTCTGCTATATTCTTCTCTTCAGTATATTCCTCCAGGTACGGTTGCTCCTCATCTTTTACCTGCATTACCATTACCATTACCTGCATTTTACCATTTGGAATGGGCTGCCCAGGGAGGTGGTTGAGGCACCATCCCTGGAGGTATTCAAGAGAGGAGTTGACATGGTGCTCGGGGATATGGATTAGTGTTGGGTGGTGTGGTGGTGTGTGTGTGGGTTGTGTGTGGTGTGGTGTGTGTGTGTGTGGTGGTTTTTTTTTTTTTCCTTCATTGGTTGGACTAGATGATCTTAAAGGGTCCCTTCCAACCTAGGTGATTCTGTGATTAAGGTCATTAAATCCAACTATAAATAAATGCTGCTGGCTTTATTAAAAGTTTGCCGGAGTTAGAACTAAAAATGCAAGACTTAGGCTGCGGCACGGAATTAAGCGTTAGATAGGTAATTATCCGTAACGAATTGCCAACAGCGGCTGTGGTTAAGGCGTCAGAGGGAGACCTTCTTCCAAGGAGCTCCCAGACGAAGCCAGTCCGAGCAAACCAGCAGAGCTGGGAAGCAGGTTTGGTCTCCCGTACTCAGGCAGAGCAGAACCATGGTCTCCTGACATGGACCAGCCTGCTTAAATCCACCCGTGTCCCTGCTGACCCCCTGCACAGCCAAAGGCACGATTTCTCTGGAGAAATCGAGGCAACTGTCACCACCCCCCTTGGGCTGCTGACACAGCGGCCTCGGGGCAGCGAAACCCCTTGTCTCAGCAGAAACCATCCCCACAGAGGGGAAGCAAAACAACCCTGACTGGGCTTTTTCCCCACCCCAAAACAGCCTGCGGGACTTCAGCTGCTGGTGGGGTAGCAACTGGGTGAGCTCACGGGTCTTTTTCCAAGGGAATTGGGTTCTAATGCACCTTTTAATGCCGCAAAGAGCTGGTCCCCGTGCGGGTAACGCGTGTGGCACGAGGCAGCACCAAAGGGCCAGAGCCGGCAGGGACTCCACCCTGCATCCAGGCATCCCCATGGCAAGGGGACCACAAGGGGCAGGTCCCAGGGAGAATTTTGCACAATACAGGAGAGATAATCACAGATCTTTAAGGGACCTTAGGAATCATAGAATTATAGAATCATTTGGGTTCGAAGGGACCTTAAAGATCATTGAGTTCCAACCCCCTGCCCTGGGCAGGGACACCTCCCACCAGACCAGGTTGCTCAAAGCCCCATCCAGCCTGGTCTTGAACCCCTCCAGGGACGGGGCAGCCACAGCTTCTCTGGGCAACCTGGGCCAGGGTCTCACCACCCTCACAGCAAAGAATTTCTTCCTAATGTCTAATGTCAATCTCCCCTCTTTCAATTTAAAACCATCACCCCTTGTCCTATGCCTACACTCCCTGATAGAGTCCCTCCCCATCTCTCCTGTAGACCCCTTCAGGTACTGGAAGGCCACTTTAAGGTCTCCTTGGAGCCTTCTCTTCTCCAGGCTGAACAACCCCAACTCTCTCAGCCTGTCTTCATAGGAGAGGTGCTCCAGCCCTCTGATCATTTTTGTGGCCCTCCGCTGGACCCGTTCCAACAGGTCTGTGTCCTTCCTGTGTTGAGGACTCCAAAGCTGGACACAGTACTCCATGTGAGGTCTGACGAGATCAGAGGGGCAGAATCACCTCCCGTGACCTGCTGGGCAGGCTTCTTTTGATACAGCCCAGGATGCTGTTTGCTTTCTGGGCTGCCAGTGTGCACTAGCATCATCCAGTTCCACCCCCTTGCCACAGGGAGGGACACTTCCCACTAGACCAGGTTGCTCAAAGCCTCACCCAACCTGGTCTTGAACCCTTCCATACAGCTCCTCTGGGACCCATCACCACTTCAACCAGCACCAAAAACCAGTTGGTTGCCAACTGGTTTTGCCAGCAGACTGCCAACCTGGCCATGAGCAGATCCACCCAAGGGGTTGCTATGAACTAACTCACAACTCAGGAGAGTCCATCAAATCCTTTCACAAAACAGTTCTCATGTCCTGTAGCCTTTGTTTCTCATGTTCTCAGCGATGGAGGCTTTTGAACCTCAGTCCCTGGCCAGTATTTTCACAGGAGGTGAGAGCCAGACTCCTCACTAGACTGGGGCCACACTCTAACCCTCACTGCTTGTTTTTTTAACGTACACCTATTTTTGCACTATTCCTTGCTTCTTCTGCCACCGTGTGGCCAGTGAGAGGATGAGAGCTGGCTTTGGAAGCGCACGCCATTGGCTTGCCATGTGTTAAATTTGTTTTATGGATTTTTATATCCGGTGGAGTATTGAGTCAATGGAGAAATATTACTTCTCTTCAAGGTCCACCTCACCTCCTGACGAGTACTACAGATTTATCTTTAAAGCTGTGATGGCTTGAAGGAGATCTTGCTAATGAACTGTTGAGATTAACAGCTGATTTATTGTGAGGGCATGACCTCCCTGTTGACTTCCTGCTTGTGGAGCTCCTGCTCACATGGGGCAAGAGGAGCAGGGAAAGGACACTCACTGCTGACCACCACCGCAGCTACCTGCTTCCAAAATGGTTTTCTCCCCCCCCACCCCGAGAGTCATCCCAGGCCCATCTCCATCTGGGAAAGTCTGAGAGAGACTGGCAGAGCTCTGTCCTTGCCCAGAGGTACATCCATGTGCTGGGACCCCTTCCCTGGAGGGATGCGATGCGAAGGAGGAGCTGACAACACCATTTTTTCTTCCTCCCCTTCTCCTGAACAAGGCAGATCCTTCCCTGAATCAGTGACAAATGCTGTTTCATAAGAAATGAGAGCATTTTTTACCAGCAGAACCCCTGTCTGCTCACACCCAAGGCTTTCAAACCCACCCCGCAGTGGGCTTTGCTTACCTTGCCAGCACAGGGCTCACCAACGGGCACAGGGCCAGGAGCTCGCTTTCCAAAAGTGGCCAAAGCCACCCAAACACACTGCTGGAGTCCTACGCATGGCCTTTAGCTGCTGACATCTCTGGGTATCCCTCCTTGCCCCTCACCAGGGCAGGGTATAGCCTTCATCCTCCCCTTGCACCCATCTGCCCGGAGAAAGCAGGTTTCGGCCAGGATGGGCCAGCGAGCACCCAGTGTGAGACTGAAGGTGTTACAGGGAGGGTTTGTGCCATATTTGCAAAACACCCAGGAGGAAAGGAAGCCAATAATTCTGCCTGCAGAGGGGTTTGCATGGATGGAGGCCTCAGTGCTTCCCTTGGAGCCTGCGCATCCCGTCCCCCCCCCAAGATCAGCAAGCTACAAAGATATGAGGGGACTAGAACATCTCTCTTATGAGGAAAGGCTGAGGAGTTGGGTCTGTTTAGTCTGGAGAAGAGAAGACTGAGGGGGGATCTGATCAATACTTATAAATACTTAAAGGGTGGGTGTCAGAAGGATGGGGCCAGTCTTTTTTCAGTGGTGCCCAGTGACAGGAGGAAATTGACACAAACTGGAACATAAGAAGTTCCACCTAAACATGAGGAGGAACTTCTTTCCTGTGAGGGTGGCAGAGCTCTGGAAGAGGCTGCCCAGAGAGGTGGTGGGAGCCATCTCTGGAGACATTCAAAACCCACCTGGACACGTTCCTGTGCAACCTGCTCTGGGTGGACCTGCTCTGGTTGGACTAGATGGTCTCCAGAAGTCCCTTCCAACCCCATATCATTCTGTGATTCTGTGAAAGGATCACACAGGGCCAGTTTCTCCCCAAGTACATTTAAAATCAATTTATCACTCCACCGGTGGCTTTCTTTGCTGGAGCAGGGTACAGGGCTCAGGTGCTGGTCGCTGGGAGCCCGTGCAACCATTGCACCTTGTAACCTATGAACACAAACCTAGCAAAACCCCCACAAAATATCTGCAAAATCACCCCCAAACCTCTTCCTACAGCTGCACCATAGCAGGTGAGTTGTAAAGTCTAACAGAGAGCACAGCCAGGGCAGCAAGAGATCTATGCCACAGGGTGGGAATTTGGGCTAGAGTCTTGCTAAACCCAGCCACACTGAAATAAAAATGCAGTTGAATAAGGTGAAAGTTCTCCCACAGACAAGGCCTGAGCTCTTACTGCTGCAGAAGACTTTAAAATGAAAACTTTTAGTTAATAAATTGGCTCTTGATCCCATATTCAGGGATATTCTGTAGCAAAAGCCCTGCTAATTAATACACTGATAGTCTTTCTCAAGGGGCACTTCCCCCTTATAGTCTGAAATAACCTATTCAAATATGCAGTGACTTACAGAGCGATAATTTATGAAAGAGAAAGACTAACAATTTTAGTTAACAGAATTTCCCTTTTTAAAAATGAGCTTTTTATAAGAGGAGGGAAAAAAAACCCAGCAAGTATATTTGGTACATGATGTGACAAATTTATCTACCTCAGACTCCAGCACATTCCCTTGTGCCCTGAAACAAATACATCCATTAAATAAATTTGATTATATCCTTCCTCCTCCTGCCAGCAATAATGTCTCCAACAAGGCTCATTTAACCTAGAAAGGGAAAGTTTTCACATTTTGTTAATTTCTAGTCCTTGTTATCTTCTCTTTCCCTGCAAAGTCTTAATAGCCTCTTTCATAACAATCAAGAGAAGCTTGGGGAGTTACCAAGTCACCTAATTAAGCCTTGGGTTTCGTGGTTTTTTTTTTTTTCTAACAATTCTGCAGAATATATTACAGCAAACTCTCCAGCTCTCATTTTTAATGTAATACAGCAAAGGATCTACAACTGATAAAAACTCGAAAGAAACCCTGCGCATGGTTATTCATTATTCAATGTACATGTCCCCTGAGAGCTGGAGGGGACCCAAAGCCGCCCGGTATCACACACCACCATTTCTCAGCTCAATGCTTTGAATGATCTCAAGGAAATTGCCTGTACCCTAGTGTGTTTACCCAGACAAAGTAAAAAGTATTTTCCAACACTTCCTTTATCTGACTGGACTGGGAAACTGCCCCAGGAGCGTGCTGGCACCCAGCCCACCTGAGTCAGAGGGTAGGAGCTGCGAGCATGAGAAAGTGTACAGAGCAATCAACTTCTCAGGCTCAGAAAATCTTCCGCTTCAGGCTTTTATCAACCCAGACACCCATTCCAAAGTTTAAAAATCCACTAACCTTGCCCACATACATTTATTTAAGTACGTACATACCATAAGCAGCTTTCAGCAAATGTGTAACCCGAGAAAGAGCCTTAATGCTGTACTATCAGCATGTCTGTGGTACCTCCAGCCCTATCCCAAGGGAAGGCAACAGCCAGGGACCAGAGGCTGTTGCAGGAAAAGACATTTTTTTATTATTTCTTTTACCTTTGGTCCAGAACAGTAGAGCAGTGAGCCACACAAGAAAGACCTTCACCATCCCAAGTCTGTTCCCAGGAAAGCCCTGGTCTCTCCTTGGCTGTATATATGACCTACAACATCTGATGGGAATTACAGGGGGGCTGGTGGGAAATGAAGAGCACCTGCAGGCACTCTTTGCCTTGCAAAACACCCCTTAGCAAGGATCACTCACACTTGCACTTAATTGCCTTTACAACCCTAAATCAATGTCCAAAATCCAGCGTCCGGGATTTTCTCTCAAAAAACGCTTCCTGGTTCCTTCTTCTGTAATTTGGAGTTAGCAGAAGAGAGGACACAGAACCATCATGTTTTTCACACAGTCACAAATCTCTGTCTCTTAATTAAGTGGTTTTCCCTTGTCACCACACGGCTCCCCGATATGTGGAGCGCCCCAGAACTGGGCACCCCTTCCCCCTCCTGCCCCATGGTGTGTGGGACATCCTGGGAAAGGCTGATTCCCAAAAGATCTCTGTATCTGAAAGCTGGAAATGATGGTAAGACCCACAATGGTTCACGCTCCCCCCAGAAAGGCTCATATAGGGGGAAAAATACAGAATTGAGTTTTTACTCATAAAATACAACGTTGAATGTACAGTAGGAGAGATACCTGTGTATCTTAACACGAGCTTGCTGTGGGGGGACCTCCTGCCCTCTCCACACTTGTGGGACAAGTCCAGAGGAGCTCTCAGGGTCAACATCACCTTCCCCATCCTCTCCTGGGGGTCAAGAGGAGCAAGAAGGGTTTAAAAAATAAAATATAATTGCTGTCTAAGCCTAGCCAGCAGGCAGAGAGCATAAAGAAGTGGGACAAACCACAGCAAGGCCATGGGTGCAGCTGGAGGGGCTGGCAGCCTCACCAAATGGTCCCATTTGTCTGGATCTCCTCCAGGTTCTTCCCACTGCCCAGCAAGCTCAGTGACGTGCTGTACATGGGAGGGCTCGGCAGCGTTTTTAGAATCATAGAATTGTTTAGGTTGGAAACGACCTTTAAGACCATCAAGTCCAACCATTAACCTAATGCTGCCAAGTTCACCACCAAACCATGTCCCTGAGCACCACATCTACAAGTCTTTTAAATAAATTTTGCACTGACCAAGCAATGCTCTCCCCACCCCTCTACTCAAAAGTGTCTCTCCTACTCTCCAAATTTCAGCCCACGCAGTTAAATTTTGATAGCGATAACAGGCACCAGGAAAAAATCTGACTGTGCAAAGCAATGTCGGTATGAGGAGGTGGGACCGGCCCTGCCCTGGTGTAGGTGTAAGCCCTCAGGTCCTCACTGAAACATCTCTTCATCTCCTCCTGGCACCGTACGAACCTTCACCAACCTTTGCAAAGCTCAGCCAAGCGCAGCCTCCCTCCCTTCATCCCTCAGGCTGAGAAGGACGCGTGCCGTGGAGAGAGCTGCTGGTGGCTACGACGGTGGCCACGACGGTGGCCATGGGTTCCCTGAATGAGGACCGTCGAAGGGAAGCGGGCTGCAGATGTGCAAAACTCACACCCGCTTCTGCATCACCAGTTTGCAACAAATGCAGCCACAGCTCAGGCTGATGCACCACGAAAACCCTCGTGGGAGCTGGAACCAGGTTCTGCCTTACCTGACCCTCCTGAGACGGCTCCTCTGGAAACCTGGAAAGGAGGATATACTGGATAATATCAAAATGCTTAAATGCAAAGCAGGCTTGTGCCACCCAGCTGGCTCCAGTCCTCCCTGCAGAAAGTGCTGTTGGTACCATTTACTTTCTGCACCAGTGGAGAGAAGATGGGGCTCCCCTGGGGCAGTTGCTGTGGCATCGCTCTGTGCTTCTCAGCACATTTGGAGCTCCAGCGCTTTCCAGCAAAGCTGAGACTCACGGGAGGGTGCTGCTCACCACCCCCTCGGTTTTGGGGGCATCTCCCCGAGACACCACGCCTGGGCTCAGCACCCACCACCACGGGTGGACACACCAGGACCTGCCCAGGCAGAGCTGCAGCTCGCCCCGCTGGCAGCAGGCAGTGCCACCGAGGACCATTCCTCCCAGAGACCTACTTCCCCCACTGGTTATTCAGCTACTGGGCTCTAAGACGAATAGCAGGAGGAGAACGATGAAAAAAGGAGCCTGCCCACCCCTCCTGCCTCAGGTGGGCACCCCCTGCTACAGCCTTACCCCATGGCACAGAGGAGCCACTGATTAATATCTTTTGGGTTATCTTTGGTCGCACAGATCTCAAGATCTCATTTCTGAGATGTTTCTGGCTTTGAGATAGGCCATTTATAACCACGGAGTTGTTGCTGCTCACCTTTTCAAGAAGATAAAGTTTGTATTCCCGGTTGGCGCAGACCAGGGTTGTCTCCTGGCTGCAGGAGGAGGGATTGGCTGTTCTACAGCCACGGGAACACCAGGATAAGGGGGATAATTTTGAAATATATTTGAACTGCCTGTCTGCACCACTCACTGGAGATCATTGTGTCAGGGGAAAGCGCGTTAGATCAATCTAACCAGTTTCTTACAGCCGTTCCCAGGGAAAGTTTCATCCAGCGGCTCCGCAGGGCCAGACAGACCAGTTCTGCCTGTGGACTTGTCTCGCTGGCTGATTCCTCCATCTTGGGGTGTCACACAGGGCACACTGTGTCCTAGCGTGGCTGAAGGTGGCTGTGCCCAGGAGCTGCTCTGCTGGGAGCCACCGGGAGCACCAGAGGGAGCTGATGGATGCTCCCAAACCCGCTCAGCTCCCGCTCCCCACCCAATTCCAGAGCCATCGTGAGCAAGGCTCAGCCCCAGCACAGCCACGGGCTGGTTTGGGGTGACGGCTGTCTGGGGGGGGCCTTGACCCACTCTGGTGGGTGTGAGAGAAGTGTCCATTAGAGGGGATAAACTTTTAATCCATGACCCTGGCAGAAGGAGCCTGGCTGGCAGCCCCGTGGGGGCACACACAGCCCCATCCCACCCCCAGAGAAGGGGCTCCACCGCGGGCAGGATCCTCCTGCTTTGCCCACCCATGGAACCCACAGCACTGGCACCACATGGATCTCCACCAGAGAGAGACATAAAAGTGCTGTATTTACAGGCCAGTATGAATTTGTTGGTCTTGTTATTTACAGTTTGTTTACAAGTAATCACTATAGTCACGGCCAGTTGGATCTGTCAGAGATTTACAGCAGACTGGCACGGCAGGGTAGCCAGAATTTCTCTTCCCTCTCAGCCCTGCCGAGGGAAGGGCTTTAGTGATTTCCCCCCACCCCGGAGTGCGAAAGCCTGGGCTGTTAATCAGTAACTGGGGGAGCCCAGGCGACTCATGCTCTGCTACTGGGCACAGCTCAAGTCCCAGCGCTGTTACAGCCCTGGAGGGAAAAGTGCCACGCTCCGGACTCCATGTGAAGTGTTTCCAGGGCCAATGGCTGTTTTCCCTGCATGGGCACCCAGCCGGGCAGCGTGAGCCACCCAGCATGGCCCAGTCACTGCCACAGCCCAGCTCTGCCAGACACGGTGTGTGTCACCGATGGGCTGTGATGCCCCATCCTTGGAGGGGTTCAAGGCCAGGCTGGATGGGGCTTTGAGAAACCTGGTCTGGTGGGAGGTGTCCCTGCCCAGGGCAGGGGGTTGGAACTGAATGATCTTTAAGGTCCCTTCCAACCCAAATTGTTCCATGATCCTATTATTCTATGATTCTATGTGTTGGGATGTGGGTGCTGCTTGCTCTCCTGTCTCAGAGCTGAGCTGAGCACAGATCACGGACTGTCCTGGACTGCAGGTGCCAGGCTGGCAGTGACACAGGAGCATTTTGTGCTGCCTGTGGGTCACCACTGTCCCTCCTGGGAGGACGGCAAGATCAGAAGGAAGGTTCCCCTCCTGGGAAGGAGCCTCCAGTGGCCTCCACCACCACATCTGTCATTGAACTACACAAGTCTTCGCTGACAGGCTGGAAAGATGCACAGACAACACAGGCATCACCCCCCTCCACCGTGCGAGGGGGGTCCTGACAGCCCTGCCAGGTGAAGCTCCCCTGCAGACCATCCGTGACTGCCCTCCCACCTTCACCAGCAGGAAACTCGACTGGTCCAGGCAGCAGCCAGGGACTGACTGAGGGGCCGAGTCAAGACGGCTTTGCCTAGGCACGGGCCAATTCAAGAGACAGGCTTTTCCCCTGGGATATTTCCTCCGATCTTCCTCTTTTCCACCGTCTCAGTCAAGTTCAGAACAAGCCTTCCACGGAATACTAACACGGGGTCGGCAAGTGGCCGTCTGTTTCCTTTCCAGATGGGTTTGTAGCCCGGCTGCCAGAGAGGCATCTTACAAAGGGACTTTTGTCTCACTGCTGCAGATCCCTGGCTTTCAAGCCATGCAGAGGACAATGATGCTGTTCATGCCCCAGGACTGCCAGCCCTGGACAAGCACCCCAGGAGCCCTGCACGAGCGTGGGTCCCACTGCCACTGCATCCTGGGGTCCCCTGGGACCACACATCCCCTGAGACATGCCTTCCTGCTCAGGGGACGATGGTGGACTGCTGCTTCCTCTGCTCCTGCCTCATCTTCAGAGCCAGCATCGCCCGGCGGTACAAGTCTGGGGAGGAAGGGAAGTGGTCAGGCACTAGAGGGGTTAAGCCCTGGGGTCCAACCTGGCACCTTCACTGAGCGAGGGCTGCAAGGACCCCCAAGGCTCCAGCACTGTCCACTTGTGTGGCCTCCTCGCATCCCACCCAAAGGCAGAGATGGCAGCATCTGCCTCCCCAACAGCCCCCACCCTGCCCTGCAGCAGCACTTGCTTGTGCCCGTGTCCCTACACCAAGCACCCCACAGCCAAGGGTTCCTGCACAGCTCACACCCCGCTCCCAACAGGCCAGACCCCCCAAGTGCTTTGCAGCAAAATCTGTCCTGGGAAATACCAACCAAAAGTACTCGAGACCTCCTCACGCTGCTGCTCCACGGCAGGTTCCTGCGACTTGATTTTGTTCTTGATTTTCTTCTTCTTTTTCTTTTTCATGCCCTGCACTAGATGGAGAAATACAAGATTTCAGGCACCACACCGGGGGAGAGAACGCGTTTATCACCAAACCGGCCAAGAGGACTGCTGCTGGTGGATCTGCCATCCTCCATCACCTCCATGCATCAGCCCCTGCAGAGACGCTCAGAGATGTCTCTCCTTTTCCCTGGTCAGACTCCCACAACCCCGCTCCGATCTCAGCTGATCTGCAAGCAAAGCTGATGGAGACAGCGGAACCGGCATTCTGGCACATCGCTGCATTACTGGTCCCCAAACCACCCCACAGAGTGGCTCCAAGAGTCCCAACGTGTGGTGCCAGTGGTGCCAGCGGCATTGCGCAGCCCCCTCTCACCTGGGTGGGGGGTGGCTGTCCCAGTGGGCATGGGTTCCTCCTGCCCGACCCTGTTGGGGGGCAGCAGCCCCCCAGCAGCCCCAGCTCGGCTGTCACCCACTTCTCCTGGTCCCTCCAGCTCCTCGGCTAGGCTTGGCTGCCCTGAGCCTTTCTTCTTCACCTTCACCTTCCTCTTCCTCCTCCCGGGGCCCTTTGTGCCCTCCTCCTGGGCAGGGTAAGGGGGATAAGGGGAAGGTGGTGGGACCCCGCTTCCATCCCGCCCCCTCCCGGGGTGGTGGTCTCACTCACCAGGGGGAGGAGGCGGCGGATGGGCCGCAGCGGCCGGTACTCCCCCGTCTTCCCCGCACCGTCCCGGGCATCCTCCCCTGGGGGCGGCGGGTCCCTGGCGGGGCGAGAGCACGGCGGGGGTTGGGGGGTGAGCCCCGTGGGGGGATAGGGGGAGAAGAAGAATGGGGATGGGGACATGCACAGACAGAGCCCCGCACCCACCTGCGGGCGGGGGGGCGGCCGCGGGCTGCCCTGGGACCGGGACCGGGCGGCGGATCGGCGGCGGGCGGCGGGACGGGGGAGGCGGGGACGGTGCGGAGGAGCCAACGGAGCCCCTGCAGGGTGGCCCGGACCGGACCGGCGGGGTGGCCCCTCTTGGCGACACAGGGCTCCTGCGGGCGGAGGGGCAGGGTCAGCCCCTGCGGGCGGGGAGCCGGGGGCGGGGGGGGGGGGGGGAGCGGGGCCGGCGGGGGGAGCCCCGCACTCACGATGCGACAGGGCGAGCGGTTCTCGTTGACCAGCCGCTCCAGGGACAGGCGCTCGATCAGCTCGCAGGGCAGCAGGGCGGCCGCCGCGTCTTGCTTGTTGGCCAGCCTGGGGAGAGCGGAGGGGGTGGCCATCACCCTGGCCTCCGGGCGCCTCGCCGCACCACGGCAGGGGAGGCTGGATGCTTTCTCCCAGTTCGGCTGTGGTTAGGCAAAGCATTGCCCTGGCCTGTACCCAGTGCTGGAGCCCCCTCCCCAGCCCCTCTCCCAGCACTCCCCGACAGCCCCCTGGGTGCCACATCCCCCACAGTGGCCCGGCCACGCTCCCCGCGACCACAGCAACGATTTCCTACTCACCTCCCTCACCCCAAACCCTACAGGTCACATCCCTGGGACTCGGCCTTACAGTAAGATGGGCTTCCCGGAGACATCGGGGTGGCTCAGGACGCGGCTCAGGACCTTGCGGGCCTCCTCCATCCGTGCCAGGTCACTGGAGTCCAGGACGAAGAGGAGCCCGTGGGCTGAGCTGTAGTGGCTGCGCCAGGCGCTGCGGGAGCGCTGGCCACCGGGCAGGTCCACCAGAGTCACCTCGAACCTGTCCACCCGCAGGAGGGTCTGGCCGGGCTGCGGCGCGGGCAGCACCTCGCCGGTCAGCGCTGCACGCAGGGAGAGGGCAGAGAGCTGGCACAGTGAGCCCGGGACCATCCCTCCGGCACGTCCCTCCTCCTCCCCCAGCCACATCCCTGCTCCAAGGTCTGCCCAGGGCACAGCCAGTGCGCCCCCTGCACATTTCCCCCAGCCCAGCAGCTGTATTTCAAGGGTCTCGGTCCTTCAAGGCTCAGGGACTTGGTTGCCAAGGCCTGTAAAGCTGCTGCCCCCTGCCAAGGCCATCTCCTGGGCCATGCTGCTCCTCACCTCTCTCTATGTCCATGACGATGGAGGTTTTCCCCGCGTTGTCCAGCCCCACGACGAGGAGGGTCACCTTTCTGGGGAGTGACAACAGCGGGTGAGCATTGCAGAGAAAGGCTGTGCTCCCTGGGGAGCGGTGACCCCTGCTAGCCCTTGGGCTCCCAGGCAAGGGACTCTGAGCACAGCAGACGCGCTTTGGCCAGGAGAGGGGCAGGACAGTGACAGAGGCTCTGGCTGAGATGGGGACAAGGGCAGGGATGGTCCCTGGTGCCCATGGAGGGGACGAAGGCAGGCACAGGCATCTGGAGCCACCCCACCACTGTGGTACAGCCACACTGGTTCCCACAGCAAGGATTTATTTTCAGATCATATAGGATTAAGCAATGATATGCACAGGTCGAAGAGGTTGTTCCTTATATGCAAACAGTTAGTGATGATTGCTCTTGGTGTCCTTCCTGGTCGGCGAGTTACGGGTATACACAGCTAGGGAGAGGCAGCAAGGACATTTTACGAGCTTCTGCCTGGGCTCAGGAGGTTTTTCCTGTTGCTAACCAGTCCTATGGGGTCTCCAGCGACGTGCTCCACCGGAGACACGCGCAGAACCTTTTCCCTGAGGTTGACAAGCCACAGGAGTCATTCGCCACGTTGTTTTCTTCCTTAAACATACAGACCGGGCTGCGTGGGTGGCACGGCTCCACCTCCTGCGTTAGGGCAAGGTGTCCTCGCCGGTGGGGGAGGACCATAAACCCCCTCACCTCCCGCAGCGTCTGCCCGGGTTGGTGCAGCACCATCCCCAGGGAATTAACCCAGGTCTCCCAACACACACAAGCACAGCAGGCATTTCAGTTCACACCCACCCACCCCCCCCCCAGCTTTCCTGGGGGGCTGCTGGCTCTGCACAGGGGGAATCCCACTGGGAATTCCCGTGTGTGCACCCCTGCCATCCCTGCTCCCCCCCCTGCCCAGCTCCTGGCTGCTGGAGGGGCCGTGGGGACACGCGTGTGCCTTGCTCTGCATTTCGGGAATGGTTCCTGCCATGGCCATCGCTCTCACAGTGTTACCGCACCTGTGCCCTCGCCGGTAAACGTTGTGCCCCCCTGGGGAGCCCCGAGGTGCAGGGTCCTACCTGATGGGCTCCTGGATGGCCTGCAGCCACGACCAGCAGTGGGAGAAGAGGTGGAACATGCTCAGCAGCCCAGCGCGGAGGGATGGCCTCTCTTCGGCACCTGCAAAGCGAGCAGCCCCGTTGTGTCCCCGTGCTCTGTCCTCCTGCCCGTCCCTGTCACCTGTGCTGGGGGGGCATCTCACCCCAGGGTGCCCCATCCCACCTCCCAGCACTGCTGCCTCCAGCCTGGCTCACACAGGCCAAGCCTGGGGACAAATCCTAGCCCCCCTCCCCTCCAGGGCACGGACCCTGCCCCGGCAGCCCCTTCTTGCACGGCAGGAGCATCAGTCAGCTTGTCACCTACTCGTCCCCGCCGCGCAGCCCCTGCTCACATCCCCTCTGCGTAGCAGCTGCTTAAATCTAATCTGGATTTACATTACTTACTCCTCGCAACCTCCTTAATCCCGGCGGGTCGGCCCAGGCCGGTGGCCGCTGGGACATGGAGTGCCGTGGGGCTGCCGGCCGTGCCGGATGGTGGGGCATGGCACTGCGTTACCCACCCGCGTGGCAGCGGGCAGCCTCACGCCTCCGTGGCTGGTTTAGGTGGTTTGTGGCAGGGACGTCGCCTGACAGCCCACGTGGGGTTTCCGGCTGAATTAGTGTCGCCTCTAACGAACGGCGTCCCGGGCTCCTCACTGCCTAATCCCTGCGTGGATGTCGTCTCGGGAGCCCCCGCGGGGTGTGCGCGGCTCTGCTGCCCACCCAGGGGTCCCCTCTGCCCCGGGCTGGGGGACGTCACCACTCACTGCTTCTATTTTGTGTCCCCCAGGGGTCCCCCTGAGTAGCAGCAGGTCTTGTGCCACTCAGAATAGAAATACCAACCAGCCCAAGCAGGTGCCTGCATGGGAGCAGGGGGAAGGTGGGGATCCTCGGACGGGGGGGCAGGGAGAGGAGCCAAAAAAGCCTCGACTCCTTGATCTGCAGCCCCAAAGCATTTATCATAGAATCATAGAATGATTTGGTCTGGAAGGGACCTTAAAGGCCATCTAGTTCCACCCCCTGCCCTGGGCAGGGACACCTCCCACCAGATCAGGTTGCTCAAAGCCCCCTCCAGCCTGGCCTTGAACCCCTCCAGGGATGGGGCAGCCACAGCTTCTCTGGGCAACCTGGGCCAGGGTCTCACCACCCTCAGAGTGAAAAATTTCTTCGTAATATCTAATCTTCTCAAGTTTCCTGCTGCCTGCCCCGGCCAGGGCTGCCCTCCCTAGCATGCCGTGTGCGGAGGAGAAGAGGCCACACAAGGATGTCTGAGCTTTGGGTGGGGGGTGTGGGGTCCAGAGAGATGAGGACATGAGACCCTCCAAAAGCCATGCTGGGAAGCAACCAGTGATCTCGCTGGCTCACATCGGGCCATCCTAAACCACCCAGTGCCAGCAGCACTTCCTCGACCCAGCCACAAGCCGAGGATGCTGAGATGCTGCCAGGCGTCCCACACCCCTGGGGTGGCCCTGGGGGTGTGAGCCGAGGATGCCAAGGTGATGCCAGACGTCCCGCACCTCTGGGGTGACCCTGGGGGTGCGAGCCCAGGATGCCCAGGTGATGCCAGGCGTCCCACACCTCTGGGGTGACCCTGGGGGTGCGATCTCAGGCTGGGCACGGCCCCTCGCTCCAGCCCCACACGCTGCTGGGAAGCTCAGCATCCACCCGTGGGCGAGGGAGGTGGCCCGGAGCCACGCAGCAGTTAATGATTGATGGAGAAAGTTTCCTTACCGATATCGCAGCCACGTGTGACGATATTTGGGGCCACTGTTCACCCCCACGCCCCTGTTGGTGGCTACACCCCAGCTGCCTTAGCCTGCCCCAAGGACACAGCCCTGTCCCCAGCCCGATGGCCTTTCCCAGTCGCTGGTAGCCTGCCGGGACCACGGGCAGCCCCAGGTTTGCAGGTGGCACGGGGCTGGGAAGCCTTTTGGAGAATTAGCCGTACCAGGGCTGAAATGACTTGCTGGCAGCGTCAGCGCCTGTCTCTCTCGGTGCCAAGGGGTGGCACTGCCAGGGGACAGCCGGGCAGGGTACAGGAAGAGGCATGACCACAAGTGCTATAAATAGGGAAGTGCCATGTGGCAGGTAGCCCTGGAGGGGCTGTGAGAGCCGGTCTCCCTCCAGCACCAACGGGTTTCTAGAGGTCTCTGAGCTGCTTTTGTGTCAAAAATGGACTGGGAAACCCCCCGGGCGCCTGTGGCAGCTCCAGGTCACTCCTCCCAATGCACACAGACAGGGCTCAACTGCTGGGAAAACCTCAAAACCCACCCCAAATCTGGTGAAACCCACACTCGGCTCCGGCGAGGTGACGTGAGGGCCAAGCCCGGAGCAATGGGCATTTTGCTGAGCCAGGGCTCAGCTTACAGATGGGCTGCTGGCCCTCCGCCCAGGCAGCCGGCCGGCTGGGGTGCAGCCCCAGTCCCTCTGCCAGCGTGTGGGGACCCCCCCCAGGCGGTGCCAGCGGGGACCTGCAGCCGCCGTCCGGGTTTCCTTGGTGACTGTTGCCAGGTGAGAAACTCCAAGGCAGAATTTATTATCTTGGTGGATAACTGGAGATGCTCCTCACCGGAGCTGTTACCGGACTGTGCCCCGTCACCGTGCCAGGCTGGACCCTGGAGCGCCACCGCTGCTAGCAGGACCCCCCCCGAGGGAGGGCCGTGCCTGGGGCGCTGGGGCTGCTCAGCCCCGGCATCCCTTCCCGGAAGGCAGCACGTGTTTTGGGGCTATTTCTGCCCACTGGAGTGTCGCAGGCGAGGGCAGGAGGCGAAACCACAGGGACCGCAGAGTGGCACAGATGGACGTGGGCTGGCGGGTTGCCCTGCCTTGGCTTCCCTAAACCCCGTGAGTACGTGTCCGGGCTGGCATCGGGCACACCGGGACCCCTGTCGGGGACCCCCAGGGTGAGGAGCAGAGCTGGGGGGGTGGCAGTGGCGAGGCTGGGGGAGTTTGTACATGGGGAATCACGGCTTGCCAGGGAAAGCAGTGTGCAGCACAGAGCTATAGGGGCTGCCTGTAGCATTTACCGAGAGCCTTGAGCTGGGGTGGCACCAAAACCCAGGTGTCAGCAAGGACCGAGAAGTCCCAGTGGAAATATTTGCTCAGAAACACATTGTTCCTGCCCAAAAAAGCATCCATGGCAGGGGAAGGTCACGCACGGGCTTTGGGGAGGGACCCATCTTTCTATTTAACGCGTGGGACGACGGCAGCAGCAGGGTAGATATGCAAATAGCCGCATCGTCCCTTTAAATCCCAGCACGGCTCTGGTGGCTAACGATAACCCCGGATCATACGAGCTCCTAAATCCCAAGAGCTAATTACAGGCGAACGCCCCGCGCTCAGGCTGGAAATGCAAGATAATTACAGCCTGCGCCACGAAGACCTGTTGGTGATGAACTGGGGCACTGGGGATGGTTGCTGGCGATCCGGCCGTGCTCCCCACCGCCGCACCAGCAACCATTTTGCCAGTTATTTTGGGCAAAGGAGGTTGTTTTTCTGGAGTTCTCTTCTCCCCCACCACCACCCTGGGGTGGATGGAGAAGCAGGAGAGGAAACGTGCAGGAAGCTGGTTACTTTTCACCCAATTTCTGGCTGGGTGCTTCCCAGCTGGAGCACGCACGAATTCACGGGAGAGGCTTGGATTTCAGTGCCAGCTCCTCCGTCGGGTTTTGCTCTGCTCCCCGCTGCACAGGGAAGCTGCCGGCTCGCTCCTGGAGCTGGCTGATGCCCCTATGTTGGCTACAAGCCTTCCCCGGGCTCCTACGGTGGATTTTCTGGGAGCATTACAGTGCTCCAGCTGCTTTCCCGCAGCAAAGCACGGGGGAAAGGAGAGTGTAACCCATCCCTCCCACCTGCCAGGATGCCCGGGCAGGCGCAGTGGCAGCCTGGCCGGGTTAGCACCCTGTATACTCTTACAGCAGGTGGGACCTACGGGGGGGGAATCAGTTAATTAAAAGTAATTTTAACCCTTCCTGCCTGGTTTAGTGTTACAGCGTCACCCGCTGCCTGATCTGGGACAGTAGCCGGAGAGGTATGACTTCAAAATATGTAATTATGGCAGCAAAGACCTATAGATGCAGCCGAAGAAGGTAACTCTGGTTGGTTGTTAAAGAGTTTAAGCAGTGGGATGGCCCCTGCCGGAGGGACCCCAGCCCTGGCCGTGGGCTCAGCGCGGCCTCCAGCCCTGCAGTGAGATGGAGAGGGATGAGGTCCTTAGGGAAGAGCCAGGTTTTTCTCCCAGCAGGATAAAGGAGCGAAGCTGGACAAGGAAACAGAGCGGCAAAAGCAGTCGCATGATGAAGCAAATGGAAAAAAAATATTTCCCCAACCAGAAATTATTCCACAGGCTGCTGTGACAGGAGAAAGTACAGCTGAGTTATTGAGAAAGCAATGCAAAATCCAAACAGTTTAGTCTCTGGAAACCAGTCATTTGCAAAGCTATTTCCAAACTAAGTAAAAAGTTGCCGGCTGGCAGATCCCTGGGAAACCCCCAGCTGCCAGCCCAGCCGGTCGGGGCAGGGTGGCTGTGCTGAGGGGACACGACTGTCCCCCGTTTGCTGCGTGTCAAGCTGGGAAACACTTTGTGATTTCCACTTCATCCAGCACACGGGGTCTTTTGGGGATCAACACGTCCCCACCACCGCTCCGTGCGGTGCGTGTTTAATCCTCGGCACAGAGCGCGTTCCTGGGGGATGGTTCTGATCTGAAAGGACATTGGGGAGGTGGTGGGGGGGACACGGTCAGCCCCGCACCCTGAGCCACTGCCTCCACCTCTGTGTGCAGGGCTATATTTGGGAAGCTGCAGCGTGCTCTTGGCATGTCCCGGGGAGCGATGTCTGCTCCGGGTCCTAGCGCGGTGGGAGAGGAGAGGAGAGGAGAGGAGAGGAGAGGAGAGGAGAGGAGAGGAGAGGAGAGGAGAGGAGAGGAGAGGAGAGGAGAGGAGAGGAGAGGAGAGGAGAGGAGAGGAGAGGAGAGGAGAGGAGAGGAGAGGAGAGGAGAGGAGAGGAGAGGAGAGGAGAGGAGAGGAGAGGAGAGGAGAGGAGAGGAGAGGAGAGGAGGAGCTAGCAGGAGCCAGCCGGCAGCTCTCCCCCTACCTGGGCTCTTTAAGGGCTCTGGCAAGGAGCTCCCTGCCATTTCCAAACAGCTTCTCTCTTCTCCTTTTACAGGAGCCCAGCCGCCCGGCAGGCGTGTGTAAAGCAGCCATGGCTATTTTCAGAGTGAGAGGTGGTAGGGGAGCCAGCTCCCACCCCAGGCACGGCCCGGGCTCTCGCACATGGATGCCCACGCGTGTCCGCAGGGGCTGGGAAAACTGCACAGCACATCCCCCATTTCAGCCAGCGCTGCCAGGGCCCTGTGCTCATGGTGCGTGGTGTGAACACTGGGATTAAACAAATAATGAAGGCCGGGATTAAGAAAATAATGAAGCTGGGATGCTCTCCAGGAGCGGGCAGGCGTTTGTGGGGACAGGAGGACTGACAGCCGCACGTGGTGGCAGGACTGGGGCTGGCGCCATGAGCATTGCCGGGTGGGGGGAGACTCCTGGGTGCTGGTGCAAGGCACAGGGCAGGGACTCAGGTGGCACCGTGCCACACTTGTGCAGGGAAAACAGTGTTTTCTCCTTCCCTTTGCCTTTCCTTTTCCTATCCCAGCTCCTTGCAGCGAGGTCTACAGCACACAACACAAGTATCCTGCAACCCATCTAAGCCCCCTCCCTTTCCTAAGTGGTCCTAGAGATGCCAGCACAGTCCCCCTCCGTTTGGCACCTCAGTGGTGGACACTTCCATGGCAGCTTCACGCGGTGTTGGAGGTCACTTCACCCATCCAGACCACAGCTCCACAGGGGCTGCTCTATTCCCGGAAGGGCTCAGAATGAGGGATGGCCAGCAGCTGCCCACTCCACTGGCCCAGCATCTGGCCACTGCACGTGGGGACACCTGGGTGGGATGTCCCCATCGCCCGGGCTGCTGCATGCCAGCCGGTGGCTCTGTGACGGTGGTGTCACAGGGTGTCTGTGCGCGCAGGCGTGGAGGAGGCAGGCACAGGGAGAAGCGGAGGCGGCAGGGGCAGGACCACTGCTATCTGTGACACAGATCGCTTTTATGGCCTGCTGTTTACAGCCGCGGACAGGTAGGGTTAGGCTTGAGGGGTGACTCACAGCGGCAACCAGAAAACAGCCCGCTGCCTCCCCGAGCCTGGCTCAGAGAATGGGATAACAACCAGGGTGAGAAGCGCCGGGAGGCTTTGTCCCTCCATTCCCCTGACCGCTGTCAGGGCGCCCAGGCACGGGACTGGAATTCTTGACTTCTTGAACACTCACCCTTAAATATTTCGTCATGAAAGCAGGGAAGATGAAATTAAAAATACGATGAGTCGGAGCCCAGGCATGGCTCAGCCGAGGGCTTGGTGACCTGCCAGGCTCTGGGGGGATGCTTTTAATTTGGATAAATGGAAGTTGCATAAATGCTATAAATCGCACATTGGTCTGGCTCTTAACACAGAAGTGTGGGTGCTGTTGGCAGCACCCCACAATGCACCGTCGCCGGCTGAGTGCCCAGCCAGGCTGCATGCCGGGGCTGGCATGGCCATTGCCCTTGCACGGCTCCCATCCCCGGGTATCCGCAGGAGCCGCCCGGCTGGTGAGCAGGCTCCTGTGCTTGGATGTCGTTCCCTTCGCCCTCTGCCCTGCTAGGGTTTTTTTTTTTAGAGCGGCTGTTTTCCAAAAACAGCTTGAAAATATGTAACTATCATACCAGAGCTGAGCGGTCACACATAGGTCTCCCGTCCCCGCCGGTCAGGCCAGTCCCTGTGAGCTCATGGTGTCTGTGGTTTCCCAAAGCAGCTGTTCAGCACTGGAAAGGAAAAATGCTGAGCAGCTGCAGAGACTGGGATTGCTTCTGTGCGGGAGACGTGGCCTCCAAGGTCTCAGCTGGTTTTATTCCCAGCTCTGCTGCTGATAAGCCCTGGTAACTCTTTCCAGACTGGTAAAATGAGGGAAACTCTCATGCATGGGGCTTGGGGGGGTTCCTGCTTTGGGCTCGCACGGGGCTGGGCAAGTGATGGACGCAGCATCCCCATCAATAGCGTGGGCACCTCCTTGTGAGCTGGCCTGGCTGCCAAGGGATGAACACCCAATGCATTCTAAACGTTACCTAAGACTTCCCCGTCTGCCCAAAGCAGGGAAAATTGGCCGACTTCAAACACTCCGTGCCTTGTCTCATCTCTCCCAGCCAGTCAGCATGTGCCCAGGCTGGACTGAGTAATCTGGCCGTCACCATGACCATCGTGCGTCACGGTGCAGGCAGCTCACCCCACCGCTCGTGGGGAAAAGGCAGGTGCTGGGGGCCACCACATGTGCCTGGCAGAGCAGGGACCCCCACAGCCATCCATGTGAGGAGCAAGCCCAGCCAGCCTTGTGTTCCCACCACCGTGCTAGTGTGGAGCTCAGCTGGCCTCCCCAAGCAAGGACCACAGATGGGACAGACTGGAGGGGACGTGGGGCTGAGCAGTGGTGGGAGGTCTGGCTCCATTAGCAAGTCTATATTCCATCACCTTGAAGGTAGATCCTTGAAGGTGGTGGGAAAAGCACCACGTTGCTGAGCAGTAGGCCAAGGTGGTCTTCACCACCTCCTACCTGGTTGCAGGAGCATCCAGGATGGAGGAACCACATCTCCCCCGTAACATCCTACCCAAATCTCGAGGCCAGCCCTGCACACACACACCAGCTGCCCGCCGGACCCGAAGGGGTGTCCCTGCCACGGCTGAACTTGCGAGATACCAAAATACTCCCTGCCTCAGCACCACCCTTCCTCCCACACACTGCCCCACAAAGCACAGGGCCACGGGTTGATGGCTGCCCTGGTTCAGCCCCACACACCCTTCCCTGGGGCTGGAGCTGGGGTCAGCCCCCCCGTGTTGGGGTGGTAGTGGGTGCAGGCAAAAGACACAGGCCTGGCTGCAGGCAGGGCTGGCACCCACACTGGCACGCCCCTGCCCCATGGCAGGACCCCACTGTCCCTGGGGCTGCCCAACACGTCTCCCCTGGGGGGACCCCCACATGTGGCTGCACTTTTGGGTTCTTGTAGCTACCAGGGTCCAATTGAGCCAGTATTTGGCAGAGGGGTCCTAGGGAGGACCCCAGAGACTTGGGGGCGCAGACAGTGTAGCATGCTGGCTGGCAGAGCTACGGCCGGAGAAGTGGGGGTGCTGTGGCATGGTCCTGGGGTAGCAGGGGGGTCCTGGAGTGTTCTGAGGGAAGTGTTCCTGGCAGAGATGGGGAGTCCTGTGGTGGAGAAAGGAGTGTGGCCAGCAGGCTGAGGGAGGTAATTCTGCCCCTCTGCTCTGCTCTGGTTAGACCCCACCTGCAGTGCTGCGTCCAGCTCCGGGACCCTCAGCACAAGAAGGACATGGACCTGTTGGAGCGGGGCCAGAGGAGGGCCATGAAGATACTCAGAGGGCTGGAGCCCCTCTGCTGTGAGGACAGGCTGAGAGAGTTGGGGGGGTTCAGCCTGGAGAAGAGAAGGCTCCGGGGAGACCTTAGAGCCCTTTCCAGTCCCTAAAGGGGCTCCAGGAAAGCTGGGGAGGGACATTTTACAAGGGCATGTAGTGACAGGATGAGGGGTAATGGCTTCAAACTACAAGAGGGAAGATTTAGATGAGATCTCAGGGAGAATTTTTTCACTCTGAGGGTGGTGAGACACTGGCCCATTCCTGGAGGGGTTCAAGGCCAGGTTGGATGGGGCTTTGAGCAACCTGGTTTAGTGGCGGTGTCCCTGCCCAGGGCGTGGGCACTAGATGATCCTTAAGGACCCTTCCAATCTAAACCACTCTATGATTCTATGAAAGATGGGGGTGTTGGGTCAGGAGTGCAGGTGGGGGTGTCCCGGGCCAGGGGGCTCCATGCCTGGTGGGGACCTGCGCACAGCAGCGGGGGGGTCCGGGGGCAGGAGGGTGGCGGGATGGCGGGGACACCTGTCCTTGGGGACCCCGGGATGGAGAGCCTGCGCCTGGCGGGGTGTCCCGCCCCCTGTACCCCTCGGGACCCGGCTCGTCTCGGTGGGGCCGGGGCAGGGCTGCCCGTCGGGTTGCCGTACGGCGGGGGAGCCCCGCTCCGCTCCGCCCCGTTCCGCCCCGTTCCGCCCCGCAGCGCGGCTCTTCTCTTCGCTGCAGCCCGGGATGGCGCCGCGGCGGGGCTGAGCGGGCGGGCCGGGCCGGGGCCGGGATGGACGGCCCGAGCGGGGGCTGCCCGCCCGCCGCCACCGCCGCCCCGTCGCGGGCGAAGCTGCCGCTCGGCATCGTCTTCTCGACGGCCCTCTTCTGCGGGGAGGGGGCGGCGGCCGCCGTCCTCTGCCTCTCCTACGGCCACTCCGACGACCGCTTCTGGCTGGCGCTCACCGTCTTCTTCGTGCTCTGCCCCTCCGTCCTGGTGCAGCTCACCCTCATCTTCGTCCACCGCGACCTCAGCCGCGACCGCCCCCTCGTCCTCCTCATGCACTTGCTCCAGCTCGGGCCCATCATCAGGTGAGCGCGGCAGGGGATGCGGGGACACCCGGCGTGGGACGCGGGGACGCCGGCAGGGATGCGGGGACCCCCAGCATGGGACGCGGGGATGCCGGCAGGGACGAGGGGACCCCCGTCAGGGATGCAAGGACCCCCAGCATGGGATGCGGGGATGCCGGCAGGGACGAGGGGACCCCCGGCAGGGACGAGGGGACCCCCGGCAGGGATGCGGGGACCCCCGGCAGGGATACAGGGACCCCCGGCAGGGATGCGGGGACCCCCGGCAGGGATACAGGGACCCTCAGCAGGGATGCGGGGACCCCGTCAGGGATGCGGGGACCCCCCGCAGGTCCCGCGGGCACCGGGTGCGAGCAGGGAGCGGGGCCGTGCAGGGCGGAGCGCTCCGAGCACCGTCTGTCAGCAGAAATCTGTCCGTGCTGTAAACCCCGGCGTGCCCAGAGCTGCTCCTGCCATCCCCCCACCCTCCCCCGTCCCCTTCCTCCCGGGGGACACTGCTGCTCCCGGGGGTCTTCTGCTCGGCCAACCCTCCGCAGCAGGGCCGCGGTCCTGCTGGGGGGGTGCTGCCTCCTCTCCTGCCCGCTGGACCCCCGCTCCCGGCAGGACTCGGCTCTCCCAGCCTGTTGCATCTCTGCTGCTTTAAGGGCTCTTCACATGGTTGCTTTCTGCAGCCAGCGTTTCCCTCTGCCTTTGGGTTTTGCCATCGTTTGGCTTAGGCTGGGGGCACAGATGCAAACCCCAGCTGCGGGGACTTGAGGGTGAACAGGAGCAAGGGGTCCTGCCCCCCAGAAAAGGTCTCCACAGGCCTGGGAGGGGTGGGGGGTATGGGATATGGAGGAGAGGAGCTGGGTGCAGGAGTGGGGCTGGCATGGGGTTTGGGAGGCCACCAGACCCTGCTGGGGCGAGGAGGGTGAGGGGGTGGATGTTGCACAAGCCAGAGAGGTGCTGATCTCTCACTCCTTGGGAATGCTGCGGTGCCTCCCCGGGCTGCCGTCACCGTCACCCTGGCCATCCCGCTCGGCAGGAGCATGCAGGAGGTTCGGGGCGGGGGGGCCAGGGCAGAGCCACCATCTCTGCAGAGCTCCGTCCCCGAGGGCAAGCCAGCAGCCACACTTTGGGGTGCGCCGTAACTGCAGAGCTGACAGAAAACACCACGGCCTTCACCGGGCTTCCTCCATCACCGGAAACCAGCAGGGTGCCGGGGTTGTCCCCGTCACCACGGCTCATCATCAGAGGCGGCCAGGGAGCCTCACCTCGGCACCAGCAGCCATTGGAAGGGCTGTGGGTCCACCTTGGCCCACAGTGGTGTCACACCTCTCACAGCACTGACCACAGCCATCTGAGATGGTTGCGATGGTGCTTGGCCGCTTGCTGGAGATGGAGCCCAGCCTGCTGAGGAGGTCTGGCAGAGCATCAGGAGCCAGCTGGAATGGCCCTTGAAGCCAGGCCCTTTGGATGAAACTGTTTTCCCATCAGAGTTTGCAACGAGCCATAAACGCTGGCCTGATCTGGCAAGAGAATTTATCCCCAAAAACCTCATTCCATTTGGGGCTGAAACAGAGTGAGGTCTGCTGTCCTAATGAATGCTCGTAAATAATTACGTCCTGTTGGTCGCCGAGCCAGCTTGTCCCCAGGCGGGAGCCAAGCCGGTTGGATGGGCCCTCCTCTGCTGATGGCCCGTGGCCCACACACACCCTCCTCACAGCTGGGGTCCTGTTGGCCTTGCAAGGGGGAGCAGCGTGGGAGAAACCTGCCTCCCTTCCCTGCAGATGTGGGTGCCCCTGCAGGGAAGGGGCTGCGGAAGCGCTGCCTTATCTGCCCGTGTCACACTCGGCTTCACCCTGCGCTCTCCTTCCTGCTGTCCCCACCAAGAAGGAAGCGTAGAAGACTTCTGCTCAAGAGGAGAGATCAAAGACGAGATCAGAAAGTTTCTCTTGCTTAGAGGAAGAGATGAGTTTCGTGCCAGTGGGGAAAACAGAGCCTGAGGGTGATTAACCCCTTCCTGGAGCTCTAGCTCCCAGCAGAGCTACAGTTCCCATACCCTGGATGCTGCACCTCTTCCAGCAGTTGGTGCACCCCTCCCTGGGGCTGTGGTTGTCCCTCTAACCCTGAATGCCGCAGCAGAGGAGTGGCCACCAGGCATCCCTGAGGTCCTGGTGTGCCCCAGGGCCAGGGATTGGCCACAGCACGGCTGAACAGTGGCCCAAATCAGCTGGGCTGCACCCAGCAGGAGCAGGGTCTGGTTGGCAACCAGGCAAGGGGGGGCTGGAGGTGCTGGGAGTGGGTCTGGGGGGCAGCGGGGAGGCTGGCGGGGTGATGGTTGACACATCCCTACAGGTGCATGGAGGCCCTGGTGGTGTACTGCTGGTCGGGGAAGGAGGAGGAGCCCTACGTCACCATCACCCGCAAGCGGCGGCTGCGGAATGGCTACGAGGTGGAGATGGAGCAGGAGGTGGGCCACTCGGTCCGCCGGCTGGCCACCCACCGCAACGCCTTCAAGCGCATGGCCGTCATCCAGGCCTTCCTGGGCTCCACCCCACAGCTCACCCTCCAGCTCTACATCAGCATCCTGGAGAAGTATGTCCCTGCCGCCCGAGGTAAGGGTGCCTGGCACGGGGGCTTCCCGGGGGCCGTGCAGGCAGGACCCCACCAGGGCATGGCGGCAGCTCCTGAGCCACATGTGCCGGTGTGGCACCTGGACAAATCTCTGGGGACTTGCCACCAGACTCCCCTACATGTGGGGGACGGCCCACAGAGTTTTTACACTCCTCTGTCCCCTGGGTTGCTTTTCCCACCCCCAGCGCTCCGCTTTCCAGCTTGGAGTGAGGCTGGGAGGGTGGGAAGAGCTGGCCGTGACCAAGGCTCGGTGCTTGCAGACATCTGCCCTACGGAGCCGTGCCACCCACCCACTGCTCTGTCCCATGGAGATGTCATGCCCCTGCCCCGGGCTGCTCCCGTTCGCATTCGTTACTGAGTTTTCCCGGCTCTGGCTTCCCCATGTTCCCTCTGTTGGATCTATTTCTGAGCCTTTCCCAACAGCCAGAGCTCCCAGCCCAGCGCTCCCAGGCTCCCTCAGCTGCTGCCGGGGTGTTTGTGTGCTCAGGGGCTGGATGTGCCAGAGATAGCTTTTAAATCCCAATCTGGAATGCTGATGAACCAGGCGTGAAGGAGCTGCCCTTGCCAACCTGCTTTCTTGGCCGTACTGGGAGCCCAGACCTTGCCCTCTGTGCCCACCTACGCTACGGTGGGGTGGCTCTTGGTCCAGGTTTGGGCAGAGGGGTGCTCACAGCACGGACCGTGCCCCATTCCCCCTTGAGCAGCATTTCTTGCATAGGGCAGGGGGGGTCCTAGCACAGGAATGGCCCCAGTTTGGCAGAGGCTCCTGGTTTATTGGTTTAGGGAGAAAATCTGGGAGCGGAGCCTCCTGCTGCCTGCAGCTGCCCCCGCAACCACCCCGTCACGGGGTCTGTCACCACCAGCCATGAGCTGTCCCAGCAGTGCCCAGTGAGAATCTTGCTGCAGGCCCCGGGGCTTGGCACCCCACGCTTTGCAGCCAGGGTTGTCACCCCATACTTCACACCCAGGGTTGGTACCCCAAGCTTTCCACCTAGGGTTGTCACCCCACACTTCACTCCCAGGGCTGGCACCCCACACTTTGCACCCTGGGCAGCAGAGAGGCCGGGCACACAGCCCGGTCCCCAGCACTGCCTGACCTCCCTGCCTTCTCCTTCTGCAGCCGTCCTCATGGGCATCTGCCTGGTGTCGGTCACCTACGGAGCGCTCGTCTGCAACGTCCTGGCCATCCAGGTCAAGTACGATGACTACAAGGTCCAGCTGAGGCCGCTGGCCTTCCTCTGCATTGTGCTGTGGCGCAGCCTGGAGATCTCCACCCGGGTGGCCGTCCTTGTGCTCTTCAGCACCGTCTTCAAGCACTGGATCATCCCCATTGCCCTGGCCAACCTGCTGGTGGTCTTCTTCTTGCCCTGGGTGCAGTTCTGGCGGAGCGGTACCCACCTGCCCGACAACATCGAGAAGAACTTCAGCCGGGTGGGCACGGTGGTGGTGCTCTGCGCCTTCACCCTCCTCTACGCCAGCATCAACATGTTCTGCTGGTCGGCCGTGCAGCTCAAGCTGGCCGACCGGGACCTCATCGACAAGTCGCAGAACTGGGGCCGTCTGGCCGTGTACTACGTGGCCCGGCTGGCAGAGAACACGGCCCTGGTCATCCTCTGGTACTTCTTCAAGACGGACGTCTACGAGAACATCTGCACCCCGCTGCTGGTGGTGCAGCTGCTCCTGGGCTACTGCCTGGGCATCTACTTCATGCTCCTCTTCTTCCAGTACCTCCACCCCTGCCGCCAGCTCTTCCACCACAACGTTGCTGACTTCCTGCACTGCGTCTGCTGCCGCCGGCGCCCGCCAGGGACCCCTCTGTGCCTCCAGGCACCCTACGAGCCCGGCGTGAGGCATAGCATCGTCTGAGGCAGGGCCAGCACCCGGCTCCTCCAGCTGGCTACAGACATGGGGACAGGCTGTGCCAGCAGCCAGAGAGGGCTCATGGCCCTGCGGTGGCAGTGGGTCCCAGGGCGTCCCCAACAGTGGCAGGGGGACAAGAGTATGCCCACCTGCCCAGGACCGCGCGCATGGACACGAGGGACTTATGTGGTGCCCAAACCAGCTGTCAGAGTAAGCCAGCTGCCGTGGGGTGCCCAGCCCCTGGGGTGCCCCGACACCCCCCAACCGCCCAACAGGGAACATTCGGTGGCCTTGGGGCCATGGGTGCCAGCGGGACTGTTTTAAGCAGTAAAGAAACTTTGCTGTGGCTGCGCGTCCAGGTGTTGATGGCAGCCGGTGACTCAGGTGGAGGGTGGGGACCGTCTCGCCGGGGTTGGCACGGGTCCCCACACCCACTGCCCACGTAGCCCTCATGCTCACAGGCACCAACCGGTGCCAGCGGGAAGCAGGGATGCGGGGGAGCCCCTCCGCGGAACCCGTAAGAAAGAAGCAGGAGCGTGGCGGGACGGGGGCCGGCCTCATCCTGCGCCTCCGCCAGGGTGGCTGCGGGCCAGGAGCAACCTGGCAGGCAAGGAGCAATCCTGCCCAACCTGTTCCTCCAGGCAGGAGGCCCCAGCACCGGCTTGTTGTTCCCAGTTGGAGCGGTGGGTGCCGCTGAGCTGGGGACCCTGCTGCCAAGGGCGGGCAGGAGAAGAAGGGCAGCCGGCAGAGTGATGGGGATGCTGATGGCACCCAGGGGTGGGTCCTCATCCCAAAGTGTCCCAAGAGCGTGACACCCCCAGCCCATCCCCAGAAACCATTTTGGGGTCAGTTTGGAGGGTGCTGGGTGCCCATGGAGGTGCAGCACCGCTGGGGCTCAGTCTTAATTCACCTGCCCTGGAGTGGATCCCTGGGTTGGATCCTGGCACCGGCACAGCGCAGTGCCCCCGGGATGCTTCTCCTTTGGTGGCTTTCTGGTAAAACGGGGGCAGTGAAGCCTGGAGAGGGAGACCAGGGAACAGCATATCTGCTGAGCCAGGCACAGGATGGACCCTCCGCCACCTCCTCCCACCAGGAAATTCCTACCTTAAAAAAAAAGCCCATTTTTGTCCCCAAATATTGCAAAAATCCAAGAGAGGCAGCCTGATGCCCTGCAGCGCTCAGCTGCGGGGCTGCGGGGGACGCCTCAGTGAGGGGCCACGCGTGCCCAGCCGGTGCGGGAGGCTGGTTTCGGGGCTGCCCCATGGGGTCAGCCCTGCCTTCCTGGAAGGTAGCCTTTGAAACTGCACGGCATTTCCTCAAAGGCTTCTGAGGGGAAAGTCCCCGGGGTGCCGTTCCCGCGGCCGTGCCTGTCGCACCGCCTGCCCTCTCCATAAAACGGCGGGTGCAGGCACGGGGACGGGGACGTCGCACCATGGGCAACTGGCTGGTCAACCACTGGTTCTCGGCTGCCGTCCTCGTGAGTGTGTGGGGCTGGGGGGGATGTGGGGGGTTTCAGGGGGCACGGCTCCGGCGGGATCACCAGGGCAATGGGAGATGATGGGCTGCCCTGGGGCTGGGCTGCAGGGAGGGATGAGCAGCCTCTCTGCTCAGCCAACCCCCAAAGCCTTTGGGAGGGGGTGTCGGAAAACTTAAGGAAAACATGACTCAAAGGAAAGGGGGGGAGGGAGGGGTCCCGCTGCAAAACTTGAAAATGCCGCTGCTTTGGCTGGGAGCCTCCCACTGCCTTGTCGCTCCACATGAGAGCAGGAGGCTCCCGTGAGAGCCCACGCCGGGGAGAGGAGCTTCACCGTGGGGACCATGTGCCGGTGCCGTGCTGCGGCATCACTGGTGTAACGGGCATTGCCCAGCCAGCACCGCACCGGCTGCTCGGCTCGGCTCAGCGCTGCGTGAGGAGCTGCAAATACATGGGAAAATGGGGGTTTGCAGAAAGTTGGGTTATTTTCATTTTATACATTACTTTTTAAAACAAACAAACTCAAAAAAAAAACCCCCAACAAATGCAAGGCAGAGTGGTTTTAGGAGCCCAGAAAAAAAAAAAAAAATCAATGGCTGTGAGAGGGGCCAGCGTGGGGTGCAGCAGGGTCAGGCAGGGGATAGCAACGTGGTGGGGCTGGGTGATCCATCTCCCTGCGAAATTGCCTCCTCCCGGAGTCTTCCTCACTCAGCCCCGACCACCCTCCGGCTCTGCCCTCCCGCCGTGCAGGCATCGCCTGCGTCTGCCTTTCCTCCTTCCTCCTCCGTGGGTGATGCATGGGGACGTGGGTGACAGGACAGTTATTTGCAAGACTCCCACGCCTCTCCCCGCCTTTGGCCCTGGGTCCCAGCCCCGCACGTGCTGCCGCAGCTCATAAGGAAGCAGGAGGGGACACCCTGCCCAAACGCCCTCTGGCTGCACCCACACCTGAGTGCTGTGGGGTTAAGGGGGGGTCCCAGGTCAGGGTCCCTCATGAGGCCGTGGCTTTCCCCTGCAGGCAGCCTGGCTGGGCATCAACATCTTCCTCTTCACGTACTACTTTCTGTTCTTTGACCGGGATGATCATTATTTCTACACCAGGGCCATCCTTGGGGTAAGGTTCTCCCCCTCAGAGCCTTCCTTCAGTGGGGTGGGGGCTGCAGCACCCCATATCCCCTCCTTGTCCTGCCCTCTTCCAGCCCACCATCACTCCATCCCAGTCCCCAGCCCGGCATTGCTCCATGCTGGTCCCTCTCTTGGTCCCTGTCCTGTCCCAGCCCAGTGTCTCCTCACCCCAGCCCAGCATCACCCCCTCACAGTCCCCCTCCTCTCCTGGCTCAGCATCACCCCCTCTCAGTCCCCCTCTTCTCCTGGCTCAGCATCACCCCCTCTCAGTCCCCCTCTTCTCCTGGCTCAGCATCACCCCCTCTCAGTCCCCCTCTTCTCCTGGCTCAGCATCACCCCCTCTCAGTCCCCCTCTTCTCCTGGCTCAGCATCACCCCCTGCCAGTCCCCAGCCCAGCATCCCACAGCTCCAGTCCCAGCTCAGCACCACTCCCCCTCCCAGTCCCCCAGCCCAGCATCCCACAGCCCCAGTCCCGGCCTGGCATCACCCCCTCCTAGTCCCAGCTCAGCATCACTCCCTCCCAGTCCCCAGCCCAGCATCCCACAGCCCCAGTCCCAGCTCAGCATCACTCAGCCCCAGCTCAGCATCACTTGGCCCCATCCTCTCCCAGTCCCAGCACGGCACCATGCTGGGCAGAGCCTTTGGGGACAGCACGGCTGCAGAGGTCCCTGGGGGACAGCGGTGCTCACGCCCTGCCCTCTCCTCAGTCTGCCTTGGCGTGGGCCCGGGCATCGGCCAAGTGCCTCAACTTCAACAGCATGTTGATCCTGCTGCCCGTCTGCCGCAACCTCCTCTCCTTCCTCCGCGGGACCTGCTCGGTGAGTGTCCCGTGGTGGCACGGCCAGCATGGCCATCCCCATCCCCATCCCCATCCTGACACCACCGCCTGTCCCTGCAGTGCTGCCGGCGGACTCTGCGGAAGCAGCTGGACCACAACCTCACCTTCCACAAGCTGGTGGCCTACGCGCTGGCCCTCTTCACAGGTACGGCCCCGCGCCGGGCTGGGACATGGTGGGTGACTGGGAAGGGGCCATGTGGGTGACTGCCTGTCCCCTGCCCAGCCGTGCACACCATCGCTCACCTCTTCAACTTGGAGCGCTACAACAACAGCCAGCAAGCCACCGACGGCAGCCTCCCCGCCGTCCTCTCCAAGATGCACCTTCAGGGCAGCAAGTGGCTGAACCCCATCCACTCCAACAAGACGGTGAGCGCTGGCCCTGGCATCCAGCCCCCTGCCACCGCCTGTCCCCTGCCCCCCCCTAACCCATCCTACTGCCCCTGCAGACTGTCGAGTACGTGGCCTTCACCACCATCCCGGGGTTGACGGGGGTCATCATCACACTGGTGCTCATCCTCATGGTCACCTCCTCCACCGAGTTCATCCGCAGGAACTACTTTGAGGTTTTCTGGTACACGCACCACCTCTTCCTCATCTACTTTGCCGGCCTCGTCATCCATGGCATCGCGTAAGGCTCCTCACCCCTCCCTGAAGGTGGGACAGCGGAGTGATAGGAGGAGGGGCAATGGCTTTAAACTGGAAGAGGGGAGATTGAGATGAGATCTCAGGAAGAAATTCTTTGCTGTGAGGGTGGTGAGACCCTGGCCCAGGTTGCCCAGAGAAGCTGTGGCTGCCCCATCCCTGGAGGGGTTCAAGGCCAGGCTGGATGGGGCTTTGAGCAACCTGGTGTGGTGGGAGGTGTCCCTGCCCAGGGCAGGGGGGTTGGAACTGTATGGTCTTTAAGGTCCCTTTCAACCCAAGTCATTCTATGATTCTACAACAAGGAGGGGCAAGAGCAGCAGACCCCCATGGGACAGCCCTGCCTGGACCAGGGGAGCAGTGCAGCCCTGGAGGAGGTTCACTGGGGCTGTGGGCTCTCCATTCCTGGGGCCAGCTAGTCCAGCTGGCCCCACGCAGCACAACCCTGGCTAGGGAGGACAGGACCTGGCCCTAGGGCTCACCCATCACCTTCCAACAGCGGGCTGGTGCGCGGGCAGACGGAGGAGAGCATGGAGAAGGTGCACCCCCACCACTGCGCCCAGTATCTCACACAGAAGTATGAGGACTGCTGGCACGGCTGCTGCGAAGAACCCGAGTTCGGGAGCATCCCTGCTGAGGTAGGGCAGCAGTGGGACAGCCACAGGGGAAGAAGCCCCTTCCTTTGCCCTTGGGGTGCTCCAGCGCTGGCTCCCCCCAACCCTTTGCTCTCCTCCATCCCTGCAGTCCTGGAAGTGGGTTCTGGCCCCCTTCCTCCTTTACGTCTTCGAGAGGATCCTCCGGGTCTGGCGTGCGCAGCAGAAGGTGGTCGTCACCAAGGTGGGTGGTGCGAGACCTCATGCCACCCGCTGGCTCCTTGTCTTGCGGCCACTGGTGCAGCAGCTCCTTGCCCTGGTGGCCGCAGAGAGGCGGGCAGGGGCCGCTGCCGAAGCCCCTTGCCCAGGGACAGGAGCCAGGCTGGGCACTGAGCCCTGTCCCCGTGCCGCAGGTGGTCATGCACCCTGCCCGCGTGCTGGAGCTGCAGATGCAGAAGAAGGGCTTCCGCATGGAGGTGGGGCAGTACATCTTCGTCAACTGCCCCACCATCTCCCGGCTGGAGTGGCACCCCTTCACCCTCACCTCAGCGCCCGAGGAGGACTTCTTCTCCATCCACATCCGGGTGGCTGGAGACTGGACGGAGCGTCTTATCGACACCTTCCAGCAGGAGATGCCCAGGTAGGCTGGGGAGTGGCCGAATGGACCCTCCTGGGGATTTGGGGAGGCCATACCTCTTATCCAGCCCCTCCCTCGGCCAGGATTGAGGTGGACGGCCCCTTCGGCACGGCCAGTGAAGACGTGTTCCAGTACGAGGTGGCCATGCTGGTGGGAGCAGGCATCGGTGTCACCCCCTTTGCCTCCATCCTGAAGTCCATCTGGTACAAGTTCCAGCAGGCTGACCAGACCCTCAAGACCAAGAAGGTATGGGGTGTCCCATGGGACCAGCCGTGGGTTTCTCCGTGCTGGACTTCCCAGTCCTTGACGTTGCAATCTTTCCATCCCAGATCTACTTCTACTGGCTCTGCCGGGACACAGGAGCCTTCGCCTGGTTCAACGACCTGCTTGCCTCGCTGGAGCAGAAGATGGCCGAGTCGGGCAAGGCAGACTTTCTCACCTACCGGCTTTTCCTCACCGGCTGGAACACCAGCATCGTGAGTTGGCCACAGGGGGACACACAGGGTGGCCGAGCTGGGCAGGAGAGGCAGGGCGAGTCTGCAGGCAGAAAGCCAAGGAGCAGTTGGTGGGCAACAGTGGTGGGTGCTCCTCTGTGCTGAGGGACAGGAGATGGGCTTGCGGGTAGTGGCCATGGTCTTCACTGTCCCCCACTCTGCCCAGGTCAACAACGTGGCACTGCACTTCGACAACACTACAGACACGGTGACAGGCCTCAGGCACAAAACCATCTTTGGGCGGCCCATGTGGAACAGCGAGTTCACGGCGGTGGCCGCAGCCCACCCCAGGTGAGAGCTGGGCAGGGAACTCAGGGTGCCGGAGCCAGGAGGGACCCCCTCATCCCCTGCAGGTTGCAGGGACCCCAAAATTGTCTTCAATCCCTTTATCTGTGGCGAGCCATCTGCCTGATGCTGACATGCCCCATGCTGTGTGCAGGTCGGTGGTCGGCGTGTTCCTGTGCGGGCCAGAGAAATTGGCAGAGAGCCTGCGGAAGTCTTGCCACCAACACTCCAGCCTGGACCCCAGGAAGGTCAAATTCTACTTCAACAAGGAGAACTTTTGAGGCTGGGAGCCCAGCAGGCAGGGGACCCCCCAATGCCAGAGTATGGCCAGGGATAAGCATCTCCTGAAGAACACATGCACTGAAGCCAGCCGAGACACGGCAAGGTTATCCTTCTCCATGAGAAACTCCAGGTTCAAAGACTGCCGCCTTCTTGACCTGGTCTACAAGGGTTCCTCATGGGGGGAGCAGGCCTGCAGCTCCAGTTTCACCAGTAAAGAAGCTGCAATGCTGCTGGAGCAGCGGGAGCGCCCAGCAGGCTGGGCAGAACCACAGGACGGGGTTGGGGACGGGACACCGGGGGCTAAACCTGCTAAACCCGGGTCAAAACAGTCCTTTGGGTAAATTAAAACTTGTTTTTCCTTTGCAATAAAAGCCACAGAGGTGACTTGGTTCCGTGCAGGTGCGAAGGGAGCCCACTCTTTGCCCCCTTGTAGGGCTTGCAATAAAAACACTTGGTTAATTTTAAACCTCCTGGGGTGCAGGGTAAGGTGCCCCCAGCTTCCACGGGGGCTTGCTGCCACCACCAAGCCACCCCGAAACTAGCCCCCAGGGACTAACCAGCACCCAGGCTCACGCTAAGGCAACAAATTCTGCAAAAAGATAGGCAGCAAGGAGGGGAAAAAGCAGCCTCACGGAGCAGGCAGGGCGGTAAGCGATACAGCAATTGGATACGGGGACCTTCCCGCCCCATCGGCAGGGACAGAAAGCCGAGCTGCCCGTCCCCCGCGACCCCGCGAACAGCTGTGACACGGCACAAAATCCCACGAGCAGATCTCACCCCGGTGCTGGGGAGAGGGGAGGAAGGTGAGTGGTTTGGACTAGCCAAGAGCCACAAGCCAAGAGTCCCGCTCCAGCCTCCACCAGAGACCAAACAAGCCAGGGGGAGACACAGCTTTACTCAAACCCTCCTCCCACTTTATTTCAAACATCATAAAATATACATACAGAAAAAAAAGGATGAATGGGAGGGGAAAACGTTGGGAGTGGCAGGGGGAGAAACCTCTCCCAAAACGCAGCATTGACTCAGACAGCAACGGGAAGCAGCTGCTGTGGAGCGTGTCCTCTGTCCAGGTGACGGGATCTCCATCACATGCCTGCAAGGAAGGGGAGGAGACTGAGCCCCGGCACAGAGAGGAAAAGCATAGAATCATAGAATGGTTTGGGTTGGAAGGGACCTTAAAGACCACCCAGTTCCAAATCCCTGCCCTGGGCAGGGACACCTCCCACCACACCAGGTTGCTCCAAGCCCTGTCCAGCCTGGCCTTGAACCCCTCCAGGGATGGGGCAGCCACAGCTTCTCTGGGCAACCTGGGCCAGGCTCTCACCACCCTCACAGCAAAGAATTTCTTCCCCAGATCTCATCTCAATCTCCCCTCCTTCCGTTTAAGACCGTTCCCCCTCGTCCTATGGCTCCTCTTCCTGATCAAGAGTCCCTCTCCATCTCTCCTGGAGCCCCTTTAGGGACTGGAAGGGGCTCTAAGGTCTCCCCGGAGCCTTCTCTTCTCCAGGCTGAACCCCCCCAACTCTCTCAGCCTGTCCTCACAGCAGAGGGGCTCCAGCCCTCCCACAGCATCTCCGTGGCTCCTCTGGACCCATTCCAACAGGTCCATGTCCTTCCCGTGCTGGGAAGCAGGGCAGAGCCCCCTCCTGAGCAGTTCTGCGATTTACTGGAGGGGAGCAGGCACAGGCTGTGGCTGGGTTAAGGACATCACCTGTCAGGGTGCCCCCGTGGACTTTTGGATTTGCTCCTTTAGGATCAGGATGCTCTGCCGTTGCTCCGGGGGCAGCATGGCGATCTGGTCTGCCGTCAGCTGCAGGACCTGCATGATCAGGGCTGCCTGTGGGGAAGAGGGGAGCATCAGAGATGTGTCCTGCCAGAGCACCCATGGGCTGCCAGAGCCAGTGAGGGGCTGTCCCCCCCCACAGTAAGGCACATAGGAAGTGCTGTCTCACCCTTTCCCTTTTGCCCACTCACCTTCTCATGATCCTGGGGGGTGACCTGGCTCTGCCCAGGGCTAAAACCTCCAGGCTGACCAGCTCCTTGGACCCCTGCGCCAGGAATGCCTCCTCCCTGCATGCCTGCCCCTGCCATGTTAGGAACCTGCAAGCACAAGAGAAGGGGTAAGGACACAAGGGGCTCTGGACTAAGCCACAGAAATACAGGAACATAAAGCAGATGATCAGATGGAAGCCTTCGCAGACAGCCTGAAGATGCCCAAGCACGAAGAGAGAAAGGTTATCATGTGTTTTATGTGCTCTCCTTTCCCTCCACCTCCTGCGTTCCTTCCTGTGCATCAGGAAGAGGTGGAGAGAGGACCAAGCCTCATTTTGTCCCCAGCTGATGGGCAGTGCCTGGGGACATGGGATGGGTGCCCCAAACCCCTCAGAGAGCCACTGACCCAGCCTTGGGCTTCTTGAAGGCACTGCTCTGCGGGATGCCCCCCACTTCTTTGGCTGCTGCAGGACACCATCACCCCCCCAACACAGCCCCAAATCTCCGAGACACCATCGGTGCCCAACCAGCTGAGCAGAGGTGGTGCGTGTACCTGGCGGGGCCCCTGCGGGCCACTGGCTCCCATGTTAAGTGGCCCAGGACCCTGCATCCCACCAGGTATAGGGCCACGTGGATTGGGCCCAGGCCCTCGAGGCTCCAGACCCCGGGGCTCCATGACCCTGGCCTCCATGGCCCTGGCTTCCAGCACTCGTGGCTCCAGGACCCGTGGCTCCAGCCCTCGCGCCTCCAGGGCCCTCGCCTCCATCACCCGGGGCTCCAGCCCTCGCGGCTCCAATCCTCGTGGCTCCAGCCCTCGGGGGTCTCTTCCGACTGCAGGGGAAAGACAAGGCAAGGTGTTGAAGGGAGAGGTGCGGCAGGGAGCGGTGGGAGCAAGCCCGCTGCCACCTCTGCCTGGGGGCTAGCAGAGCCGGGGGCAGAGGGGACATCCCTTGCTCTGTGGGACTGTCCCTCCTTGTCCTGGGGTCAGATGTTTCACTGCCCAAACCCCCTTCCTACGCCTTGCACCGGGGCAGCGGGCTCCGCTCTGACTCCTTGTCTGTACGCTTTAAAGCCACCCACTATTTCATGCCCCCTCTCTCACCTCGAGCATCCATCAAGGGCCCCCGCGGCTCTCCCATCAGTGGTCGGGGTTCTCCCATGGGTCCCCCCCTCATCTCATGGGGGGGGCCACGGCTGTCATGACCAGGCATATGGTGCATAGGGGCTCCCTGGTGGGGCGGCCCAAGGTAACCTCTGACGCAGAAAGACGAGGAGAGCAAAGCAGGAGGAGGAGAAAAAGCGAGAGAGTGTGAATCAGACGCTGGCTTGGCACGGTCTGGGCAGAGCGCTGGGATTGCCCCTGAAGCCGGCCGTAGGGGGAGGAGGGCGAGGCTGGCACAGGGACGGGTGCTGTCGGCCCCACAGGGCTGCTGCCATCACACCGGGGATGCCCCATCCCCGGGGAAACGGGCTAGCCCCCGTGGTCGGCAGCACAAGGGCCTCCGACCAGGCAGTAGTGACTCCCGGAAGGCTAGTGCCATCCCTGTCCTCAGCGAGAGGTCACCCTTGGGCAGGGGACAGTGCCAAGGGCTCCTCTCCTTCCCTCTCCCCTCACCTGGGCTCCACTTCTCCAGTGACTGAGAGCAGGGTCCCTCCGCGAGGGTCATTCGGGGCATCTCCCAAAAGGCCTCGGGGTGGCGGGCCACTAGCAGGTAGAGGTCCACGCTGCATAGGGGCCCTCGGGTCTGGCATGGGCACTGCCAGGGAGACACACAAGAGCTGGTGAGGATCTGCATGACCAGTGCCGTGCCGTGACTGTCCCCCAGAGCCCTTGGGGTGGCCTCGCTGCTCCCCAGCGCGCAGGCGGGCGAGCCGTGCTGACCACCGGGGGCAACAGCCCCTTGCACAAGGCTGGAGCGTACCAAAGCCCCTTCCCTGGCTGCTGACTTTATCCCTCTCTGGCTCTACCTCAGGCTCCTTATGGCACCGGGTGGCCAAATCAAGCGTGGGTGCCCCCGTGGCGATCCCTACAAGCGTGGGCATCAACACCCTGCTGATGGGGGGCTAGGAGCAAAGCAAGACCTGGAAGGCTCCTGATAGTGAGGTGTCAAAGGGGGATGGATCCAAGGCAAAGGCCCTCTCTCAGCCCGCTCTCCTTTTCCACTGGTGGCTCCCTGTGTGCAGCGCTAACGTTCCCTCCTCTGGCCCTGGAAGAAATCCTGCCTCCTCCTAACCCTGAGTGATAGGCCAGTCCCCGTCCCTGAGCACAACGGGGTGAAATCTGCCTCTCTACACACTCCACAACGAGCTCCGCGGGAGAAGGGAGCTGGCGGGTGCTGGGATACCTTGAACGCGTTCGATAGACGCAGGCCTGGCAGGTCCCACGGGCGAGAGCTGCAGGTTCCCTGGGCAAGCAGCAGGAAAAGAGGGAGAAGAGCAGACACGTAAATAGTGTATGCACACATGCACTCAGCCTTGGGGACAGTGCTGCCTGCAGGACCGCCTCCACTCCCTGAAGTCCCCTGGAAAACCTACGGAGAAGATGCTGCCTGCTGCGGGTCTGGCTTTATCAGCCTCCTCCATTAACACCACCTCTGCCACCACAGGCATGACAGCCAGCTTGGCACGGCCCTTCCCTCGCTCACGCAGGGCAGGAGGACATCCTGCTAGGAGAATCGGCATTCTGTGGGGCCACGCTGAGCCCCACAATGCACAGCCAGTCACCTTCTGGCCCTGCCTGCAGCTTCCCACGGCGTTCCTCAGCGCCAGCTTTCCGACTGCTCTCCAAAACCTTCTGGGTGCCAAGAGATACTGGTTTGCTCTCAGGAAGAAGGTGCCCACCCCAAAGAAAATGAAAGTCAGCTGCCCCTAAGTACCTAAAACCAGAGGATCTCAGAACTGCTTTGCCATGTTCCCGGTACAAGGCCTAGGATACGAGTCAAGGCAATAGGGGTGTCAACTGCCTGCGTGCCTTATTACTGGGAGAACAGGAACGCCTTGGTTGTGCTAACCCTGGCACACGGTAACACGTGAACCGTAAGGAATCCGGCTCCGGGGCTGGGCCGTACAGACCGTGCCTGCGGAGGGAAAGCCAAGCCATCACTCCCGGGGAAATTCCCTGCCAAGCCTCCAACTCGCTGTCGCAAGCAAAAAGCGAAGGCCCAGCTCCCTCTGCCGGGCACGGAGCAGGGAGACATGGCGGCGGCACAAGCTGCTTCCCAGCACCCAGGCAGCAAAGGAGCAGGACAGGGACCGGAGAAGAGCAAGCTCTGCCTGCCCGCACAAGCGCAGGGACAGACAGGGGCCCACAGAGATGGAAAACAAGCACATCCCGCCCGGTGGGGCTCTGTGGGGACCAGCAGCTCTCCCCACTTCCAGGGCACGTCTGCACAACACGGAGCAGAACAAGCTGGGAGCAAACTGGTGCGTGGGCTGGGGCTCTGGAAGCAGGAGAGCTGCCACCACAACCTCGCGCCTAAGCGAACAAACCCGGGCACATCCCCGGATCCAGGGATGGCAAGGCTGCAGGGAGCTGGCAGGGGCTCTCGGCGCGGCACCGCTCAGCACCCATGACCTGGGCCCCCGCTGGAGAGAGGCTGACACAACACACAGCGCTAACCCACGTCTCTTTTACCTTGTCCACGCTCCAAGGGGACAGGTCCTCCGCCCGGCATCCCAACCTGCGGCTGCATCCCACCTGAGAGGGAAGCGGCAGAGATCAGAGCCCTCCTCGGCCATCCCTGCACCCATTCCTTTGGCCCCAAATACCTCCCCCCTCCCAGCTCCTGGGGGAGCATCCGGAGGTTAATTTTCTTGGTGTTGCTCCCCCACAGAGGTAAGTCAACTTTCTGGACCACCACTGGCAACAGCCACAACCACAACACACAGTATGGGACGATGAGAGCTCTCACAGGCCAAGCCCTCTGATTTTAGGGGGAAGTTAGATTTTAGGGGGCTGTCTCCAGGACACAGGTGCCCAGGGCACCGTTCAGCCAAAAGCCACACACTCACCTCCTGGAGCCATGGGGCCGGGGCCTGGGCCCTGCACAGGGGCTGCCATCTGTCCCGGAGCCGGCACTCCTCCCTGCATGGGCGGCTGCATCAGCGGAGGAGCGCCATTCACGTGCATCCCACCCTGCCCAGGAGAGAAACCGGACCTCAGGGAAGCCCCATCACCCAGCCATGTGCGCCCCAGCTGGGAAAGCTGGAGCCGGCCATGCCCATCTCTCCCCTGCTCAGCATGTGCATCGTGTCAGCTCTTACTATGGGCTGCGGTTGGGACGAGGGGGTATTCTGCGGGTTCAGTTGGGCGTTTGGCCCTGGCCCAGGCCCCGGTCCCGGTCCAGGTCCCGGCCCTGGCACTGGCTGCTGGTTGCCTGGGATCAGAGGAGGAACACTGGTCTGGCGATGCAGGATTTTCTAGGGGCAGAAGAAGGAGAAAGGAGTTCTTTTTCCACCCTCCCCTCCACAACAGGCCACCGATATCCTACCGACCCCTGATGAGGCAGGAAGTGACAAACCAGGGCGATCTCTGGGTCGACGATCCTCATGACCACCTGGGCCTGCAGCAGGGCATAAGCCAGCTGGGGGTTCTGGAGCAGCATGTTCCTGGCTTCCTGGGGGCTGTTCTGGACACACAACTGAGAAGACACAGGCAGATCAGAGTTCTGGCGAGGCACAACATGGGCTGCGAGGGCACAGGCAACGGTGGTAGAAGCTGTGCTCAGGCAGAGAGCGCAGTTCCCCGCTTCACTCACCTTCATCTGCTTCATCAGCTCAAACATCTGCTCGGGTGGCAAGCTGGCTACTGCCCGGCTGATGGACTCGGGGGCATCTTCAGGACTGACAGGGTCCCCGTAGGGTGACTCTATGATGGGTGCGCCTGTGCCCAAGCCTGAAACAGAGTTTGTGACCTCGTACCGCAACATGAACCGAACATTTTTAAGGGGCTCAGCAGAAGGGAGGAACCACACTATTACAGGGAAAGGGAGACAGTGAAAAAAGGGAGATCATCTGGGAGAGAAAACACAGAGCTGAGCCCACGCATGGCTCTACAAAACTACTTGCTCTGTGAGGTCTCCACCTCGGCAGCCTCACAGAAGAGGGATGCTTTGTAACACTGAAAAGGCCGTGCCCAGTACAACATCACCACGCTCTCCACCACAAAATTCAGACTCACTCTTCAGCTCCTCCTTGTTCTTCTCACTGGCTGCGTTGTCGACACGCAGGGCCCTCCCGCTGAACTCTCGCCCGTTCAGGTTCCGCATGGCACTGAGGGCCGTCTCCTGGTCTTGGTACTCACAGAAGCCATAGCCCTTTGGCTTTCCCGTCTCCCTGTCATACACCAGCCTGCACAGCGAGGAGGAGAAAACCGCCACTGCTAAGGGCAGTGCAGGCATCGAGCAGTGCCCACAGCTCCCCATTGCTCAGGAGGGGGCTATTGGGGGACATCACACAGGAGCAGAGTGAAGGCACTGGAGTCAGGTCAAGGCGCGCAACAGCCAGCCAAAGGCCTCCTGGACCCAGGCTGAAGGGTGTTCCCAGAGCTCTGGTGTCCAAGAAGACCAGCGCTGTGCCTCCCATGACCCCACGAAGGCAGCTCCTGGGGACACAGGACCAGACGGGCTACTCCTGCAGCTCCCAAGCCCTTAACTGAGAGCTCTCTGAAGCCTGGTGCCAAGTCAGGGAAACATCCCTGCAGAGCCACTGGGATGGGAGTGCTCCGCACCCTCCATCTCTCCGCACGGAGCCTGATCAGGACCTGAGGACTTATCCACCCTAGCTCCACGGCAGGGAAGCTGCCTCCAGCGTGGAGCAGACTGCCTGCATTGAGGCTTGACCCATTACGCCCTATGCCTCCAGGCCACCTCAGTGCCTGCAAGCCCTAGTACAGCTGCCACAGCCTCACAACACCCCCCCTCAGAAGCTGCCCTGCTCGGTGCTGTTTGGTGGAAGGCTGGCCCTGCAACAGCACAAGCCGACACAGCCCCACACTATCCTTGGGGCTTGGGGTGAGACTCCCCTGCACTGCCCTGGGGAACCGGGGAGGTGGAGTCCAGCAGCCGTTACAGAATGATGGAATGGTGGGGGTTGGAAGGGACCTTTGGAGATCATCTAGTCCAACCCCCTGCCAGAGCAGGGCACCCAGAGCAGGCTGGGCAGGCGCGTTCGTAATATCTCAAGAGATAGAGACTCCACACCTTCTCTAGGCAGCCTGTTCCAGGACTCTGGTACCCTTAAAGTGAAGAAGTTTTTATTCATGCTGAGAAGGAATTTCCCATGCTCCAGTCTGTGCCCGTTGCCCCTTGTCCTGCCGCCGGGCACCACCGAGAAGAGCCTGACCCCATCCTCTTGCCACCCGCCCCATAGATATTGCTCGGCATTGGTGAGGTCCCCTCTCAGTCTGTTCTTCTCCAGGCTGAACAGCCCCAGGGCTCGCAGCCTTTCCTCAGCAGAGAGATGCTCCTGTCCCTTCTCACCTAAAGCTGACCACGGGCCCAACCTCCGAAAAAATGTCCTTCAGCTGCTCCTCGGTGGCTTCGTACGGGATGTTCCCCACTGTGGAAGAGAGACGGCGGCCACCGGTCAGCGCTGAGGCCGAAGGCTGCGCGGACACCGGGCCCCCTGCGGCGGGGAGGGCTCCGCCCGCCCGTCCCCGTCCCCGTCCCCTCCCGGCCCGCCCCCACGGCCCTTACCGAAGACGGAGCGCAGGGAACGGTCCACGGCGGGGTCCCGCACCGACAGCCCCGCCATCCCGCCGCCTGGGCCTCACCGCCGCCACTTCCGGTCCCTCACTCCATGAGACCCCCCTCACTTCCGCTTCCGCCCGCGCCCGCAACAAACATGGTGGCGGCGCGGCCCAGTGGGGAAGGTGCTCCGGCGGGAAACAGAGGCCTGTGTCGCTGCAACCTGCGGGCCGCGTCCGGTAGGAGCGGGGAGAGGAACGGGAGAGCCGGCCGGGGAGTGCTGGGTCCTTGGGGAGCCCTTCCTGGCACAGCCGGCCATGGAGTGCCGGCTGCCGCGGCCTCAGGAGTGCGGTCCCGGGCACCGGCTCTGAGACACAATCCTCCGGGTGTGCCGCTCCGCCCACCTGGGCAGCCCTTCCCCCGGGCACCCCATCCCTAGGGGCACCCCATCCCCTGGGATACCCTATCGCCGGGGACCCTATTCTATGGAGTACAGCATTCCCACCCTGCGTCCCAGAGTACTCCATTCCCCCGGACACCCCGTCCCCTGGGGCACCCCACCACTCGGGCTCCCCATTCTGGGGGGTACTGCATCCCCAGCCCTCACCCCAGAGTACCCCATTACCCCAGGCACCCCATCCCCAGGGGCACCCTACCTCTAGAGCACCCTACCACTAGGGCACCCCATTCTGTGGGGTACCACATCCTCAGCCCCCACCGCAGAGTACCCCATTGCCCCAGGCACCCCATCCCTAGGAACACACCATCCTCCTCATCCTGTGGGGCACCCCATCCCCTGAGATACCCCACCTCTAGAGCGCCCCATCCCCTGGGGTACCCCATCACCAGGCATCCCATTCCGTGGAGTGCCCCAGCCCCCACCCCAGAGTACTCCATCTCCTGAGGACACCCCAGTCCCCCAGGGTATCCCCTCCAGGGCACCACAATCCCCCAGGACACCCCATCTTCCAGGGTATCTCCCCTGAGGGCACCTCAATTCCCCAGGGCATCCCATCCTCCAGGCACCACATCCCCCAGGGTACCCCACCTCCCCGGTCACCCCATCCCCAGTCATCTCAAGGCAGTGCCAAGGCAGCCAGCCCCCAGCCCTGGAGTGCAGCCGGGGTTCCGATGCACCCAGCATGGTGGTGCCCCATCAGCCCCAGCTTCCTCCTGTCCCTTGTGAGCCTGACACCCTGTTCCTACCTGGCAGGTGGCTGCGTCCCTGCTAGATGGTGATGTCCCCCGTCCTGGGGATGGAGGCAAGGGATGTCTCCATCCCCGTCCCTGCACTGGCCACGGAGCCACGGCTCGCCCAGCGCCTCAGGTGAGCCTGAAGGGGGAACAGGAGCCCTATGGCTGCTCCAGCAGGGTGCAGGCATGGCTGGTGGGGAGGAGAGCTCAGAGGGCCAGCCCCATACTGGGGGGGGGGGCTTTCTTCCTTGCGGTGGGGTGGGCTGAGGAGGGCCTGACCATGCCTTGGCCTTGCAGGGAGCATTTGGAAGAGGAGCAGCTCCTGGACGGGCGCTACCGGCTGCAGGAGGTTCCAGGAGGCCGGGTGGCCCTGCCCGTGCTGGAGGAGAAGCTTGACCAGCTGCAGCTGCCCCAGGAGATGCCCTGTGAGCTGGTCCGCATCCAGGTTGGGAGAGATCCCCCACCCTGAGCCCTGCCCTGGGGTGGTGGGGTCTCAGCCCCACACGCCACATCCCTCCCATAGGATCCCGTCCCCTCCAGGGCAGCCCGCCGGCAGACGCCTGCCCAGAAGCTGCGGGACGAGCTGCGGTGGCTGCTGGGCGAGAGCTGGTCGGAGGAGCTGGAGCGTGACGTGCCGCACGCCTGGCAGCGGCACGGGGACCTGGTCCTGCTGAGCGAGGACAGCTTCAGGGCTGCCCCCTGGCAGAAGCTGGGTAAGGGGGAGCGGGGTCTGCCTGCCCAGATCCTGCCCACAGAGATGCCATGGCCTTTCCCAAAGCTCCTGGGATGGGTATGTTGCAGGTCCGGTTCTCTGGGAGACAGTCGCCTCGGCTCTGGGTGCCCGGCGGCTGGCTAGGCGAGGACGGGTGTTGCCGGATGGCATGCGGTCCCCCAGTGTCACCCTGCTGCTGGGCCAGGACGGCTGGGTGGAGCACGTGGACAACGGGATCAGGTAGGCAGGAGCCATGGTGCAGGATGTGGCTGGTGTGGGGAAGGGGGCTGCCCTCATCGGGCCGGTGATATCTCCCAGGTACACGTTCGACGTGACCAAGTGCATGTTCTCACCGGGCAACATCACGGAGAAGTTGCGGGTGGCCTCCCTGCCCTGCTCCGGGGAGGTTCTGGTGGATCTCTACGCAGGTAACGAGGATGGTGGAGAGGTTTGGCCGGGCAGGCAGGCAGAGAGTACCTATGGCATCCGGATGGATTTGAAATGTCATTTCCAGCCTGGACTGGAAAAATACCCAGGTTTAGAGCTCCTGCTCTGTGGGTGATCCCTCAGCTAACCTGGCACTGGTGTCCCTCCTGTGTCCCTCTTGCCTTTAGACACCTTGCAGTTGGGCTCTGCAGAGCACTGCTCTGTACCTGGTGCTGGTTGTGAGAATTGTTTGGATCCATGGAAAAGATTTGCCCTTGATATTGTTTCTGAAAAGCTCCCATAGATGTCCTGAGCCTGTTCTGATGCACTTTCATGATGAGCTGGCGCTAACTGAAGTGTCCTGTGCTGTGGGATGAGTGGGGAGATCACGTTGGGTGTTTGCGTGTCAAGAGAGCCGCTGTTTCGTGCTTGGGGAAGGTAGTGCTTCCAGTTGGTGCCTCACAGAAAGGATGTGGCACTCAAAAAAACCTCTGGATTAATAAAAATATATGGCAGTCTGGGCACTTCTGCACAGAGTAGGAGTGGAGCGGGGCATGTCTGGAGCTAATGGCCAAAGACTGAAGGTAAAATAAACTCTTTAAAGACAGATTTTGCTTTTAGGGAGGGGGAGTGGGAGGGGTGTGTGTGAATTTCCATTTTTCCCAGTGTCTGGGCTTGTTCTGACCTGGAGCAAAGCAGACACAGAGGGCCAGGGCTGCAATCCGCATCCCGCCTTGCCTCCATGGAGGAGTGCGGACTCCCGGTGGTGCCCAGACCCTGCCCTCAGCCGCTGCCACTTCTCCTGCCCCCAGGCATCGGCTATTTCACGCTGCCTTACCTGATTCACGCGGCGGCCGCCTTCGTCCACGCCTGCGAGTGGAACGGCCACGCCGTGGAGGCCCTGCAGAGGAACCTGGCTCTGAACGGTGTGCAGGACCGCTGCCGTGTCCACCACGGGGACAGCCGGCAGGTGAGCGGTGCCAACGGGCTGTGGTCCCTCTGGCCCCACGGGGCATTCCCCTCACCTCCCCTCTCCTTCTAGCTGGAGCTGCGGGACGTAGCGGACCGCGTGAACCTGGGGCTGATTCCCAGCTCGGAGGAAGGCTGGCCGGTGGCCTGTCGCGTCCTGAAGAAGGGTACGGGTGGGGTTCTCCACATCCACCACAACGTGGAGACTCCCCCGGCACCGGCCCCAACACAGACCCTGGTCCTGTGGGCTGAGACAGGGTCTCCAGAAGGAGCTGGCTCTGATGGAGAGATGCAGCGGCCAACGGAGGACGGCGGGAAGGAGACACTGGGGGCCAGGATCAGGCCTGAGTGGCAGAGGTGGGCTGAAGCCACAGCGTCACGGATCCGGGGGCTGCTGGCAGAGCTGCATGGGCAGCCGTGGCGCACCAGCATCCTGCACATCGAGGCAGTGAAGTCCTATGCGCCCCACGTGCATCACCTCGTGCTGGACCTCGAGTGCCGGCCCACGTTCCCCGCCTAGGTGGCCACGGGCCCTGGTGTGGCTCCAGCTCCCACAAAATGCTGGTGTTGGAGCATCCATGGCCAGGAGATGGTACCGTGTGCTGCTGCCAACCTGAGTGCACTTTTAACTCCCCTCGTTCCTGGGTGCCTTCCAGTTCCCAGGGCACCGAGGGGTGTGCTCCCATGGGAGATCCCATGGCCTAGGATGGAGCGAGCTGGGGCTGAGAGAGCCCCAAGGCTTTGCCTGTTGCTGCCCAGATCTTGGACACGTGGTGGCACCTTCAGCCCCATTTTCACACGGGGCTGAATAAACCTCCAGTTTCGGCCAGGCTTCGTTTCGGCAGGTCAAGGGCAGAGTTTGTGCTTACATTTACCAGTGTGCTTTTTTATTGTAGCGGAAACAGGTCTGTTCATCTCATTTTTTTCTCCCCTTTTTGCAGAAATAAAGATGTTTCCCACCTCTCTGGTTGGCATCCAGTTAAAACACAAACACCAGTGCAAGCAGGGGGGTCCTGCTTGGGGGGGGGGCGGGGCCGGGTCCCCTGGCAGTGCATGGAGGGGCTCAGGGAGAAAAGCCTGTGCCCTCTGCCCTCAGCTCTGCCTGCGAGCCCAAAGCCCTCCTGCCTCGCGTATGTACCCCCGGTGCAGAGACACCCCTGCCCCAAGAGGGGCATCTGGCCCTTTGGTGTCTCCGTGGGGTTTCCCCTCATGTCTGTGTTCCGTCTCCTCCCGCAGGGCTAGGAACCTCTGGCTCTCTCCCAGCCGAAAGCAAGGGCAGGGCCGCGTCCCCGTGTTGGCTTTGCTCCCAGTTTGTGTCCTATGCCGTCCTGCGTGGCGAGAAGCTGCCTTCCCAGGGTGGTGAGACCCACGCCTCGTCCTGCCACGTCTGACGACGATTTCCCTCTGGCCTGGGCTGCTGTGGGCAGAGCCGGGACCGTATCTCTGCCCGCGAAGGACGAGGGCAGAGGCTGGAGCCTTGCAGAGCTGGGAGGACGCCACGGCCACGTTGCGGGTCGAGCTGGGCGACCCGGGGAGCGCGGGTGGCTGTAGACTTTGTGCCGGCGGCTGTGTGCTCTTTGGGAGGAGCTGCCCTCCCGCTACCGGGGGAGCAGCTCCGGGCACCGGGCCGGGCCGTGCCCAGCCGTGCCGGGGGGGGGAAAGCAGCACCGCCGGGTCGGGACCGGGAGCTCCGGGCGGGGGCTGGACGGGGCGGGCACCGCCTCCCGCCCGGGCCGCCCCGTCGGTGCCGCAGGTGAGGCGGGCGCGGCTCCTTTAAGGAGGCGGCACCGCCCCCTCCCTTGTGTGTCCCCCCCCGCCTCGTTGCTACCGGGAGGCGCCAGCCGGAGCCGCGGCAGGTACCGGGCTGGGACGGGGTGGGTTCCTCTGCTGGCGGCGGGACGGGGCGTCCCGGTGGCCGCCGCAGCCGGTGAGGCGCGGTGTCCCTGGGCGGGGGGGGGGGTCCCGGCAGAGAGGAGCCCGGGGGCCGGTCCGCCGCCTCCACGCCGGGCCGCGGGGACAGGAAGGTCCCTCCCGCCGGGCTCGGCAGCGGCCGCTTCCAGCCGCCACCCATCCGTCCCGCGGGTGGCCGGTGCCTCGGGCGGGGAAGCGGGGGGAGCCCCGCGGGCTGCGGGAGTGCGGCTCTGCCCGGCTCCGTCGGGGGCCGGAGTCGCCACGGTTGCCCGGAGTCCGGCTGTCATCGGCCGCCGGCGGCTCCGGGACGGATCCTGCTCCCGTCGCTCTGCGGGGGGGGGGGGGTGGTGGGGGGTGTACCGGCAGCTTTCCGAGCCCAGGGTGCGTTTGTAGGTGCAGCAGCCTGTGGGCCTTCTCCTTCCTCCCCGGGGGTGCCCGGGGGCGCTGGGCGTTAGCCCCGGTCCCGGGGCTGGCAGGCGGCCGGTAGCCCGGCCCGCAGCCGCGCCGTGCCCTGGGCAGGGCGGGATGGGTGCGGGAGCCCGGGGCGCCTCGGCGGTGTCTGGAGTGCGGTGATGCGGGATGGGGGGTGGTGGTGGAGGTGGTGGAAACCGGTTCCGCCCCGGGGTGCGGGCCTGGGGTACCCAGCAGAGCCGGGGCTGCGAGCCCGTGGTGTGGTTGCCCTTCACCGGCTGGCTCGCCCACAGCAGGGGCGCGTCCGGCTACTTCTGGCCAGCCGATTCCCGGGTGGAGAGATGTCGGAAGCCGTGGATCTGTCCTTCCTGTCCGAGGCCGAGAGAGATTTGATCCTGCAGGTCCTACAGCGTGATGAGGAGCTCCGCAAAGCAGAGGAGAGGAGAATCAGGTGGGAGCACGGCCGGGGCCAGGCAGGACGCTGGTTTCCCGGCTTTGCTCTAGAAGCAGCCGGAGGGGCGAGGATGGGGGCGGTGGGGCTGGGACGGCAGCTCTGCCCCGGCCGCGGGGTCCCAGCGTGGCTCTGATGCCTCCTGGTGTTGGTGTCCGAGCAGACGTCTGAAGAACGAGCTGCTGGAGATCCGGCGCAAGGGGGCCAAGCGTGGCAGCCAGCGCTACAGCGAGCGGACCTGCGCCCGCTGCCAGCAGAGCCTGGGCCGCATCAGCCCCAAGGCCAACACTTGCCGGGGCTGCAACCACTTGGTGTGTCGGGACTGCCGTTCCTATGGCCCAAACAGCTCCTGGCGCTGCAAAGTCTGCTCCAAGGAGGCGTGAGTACCTGGGGACAAGTGGCAAGGCCCTTCTACATGCTCCTCCTGTCTCCTTCCTCTTCCCAGTCCCCCCAGCTTGATGCCCCATGGCCAAACTTTCCTAGCCCAGCTGGTCTTCTCCAGCACAGGGATGCCGTCACTTCCTAGGGTGGGCACCCATGGTTGGGTGATGGAGAACCGGGTCGTGCCCCACTCTTGGGTCTTCTTCATGCCCACCCCACTCCTTTTCCGACATTACTTGATTCTGGCATCCCTCCATGCCCCTTGCACAGCCTGTGTTTCAAGCACCCCAGTTTTCCTCCCTCTCAGCCTCCCCTGTCCTACAAATTTCACTTGGGATGTAGCTGGGCCTGTGGTCTCATCTCTGCCCAGCCACCTGGTGAATGTGTCCATGGTGCCCGTGCTCTCCTTGGCCATGGTAGCACCAAGGGTGGCTGTGGGGCACAGGGAGCAGCCCCCCCATTGCCCCTCACTGCCCCCCACTGCCCTGTAGTGAGCTGAAGAAAACGACGGGGGACTGGTTCTACGACCAGAGGGTCAACCGCTTTGCCAACCGGCTGGGCAGCGACATGGTGCGGCTGTCCCTGCGGCACCGGTCGGCAGGTAGGGGTGCTGCAGTGATGCCTTCTCCCACAGCCCGGCCCTCCGGGATGCTCCAGCTTTCCCTGGAACTCCTCTGCCCGGTGCCAAGTGGGCTGGGAGCAGCTCCTGCTCCAGCAGTGGGCTTGGGGCGGTGGTCCTCCTGATGCCTCTCTTCTTCCAGCCAGCAAAAGAGAGACCGTGGGACAAACCCTCCTCCAGAAAGCCCAGCTTGGCGAGTCCAAAAGCTCCTCCACAGCCCGTCAGCAGAGCCCTCCAGCACCCCGGGAAGGGTCCAGGTAAGGATCCCTGCTGTCCCCTCTGCTCTAGGTGCCAGCTCTTGTTGTCTGCAGGGATGAGAGGGATGCTGCCACCCTGTTTGGATCCTTGGTGGCGCAGAAGCTCTCTCTCAAACCAGCCTCCTCGCCAAACAGGACATACCTGTGGTTTTGTTTGTCTGCAGTTTGTTTCCAGATGCCTCAGACCCTCGGGATGGCAAAAGCGACACGGAGTCCATGGAAAACATGAGCCTGGATGGCTACAGACCTAGTCCTGCTGGCACGAGGGGCAGGTGAGGGGCTTCCTGGGTGGGTTGTCCTTGGCAAGACTGGCTTGGCAAAGGATGAGGACCTTGCGTCAAGCACTTTTTTCTTGGTCTAGTGAGGGGGAGCTGGCTCCTCTGGGCTGAAACCTGTCCCTGAGGCAGGCAGGTCCTCTGCTTCCCAGGCTGGGGTGCTCCGGGGAGCTTGTGGGCAGATGGCACTTCCCGGCCAGCGCTTGCTCTCCCAGCCATGCTCTTGGCCTGGGACAGACCTTTCTGTGTCCTCTGCAGGAGTAACTCCCTGGAGAGAGCTGCCCCTCTCAGAGATGGAAAACAGGTTGCTGTGCCAGCAGGACCCGCTGCCTCCAGCCTGACCCTCCCTCTCCACTCCAAAAACAAGCTCTCCGACGGACGGGTACCTGCCGCTGCTCCAGTGGGCTCAGCCCTGCCCTGGGACATGGAGCTGGGACCCCCATGGGGTGCCCACTCTGCCCTCCTCTGAAGGGACCCTTCCTCCCCAGGATGCCACCATGGGAAGCCGCAGCAGTGCCTTGGTCGACGAACACGAAACGATATTCAAGAAGAATCCCCGGCGGGTAGTGAGGCCTGCGGGTGAGCGCTCATGGGTGCAGGGGGTTTTGGGTGCCGACGTGGCAGGGGGTGGGTGGCTGCTTCGCCCTGGGCTGTGGTGGGCTCTCGGTGCAGATGGGAGAGGCTGGGGAGGGAGAGGGGGAGCAGCAGGGCTCTGCCAGTCCTGCACTGTGCCACCATCTCTCGTGCAGAGTACACCAAGTCGGTGATCGACCTGCGCCCGGAGGACTTCGTAGGGGATGGTGGCTCCTTGGGGGACAGAAGCAAGTCGGTCCCCGGCCTCAACACGGAGCTGGTGAGACCCTCGGCGTGCCGCCGAGCTGGCTACCAGGTGGAGGGTCTGGTTACCTGGCTGGCTGTGCCCTGCTGCTCCCCACGCAGGTGGCTTGTCCCTCTCCTTGCAGGAGGAGGAGGAGGAGGACATCGATAACCTGGTGGAGATCCATCGGCAGAGGGTGGCCCGGGGCAGCATGCGCAGTGGCACCTCCTCGGTGAGTCCCTGTGGCCCCCGTGCTCTGCTCTGCAGGGAGAAATGATGGGTTGGGTAGGAAACTCCTGGGGTGAGGGGGCTTCCTCCCCTTGAAGGACATCAAAATGCAGAGCCCCAGCTCTCTTCCAGGGAGCCTGCATGTGGGTGGGAGGCACTGGGTGGCCATCCCCAGCCACAGAGCGAGTGTGAGGGGCTGTGCCATGGTGAGTAGCCTCGCTGAGGATGAAGAGGAACCATCAAGTGATGCTCTCCCCAGCTCAGCCCTGCCGGTGTCTTCCAGAGCACTCTGGGGAGCATGGTCAGCATTTACAGTGAGGCGGGTGACTTCGGCAACGTGGCGGTCACCGGGGGAATTTCCTTCTCCCTGAGCTACGAGGAGAAGACGCAGACCTTGTTCATTCATGTGAAGGAGTGTCGCCAGCTGGCCTACGGGGACGAGGGCAAGAAGCGCTCCAACCCGTGAGAGCTGGGGGACACACACACGACGGCCGGTGGCACTGCTGGTGGTGGGGTTGTGGGAGAGCTGTAAGAGGGGTGGTTTTGGTGAGGCAGGAGGTCTGGGCTTGCCCCAGGGGACCGTGGTGGGGCTAGCTGTGGGGAGACGGGTGAAATGCTGCTTGCTCCTCCCTTCAGGTACGTGAAGACCTACCTCCTGCCCGACAAGTCCCGGCAAGGGAAACGCAAGACGACCATCAAACGCAACACCATCAACCCCCTGTACAACGAGCTGCTGAAGGTGAGCAGGGGTGGGAGCCTGTGGGAGCCTGGTGGGGCCAGGCAGGCACTAGGCCCCGGGGATACTGCTGGAACAAACCAGGGGAGGGATGGGCTCCGAGCCGTGAGGTGGGGGTTCTGCAGAGGTCCCATGTCCAGATGCAGCACCCTACAAGCTGGAAAACCCCACTCCCAGGCTGTGTCCCTGCCCTGGTGGGGCTGTGGTGCCAAGCCCCGGGTGCCATGGTGGGGTGCACAGCTGTAGATGTGAACATGTGTCACAGCCCATGTTTCTGGCTCCTCTGGCACCCCCCAGAGCTGGGGCCTTCTATCCTGGATGTTGCTCTCCATGGAGAAGGCTCCTGGGCCACTGCAGGCAGGCTACACTGGCAGGAGGGCGGGCAGCATCGCTGCAGAGGCAGAGATAAGGCAGTTCTGGGCCCCAGGGCAGAAGAATTTGGTGCTGCCCTTCACAGTCCCCACTGCGGCCACCACAGTGTGGTGGGAAGGGCTGGCTCCGTCCCCAGGCCAGCAGCACATCGCTGAGGCCAGGCGCCCTCTGGACAGGAGGGAAGTGGGAACTGTGGTTGTGTTTCCAGGCTCCCACAGCCCTGGGTTTGCTGAGCGCTCTCCTTCTGACCACCTGAGGCTCGCTGGGCTGGCAGAGCTTTGCTTGTGGTGGGACTGGGTGGGGTGGCTGGATGCCGTGAGTCCTAGTCCTGGCTCTGTGTGGACTCTGAGGACCACTTGCCTAGAGAGCATGGGCTCCTGCACCACTGCTCCAGGGCTTTGAGGTTTCAGCAGGCTTGGAAAGGAAGGCAGTCTCCTGCGTGCATCCATTGCTCCTCAAACCTGCTCACTGGTGGTTTTCCCCTCTCCTTAGTACGAGATTAGCAAGTCCCTCCTGCTTGCGAGGACACTGCAGTTCTCCGTCTGGCACCATGATCGCTTTGGCCGCAACACCTTCCTGGGAGAGGTGGAGGTCCCGCTGGACGCCTGGAACTTCGAGAGCCACCTGGAGGAGTTTCTGCCCCTGCATGGCAAGGTGCTGGCTCTGCCACCCCAGCCCTGCTGCCCGCAGCACCCTCCCTTGTCCTCGGGGGTGGCCCTCGTGGGCAGAAGGGCGCAGAGACCTCGTCCGAGAGCTGCCCAAAGGCTTGTGCCAAATCAGATCTTTGGAGAAATGAAGACCCCAGAAGCAGATACCAAGGCTGTCATAGTGAAAAAAGGGCAGATCTTCTGTCTTGAGCCTCACTTCCCTACCAAGGTCCCCTCTGGGATGCAGTGGGACATGTCTCTGCCCCCATCAGGTGTTTTTCATTCTGCTTGCTCGATTGCTCCAAGCGAGCAGATCTTCCCAGTTCCTGGCCGGGAGCGATTGGAGCCAAATTCAGGGAAACAAATGAGGGAAATTGGCTGGGACATCCTGCTGCAGCGCCGTCAGTGAGGGCCTTTGTGCAGCTTGATGGCAACAGCAGATGCTGTTGCTGATGGACTGAAACTTAGTCCAAAGTTACAGCCAAAGTAGGATCCTGAAGGGATCCAGTCTGAGTCTGACCTGGTGATGCTGGGGAGGGTCTGCAGGCATTTGTGCTGGCTAAACCAGCTCTAGGAGAAGCCAAGCCCTTTGGCCCAGCATGGGGAGGTGCTGCTTGCAAGACCAGGCCATCGCCATGTCCGCTTTGGCCTCTCTAGCTGCGTTTGATAAGTCTTGTTCCTTTGCAGATTGGGGCGGATGCTGCTGGTCTCCACCAGTACAAGGGGGAGCTGGTCGTCTCCATGAAGTACATCCCGTCTTCCAAGCACCCTGGGGCTGGGAACGGCAGGAAGGGTGAGTGCTGGAGCTCCAGGATCTCTGTGTAGCCTGTGGGACCTGCTCGTGGCCACACAAGCTGGGTCTGGGTGGGTTTCTTGGGTGGTGCCGCTGCAGCCTTCTGCTCTGTAGCTCTGGGTCAGGGCAGACCTGGCTGTCCTCAGGCTGGCTGAGTGGTCCCAGTGCTCTCCTGGGGCCTGGGGCTCTAGGCTGGACCATCAGGCCCCACGTGGAGCAATTGTTTGCTGTAACCTCAGCAGGCAGGGCCAGCAAGGGAGGAGGCAGGAGGAGATACCAGCTGGGGATCTGTACCTGCCTCTGCCATGAAAGCTGTTCAGCAGGACCTTTCCAGAAGTCAGCAGTGCTGGAAATTAAGGTTGATTAATTCTTGCCGTGTTGTGTTTTTGCCAGGCAAAACAGGGGAAGGCGGTGAGCTCCAGGTCTGGATCAAAGAAGCCAAGAACCTCACGGCTGCCAAATCTGGGGGGACCTCAGACAGCTTCGTCAAGGGGTGAGTGTGGGTCCTGGGTGGGGGACTGACCTCCCTGTCTGTGTCCCAGAGCCACCCTGGGGAGGGATGGGTCTCTCTGCTAGCTGTCCTTTGCTGCCTGTGTGGTACCCTGAATGTCACTGTCTGCCCCTCTCTGCCTGGAGACGAGATGCTTCTGATGCAAACGCTCTCCTGGGTTTTGGCTGGCTGAGAGGTCGCAGTGGGAGCCTCCAGCTGCCATCAGATTGTCTTCCCCGAGGTCCCCAAGCCACTGGGCAGCCTGGCTGGGGGTGAGCAGGCTGTGGTCCTTGCCCTTTCCCTCTCTTAGACCACCTACAGTCTGCTGAGTGGAGTTGGTGCAGAGACCCAGCCCCTGGCAGACCATCATGGCTCTTCCTGGGCCATATCGGGGAAGGTGGGGCTCCAGCCCAGGTCCTGGGGTGCTGAGGTGCCCCAGACCCTGGGGCAGACAGCAGTTGCACACATGCCCCTAACCCAAGGGGCTGCTTCCCCCAGCTACCTCCTGCCACACAAAAACAAAGCCTCCAAGCGGAAGACACCGGTGGTGAAGAAGACCCTGAACCCTCATTACAACCACACCTTCGTCTACAACGGCATCAACCCTGAGGACCTGCAGCACATCTGCCTGGAGCTGACGGTCTGGGACCGGGAGCCACTCTCCAGCAATGACTTCCTCGGGGGTGTCCGCCTGGGGGTGGGCAATGGTGAGGAGCCCTTGGGGTCCCAGCAAAGCCTGGGGGACAAGCAGCCTTGCTTGGGGCTGCCTTGATGAGGGCAGGAGGCTGCTCCAGCACTGACTTCTGCCCGCGTCCATCCTTTCTCCCAGGCATGAGCAACGGGCAGGCTGTGGACTGGATGGACTCCATGGGTGAGGAGGTGAACCTGTGGCAGAAGATGCGCCAGTACCCAGGCTCCTGGGCCGAGGGGACGCTCCAGCTCCGCTCCACCATGGCCAAGTTGCGGCCGTAAGCTCCGGCCCTGGCACCAGGTCTCGGCCGAGGGCTGGCAGCGCTGCTCGAGAGCCACACTCCCTGCGTGGCTCTGCGAGGCTGACACACCTGGTTATTATTTTATTTTGCTTATACTTTAATAAACATGACTCTCTTGAAACAGGCTGGGGCAGAAAGTCTTCTTGGCCCAGCTTTGTTTAAAGGGTTTTCCTTTTGTCTTAGGCTCTGCACCAAATTTCAGGCTGAACCAGAGTCCTTGTGGGCCCTCCCTTCTTCCCCCCTCAGGCGAAATGCTTTGAAATGTGGTTTGTTTTTCTTTTTCTACTTTCCATTCGTCTTCCTCCCACCCCTTCTGTTCCACAGTCTTGCTCCCTCCCTCCTTGTCTTCCCCATGCTCCTCCTGCAGGATGCTGCCGGCTCCGGGACTGGGGCAGCCCTGGCTGTGGGGCCGGGATGGAGCTGTGTGGTGTCAGCCTGGGGGAGGGGGCTGGGGGTAGTGGTCCCCAGGAAGGATGCATTTCCCGGGGCTTTCTGCGACACACCTTCTGCCAGCGCTGACTTTTATACAAATTTATTTATTTTGAGTTAACGTTCTACTGCCAAAGCAGTTCCCAGGAGGGGTGCCCCGTGGCTGGTGGAAGGGGAAGCGAGGGGTGGATGGGGGCTGGAGCTGAGCTACTGGTTTTGCTGAGCTTTTATTGGAGGCTTTCTGGCAGGACCCTGGGCTGCCCTGGGTGTAGAGGGAGGGGGTTCAGGTTGTGCAGGGGGTGAAGAGGTCTGTGGGGAGGGTGAAGCTGCTGCATTAAAGGCTGTCACCCTGCCCTGTCCGCTCTCCTCTGCTCTGGCAGCCCAGTGTCTGGGTCCCTATCTCCCCTCCCTGCCCTGAGGGGGGCCCTCAGGTGTCTCCCACCATGGTACTGGCCGGGCTGAGCCTTCCCACCCCACAGCTGGACGCTGCTGCTGGGCAGTGGGGACGCTGCCAGCACGTGGCCCCCGTCCCCATCCCCTGGAGGTCTTCGGCACCCTAGTCCTCCTCTACAGTAGGCGACTAGAAAAGCAGAAAGGAATGTGTCCATCCCCCGAGGCCAGCAGTGGTGGAGTGTGTGTGTGGGGGGGTCTCCCTGGCACTGCTTCACTCGCAGGGGTCCCCGCTCTGCGCCCGCCGTGCCGCCTCCCGCTCGCTCAGCAGGTAGGTGTCGATGAAGAGGAAGAGCTCGTCGGGGCTGACGGGGGAGATGTAGCGCTCCCGGTCGATGCCATCCTTGTCCAGCAGCACGGCATTGAAGTGGGAGCGGGTGAGGTGCAGGAACTGCCTGCGGGGGGGGGTCAGGGGGGAGCCGCCGGTCAGGCCTGGGAGGGGGCTGTGGTTGGGGCTGAGCCTGTCCACCCCAGGCAACCGTGCTCAGGTCCTCCTCGGGTGGTGGCTCCCATCTCTTCCTCGGGGGCTGTGAACCCCGGGAAGATGCTGTGTTCATCCCCTGGGGATGCTGTGTTCAGACTTGCTGGGGGTGTCCTCACACCACACGCAAACCCAGCTGCAACCTCACACTTTGCCGTCCCCAGATGTGTCCCATCCCCGCTCCCCTCGCACAGAACCCTGGCTCTACAGGACAGCCCCCCCGTCCCTTCTCCTTACCTGAGCTCCTCGATGATGCCAAGGGAGAGCTGGTGCTCCCGGATGCGTCCCACCTCCCGTGGGGGCTGTCCCACCAGCTCGATGGTGGTGACATGTCGCAGGTCCAGCCCACAGGCAGCTTGCTGTGGACAAGGGGGGGGTGGTGGTGAGAGGATTCTGGGGGTAGAGGTGGGAAAGGAGGGGGGGCAGCCGGATGGTCTCCTCACCTGCAGCATGGAGATCTGCATCTTGTAGTAGCGGTTAGAGGGGTCGGGGGCTGAGATGATGAGGAGGCGGCGTTTCTCGTGGAACTGATCCAGCAGGCTGGCAGCAGAGCTCACAGCCGTGTTGATCTGCATGGCTGGGGTGAGAGGGGGGCGTGCGGGGAGGTGACATTTTGCATCCCCCCCCTCCCCTCCCACATCACCCCTTCCCCACCCCTTCCATCCTGCCAGGCATCGCTGCGGGCAGGTCCTCCCTTTCCCCACACCGCTTACGTGCGCAGATGGGCTGGGAGCCTGTCCACTGCTGGGTGGACTGGCAGACCCTCAGGGAGGTCCCCTGCCGCTCATACCCCCCCTCGCACAGGTACTCGCAGGTGGCGCCATAGTTGTTGCCGTCGGAGTTGCAGGAGAGGTAGCCATTCTGTGGGGGCTTCAGGACGGGGCAGCGCCTCACTGTGAAGGGGGGGAGGCTGGGTGAGGGCTGGGGGCCATGGGGCACGGAGCCAGGGGTGGGGGGCAGCCGGCAGCCCCAGGGCTTCACCTTGGACGCGGATGGTGAACTTGCAGCTGGCTCGGTTGTAGGCCTGGTCGTGGGCTGTGTAGCGGATGACGTGCTCCCCCTCGGGGAATTCGGAGCCGGGCTCCGGGCCCCGCAGCATCACCCTGCACCCAGCAAATGGGTTTCTCCATCAGGGCTCCGGGAGGGGGCACCCAGCATGGCCCCCCCCCCCCCCCCCCCCCCCAGCTAGCCCTCACTGGCGGTGCCCCCAGCACCTCTGCCCTGACCTCTTGATGATGCCATCAGCGGAGTCCTTCACACGGGGGGGGTCCCAGTAGACGGTGGCCGTCAGCTTGCCTGGCTCAGCTATCCGCTCCCGGGAGTCTGGGCAGCGGATCTTGGGAGGCTCCAAATCTGCCCATGGGGAGGAAAGGGAGTCGGGGAACCTGCAGGTGCCGGGATGGGGCTACGAGAGCCTGGCCCCGGTGCTCAGCCACCCCCGGGGATGCTGCGAGCAGCTCAGGCACCCCGGAGCCAGCACGACCTGCTGTAACGCCAGTACTGAGTGCCACCACCCCTGGGGCTAATGGCACCTCAGGGACCAGCAGGGACAGAGGTCCCAGAGCTGGGAGGGCAGAAGCCAGCACCCAGCAATGGCCAGGTTGGAGGTGGGGGTGCCAACTGCAGGCACCCCAGGGATGGAGGGTGACCTGCTCTTGTGTGCCCCAGCGGCGTGGGGCTGGGAGGACGATGGTAGGGTGAGAATTTACCTACACAGATTGGCTCGCTCCCGCTCCAGCGCCCGTCCTCCATGCAGATGCGGCTGCGGTCGCCCTCCAGCTGGTAGCCGGGCAGGCAGGTGTAGTCGCAGCGGGAATCCATCTGCACTCCGGCCGAGCACACGTAGGAGCCCCGCAGCACCGCCGGCAGCACGTGGCACCGGATTTCTGGGGATGGGGAGAGCAAAAAGGGGAGGGAAGGGGCTGCCCAGCCATGCTAGTGGGTATAGCGCCTGGGACTGGCCACCGGGGATGCCGGCAAGCCGGCGGCCAGGTCAGACTCACGTCGGCAGTACGCCATCCCGGACCAGCGGCGGCTGGGCAAGCACTGGACGGCGCTGGGCCCCACCAGCCGGTAGCCACGGGTGCAGCTCAGCTCGCAGCGTGTCCCCAAGGTGCTGCGGTAGGAGCCCCCCCGGGGCGAATAGCAGGTGGCCTCTCCACGGTGGATGTTGAGCGTGGCACACCACTGGGGCACTGGGGGAGAGGAAGGAGGTAAGGAGGGGCACTCTGCCCCACCGTGCCTCAGTTTCCCCACAAGGGGCCGCGGGATGGGTTTGGGTGCCGGTACCTCGGCGGTAGTCCAGGGCGGGCTCAGGGGGGGCTTCTTCCACATACACTTCATTGGTGTGACTCTCGGCTGCATAGTAGCCAGACCCTGGGGAGGAGGAAAGAGATGAGGGGGCTGCGTGATAGTTCATGGCCGCAGCAGCAGCCGGGGCATGATGTCTCCCCGGGCAGCTGCACCCCCCAGCCCTGAAACATAGAATCATAGAATGGTTTGGGTTGGAAGGGACCTTAAAGATCATACAGTCCCACCCCCTGCCCTGGGCAGGGTCACCTCCCACCACACCAGGTTGCTCAAAGCCCCCTCCAACCTGGCCTTGAACCCCTCCAGGGATGGGGCAGCCACAGCTTCTCTGGGCAACCTGGGCCAGGCTCTCACCACCCTCACAGCAAAGAATTTCTTCCCCAGATCTCATCTCAATCTCCCCTCTTTCAGTTTAAAACCATTCTCCCTCATCCTGTCACTCCCCTCGCTGACCAAGAATCCCTCCCCATCTCTCCTGGAGCCCCTTTAGGGACTGGAAGGGGCTCTAAGGTCTCCCCGGAGCCTTCTCTTCTCCAGGCTGAACCCCCCCAACTCTCTCAGCCTGTCCCCACAGCAGAGGGGCTCCAGCCCTCCCAGCATCTCCGTGGGCTCCTCTGGCCCTGCTCCAACAGGTCCATGTCCTTCCTGTGCTGAGGGCCCAGAGCTGGAGGTGGTACTCCAGGTGGGGTCTCACATCCCAGCAAGCCACGCCATCCCTGGTCAAACCCTGTCTTGCCATCCCTGGGGCTGCCATCAAGGGTTAAGCCGGGCAGACAGAGCCCGGTCCCCAGCTGGCACCAGCCCGCAGACTAAACATGGCCAGCAGCAGCCGCGGTTAGGGCAGGAAATGGGGGCTGGCGCAGAGTGGGCTGGCACCGACCCCCAGCTTCGTGCTGCCGGGAAGTCCTCCTTCCACCCGCTCCCCTGGCACTGTCTCAGCCACGGAGCATCCCCAGGGAAGGAAACCAGTTGCCCTCTCCTGCCCGAGCCCCTGGCCCAGACAAGGGAGGAGAGGCACGTACCCGGCCGGGGGGCCGGCAGGGATGCGCCCCCTCACTCGGGGAGGGATGAAGCTGCTGGAGGGGCTTGGCTGGAGCTGCTGGCCCCATGCCATCCATGCTGTGTGGAGGAACCCACGGCCCCATGGATGGGGGCAGGACAGCCTTGTGGGTCACCCTCTGTGTTCCCGTGGGCAAGGGACCAGTGGGCGGGGAGGGAGCCGTACAGGGGGAAAGGGATGGCTCCTTCCCCTCGGCCCCGGCGCCTCGGCCGGCCGCGGCATTCCCCAGCACTGAGCTCACGTTTCCGCCGCGTTTCCGCTGGCCCCCGCCAGCGCTTGCCCCCTTCCTCGCTGCCAGCCCACCCCACCGCAGCCCCCGCTCCGGCATGGCGGGGATACTCAGCCTGGGAAGGGACCCCGGGCCAAGCGGCAGCCCTGCCGCGGCTGCAGCCATCTCCCCTTCCCCTTGCTCCGGGTTTTGGGAAGGGGATATCCGCCAAAGGGCAGTCCAAGCAGCAGCCCCGCCGGCACGGGGAGGCAACTCCATTACAAATCTTTCCCACATGAACTTTACTACAGAGCGACTGACTCCTCATCGCTTCCCACAAGCTTCGTTAAGTCACCCACTCCTTTCCACAAAGCCTTTTATCCCGGCGCCATTCCCACGCTGCCCTGGGGAGCGGAGGGGCTCAGGGCAAGCGCAGGACCGGCATCCGTGGGGCTGGCGGTGGCCCGGTGAGCAGGGCTGCTTCCCGGGGGGGTTGCTGAGCCCTTGGTGTGCTGTGTCCCTGCAGGCAGATGTGCCATGTTCCCTTTTCGTGCAGGCGCTGCCTTCTCCTTCTCACCTGGGGCCAGCTCGCAGCCCTGGCTGCACCGGGCAGGAGCATCCCCATGCTGGCAGTGTGGCAAGAGGATGGGGACAGGAGCAGGGAAGGGGGAATCCCCCCCTGCTGAAACAGGGCAAGGGCTTTAAATCCTTGACCCGGCTGCCTGGCTGGAGGAGGGGGGGGCTGGATCTGAGCATTCCATCCAGGCAAACATCTGCCGGCCAATGGCCCCCGTGGGAGCGAGGCGTCAGCGGGAAAGCTCCGCTCCCGCAGGCAGGGGTGTGATGGAGAGCCTGCATTTATTCTCCTCTCTGGATGCCCCCCAGCACGCTCTCCGCTCCTCCCCACACCCCACAGCACCCTCCAGCAGGCACCCCATACCCCCCAGCCACCGATGCTCTCCCCGGCATCACCATACCAGGGGTCCCCTTTCTCCCTCCCTCCCCACTGCAAACCCCCCGAGGGGAACAGGACCCTGCGGGCTGCCATCTCCCCCACCAAAGGGATCCCCGCACACCCTAGCACTCACCTTCATGCCACGTGGATGACACCAGCCTGGCAAGAACAACCAGCAGGACGGGGGCTGCCTCCTGTGCCATGTCGGGGGGCCGGGGGGGCCAGGGGCTGGCCAGCCCCCCTGCCGTGCCGGGTCCGGGGGCAGCCGCGAGCCCCAGGGAGGATGGAGAGGGGCTGGGAACAGGGCGACGGCCCCCCCGCACGTCGCCTTGTCCCTGCACAGACACCCGACCCTCTTGCTTGTGCTGAGCAAACCTACTTTTCCCCGCTGCTGCCCGTCCCAAACATTCAAAAGTCGTGAGTCAGGCCCAAAACGATGAGATTGTCAAAAATAATAAATCCTAGGATCACCCGTTTTCCAGTGCACCTCCTGCTTCTCCAAGGCTTTAGAAGGTTGTCAGATTTTTTTTTTTCCTTTGCAAGCAGAAGAGCCAGGAGCTTGTTTTGGCAGAGGAGTGAGAGTAGCCAAGCCTGTGGCCAGCCCTGCCAGGCTCCGGGAATGGGGGGATCCTGGGGAGACCAAGGACAAAACAGCTGGAGCCAGGACCCTTTTTCCACCTCCTGCCAGGAGGGAGGGAGGGAGAGACCTCGCTGCAGACGGCGGGCTCCGAAACTGCTCCAGAGGCAAGTGCTTCCAGCTGGGGTCTGTTTTCCAGCTGAAGTTCAGCCCCCGCGAGGCAGCAGTAACGAAGCACATTCGTTAGGACCCGCCACCCTGCATCCCAAGGGGTCAGGCAGGAGGAGAGGCAGGAGCTGCCTGGGATTTTGGCTCCGGAGCACAGGACAGCCCGGGCAAAGGCAGCCGAGGGATGAGCCTGGCATGGACAGGTAGGAGAGTTGGCAGGGGCCACGGCGGGGGGGGGGACATGCTGCCTGAATGCACTAATTATGTGGCGGCCAGGCTGGTAAGCACACTAATTATTAACACAGCTGTCCTGAGCAGGAGAGGGCTGCCAGGAGGCCACTGTGAGGGCTGCTTGCTGCAGGGGAACCCCCCAACCCCCCGTAAAACCCTGCAGCCCACAACATCCTCAAGGAGGGGACGGCGTACTTGCCCCATGGCGGGCAGGATGCCCATCGCGTGCTGGCATGGTGGCCGTGCCATGAGCCGTGGTGTGAGGTGGCTGCCCCGGCTGGTCCTTGCTCTGCTGGGGGACACCTGGGCAGGGAAAGGGGGGCCACGCTGGAGCTGGGGCTGCGTCACGCACCGCTGGGGCAGGAGGGTAGGGACTGGGTGGTGCAGTGCAGGCAGAAGGTGGCATGGGACAGGCAGACGTAGCACTATGTAGGCAGGACACAGCACAGGGCTTGCAGGAGGTGGCATAAGGCAGGCAGAGGTGGCACTGCCAGGCAGCACCTGGCACGGGGCAGGAAGAAGGGGGGCATAGGGCAGGCGGCAGTGGCACAGAGGAGGCAAGAGGTGGCATGGGACAGGCAGGAAGGGACATGGGACAGGCAGGAGTGGCCCGGAGCAAGCAGGAAGGGACATGGGACAGGCAGGAGTGGCCCGGAGCCAGCATTAGGGGACATGGGACAGGCAGGAGGGGACATGGGACAGGCAGGAGTGGCCTGGAGCAAGCAGGAGGGGACATGGGACAGGCAGGAGTGGCCCGGAGCCAGCATTAGGGGACATGGGACAGGCAGGAGGGGACATGGGACAGGCAGGAGTGGCCTGGAGCCAGCATTAGGGGACATGGGACAGGCAGGAGTGGCCCGGAGCAAGCAGGAGGGGACATGGGACAGGCAGGAGTGGCCTGGTGCCAGCAGTAAGGGACGTGGGACAGGCAGGACTATCCCGCACCACGCAAGGAGCCGCCCCGCCGGGGAGAATCGGCCCACCTTCGGGCGCGCTCGGCCGTTTCCGTGAGCGCTCGGCAACCTCCGCCGCCGCTCGGGCGGCTCCGGCGGGACGGGACGGGGCGGGGCGGGGCGGAGCCTGCCCGGCGCGGGGCGGGGCGCGGCGCGCGCGGCGCGGCCCGGCCCGGCAGGAGAGGTCCCGTGTCGGCCATGGCGTCCCCGTCGCGGCGGCTGCAGACGAAGCCGGTGATCACCTGCCTCAAGAGCGTCCTGCTCACCTACACCTTCGTCTTCTGGGTGAGCCCCGCTCCGCTCCGCCCCTCCCCTCCCCTCCCTACCCCCGCGACATGTCGCGGCCGCGCCGCCCTGTCGCGACAGGCGCGAGCCGCGGCGGCTGTCCCCCTTCTCCCCAGGTGTCGGGTATCGTGCTGCTGGCCGTGGGCGTCTGGGGCAGGGTGAGCCTGGCCGTCTACTTCTCCCTGCTGGACGAGAAGGCCACCAATGTCCCCTTCGTCCTGGTGGGCGCCGGCACCGTCGTCGTCCTCCTGGGCACCTTCGGCTGCTTCGCCACCTGCCGCGGCAGCACCTGGATGCTCAAGCTGGTGGGTGGCCCTGGACGGGGCAGGATGGGGTCCCATCCTCTCCTGACCCATCCCAACACATCCCACCCTTCCCCGTCCCATCCCAACCCCATCCTGCCCCATCCCATCCTACCCCATCTTATCCCAACACATCCTTCCCCATCCCAACCCCGTCTCATCCTGTCCCATCCTACCCCATCTGATCCCAACACATCCCATCCCAACCCCATCCTGACCCATCTGATCCCAACACATCCTTCCTCATCCCACCCAATCCCAACCGCATCTCATCTCATGCCATCCCACCCTGTCCCACCATTTCCTATCCCATCCCGACCCATCTGTCCCATCCCGTCCTCCCCCATCTGAGCCCAACACATCCTTCCCCATCTCACCCTGTCCCATCCATCTCACCCTGTCCCATCCCATCCACCCTGTCCCATCCCGCCCTTTCTGCCCGCAGTACGCCATGCTCCTGTCCCTCATCTTCCTCATTGTCCTGGTGGCCGCCGTCGTGGGGTTCGTCTTCAGGCACGAGGTGAGTCTGGGGGGCCGCTGTCATGTCCCAGTGCTGAAGAGTGAGTTTGGTGCTGGTTTTCACCCAAGTGCGGTTGCAGATGTCACTGGAGAGACAGAGATGCAACTGGGAGTGGTGCTTAGTGTGGCTAAAATGGGGTTAACAGCCCAAAGAGCAGCTTGGTCCCTCTAAGAACTCATAATGTCCCCATTAAGGACGAGGCTGGGCACAGGGTCTACCCGGCATGGCGTGCTGCCCCTCCTCCAGAAGAGGCAAAATAGCCCTGGACTTTAATTTCTGGCTTTGGTCTATCTTCTGCAATAATTTCTGTAATTAAAGCTCCTCTGCGGGTTCCTGCGCCGCTCGGGGGGGAGGGGGACAGTTGGCACCGTGTCGGTCCTTGTTATTACATGCGGCATCCCTGCGGCCACAGCGCATCCCGGCCTGCCCTTTAATACAGCGTTTAATTGCCTGGGTGGCCAGGGGAATGTCTGCTGGCCACGGCCGGAGTCATTCCTGCCGTCGCCGGGACGTGAGTAATGTGGCACCGCCGGTCCCGAAGCCCGGGAGGGGACGGCACCGCCGCAGAGACCTCTCTCTTGCAGATTAAGACAAACTTTGAGAGTAACCTCAACCTGGCCTTGAGGGACTACAACGTGACTGCGGATCGGCACAGCGAGGCCGTCGACACCATCCAGAGAACCGTGAGTGCTGCAGGCTGGCATCTGGCTTGTATCAGGGAGGAGGGGATACTTGTCTCGCCCCAGGGCATCCCCTGGGACCCCCTACGGTATCACCATGCCTTTTGCCCTATGGGATTTTGAGTTTGGGAGGAGGTGCTGGGTGAGATGGGGGCAGTCCCTAGAGAGGCAAGGGCAGGGGAGCTGTGGGGGTGGTGGTAGGGCTTGGGGGGGCGGTCCATACCTTGGTGTGACCATGCTCCTCAAATGTTCTTCCCCCTCTAGCTACACTGCTGTGGGGTGCAGAACTACTCGGACTGGGAGAGGACTGAGTACTTCACCCAGAGGGGCATTCCCCGGAGCTGCTGCAAGAGCCAGGATGACTGCTCGGAGGAGGATCTGAAAGACCCGAGCAAAGCCAAGCAGAAAGTGTTTGTGGATGTAAGTTAAGCTCAGAAAAAGCCCTCTGCCAGTCCTGGAGGTGGGGAGGGCAGAGCTGGGCAGGGGGAGAAGGGCTTGCCCTTCCCTCAGAGACTGGAAAGAACTGCTTTCTTCATGCAGGCACCCTGTGGCCCGGGGCCTCCCCTGGGCTGGAGGTAGAATCACAGAATCATAGAATGGTTTGGGTTGGAAGGGACCTTAAAGATCATCTCATTCCATCCCCCTGCCATGGGCAGGGACACCTCCCACCAGACCAGGTTGCTCAAAGCCCCATCCAGCCTGGCCTTGAACACCTCCAGGGATGGAGTAGGGGAAGGGTTTGGAGGAACGAGACCTCCCTCCTGTCCGAGGTCACCCCTGCTCCTTCTGTGGAGGCCACAGACAAGCCAGAACTGAGTGTTTGTGTTTAGGGCTGTGTGTTTGGGAGAACAGGTGAATAAGGGGGTAATTTCCTAGTAAAGTTAGTTTCGGTGGTGCTGACGTCTTCCCATGGCTGTGCAAAGTCCTGACCTGGTGGCGAGCGCGGGTGACCTCATCCGGCAGGGACGGCTGGGTGATGCAAGGGACGTTCCTCTGGTGAGTCACCTTGCTCAGCCCAACGCTCCTGCTGGGAGCAGCCCAAGGGCAGCGCTCCCCGTGATAAGGCGGCAGGGCTGGGAGGCTGGTCGGTCGGGTGCTGATAGGGAAATGACGTTGCCGAGGTCAGGCAGGAGGGTGGCAGCCAGAAGCCCTCGGCCGCCCGCCCGGGAGCATCTTCCCCTGGAGCTGCCGTTGCTCTGGGGAGGTGCCGGTTTTTGCTCCCGGGGGAGTGAAAAGCTCTAGACCCACGTACTCACTTTCCCTCCTTTGCAGGGTTGTTTTTTCCTGGTAACCTCAACGATGGAGTCAAAAATGAGCGTGGTGGCTGGAATCTCCTTTGGCATCGCGTGCTTCCAGGTAACTCTCCCTTGCTGGCCGGCAGAGGAGGGGTGCAGAGCAAAGCTAGCGTGTCTCCAGAGGTATTTAATTTCTGTGAAAAGCCTGGTGTGTGTACAAAAGGCATGGCCTCTTTCAACCAGGGAGGGGCAGCTATTCTGCAGATTCCCCCTGGGTTTAATCTCACCGCTGAGCAGCCTCCGGTCCCTTAAAGCCCGGGCTGAAGCACCAGCTCTGTTCCCGTGAGCCCAGGTTGTTTGAGAGTAGCTCCTGTCTGAAACCACTGACTTACGGAAAACGCAAACGGAGCCTGTTCCGTGCTGAGCGAACTCCCAGCTGTTGGCAGGGATCAAATTTGCGCCTTTCCTTTTCCTACCCACTGACCTCCCTTTCCATCCGGGAGGTGTTTTGGCGTCACTTCTGTGGGGCTGGGTCCCTGCGAGCAGCTCATGCCCCTACCCCTGCCATTGCTCCCCCTCCCTCTCGCTCTCCTTTACTTTATCCTGCGGGACGCTTCCTGCAGGAACCGCAGCGGGCTCCTGCTGCTCCGTCAGGCTTTATCCCGGCAGGAAATGAGAGGCCCCTTCCCCCAGCTCCGCTGCTTTGGGCACGCTGATGCCGCCGTGGGGCTTCCCGAGGTGCCGAAGGTTTTCCGATGCCGCTGCAGGATGTGCAGCTGGCCCTTCTGTAGCTGGTTTGGGGAAGCTTTGCTGGGCTCTGGGCCTTGTGGGGCCTTGAGTTCACCCTCTCCTTGATCCGGCATGCAGAAGCCGTGGCATTAGCCCAGGGCCACCGGCTGACCACTCCAGCGTGGGGAGAGGGAACCCTGCCAAGATGTTTCCCCTGTAACAAGCGTGTCGCTGTGTGTTTCCCGTAACGAATGGACCGAGCTGGGGGAGAGATGGGAGCCAACAGCCCCCGGCCGCCGTTGGTTGGTGCTTCCAAGCACTTTTGGTCGCGGCTGGGAGAGCCGGAGCCGCTCCGCTGTGCCCAGCCCCTTGCCCCACTCTCCTCCTTAGCTCGCTGTGGGGTCACCGAGATGTGACCGACATGCAAATGGGGAGCCGCATGCTCCCAGCTGTGAAATTAGCTTGGCTGATGCCAGACTTGGGAATTTTATTTAGCTTTTATCGCCCTTTCAGCAAGCCGTGCTGTGTCGTGCGGCCAGCAGGGACCCATCATCCTAATGTGCCTCTAACTTTGCTTGTGTAGGTCAGAGTCCTGCAGGATCTGGTCCTAGATGTCCGCACAGGGGCTGGGTGGCCACGTTGTGATAACAGTAGCGTGTCCTTCGGATGCTGATGCGAAAACAGCAGCCTTGCTTCCCCGCTGTCCTTGCAATAGGGAGAGGTGGCGGCTGTTCTCTGGTTGGCCGTGTAATGGACTGTGACGCTCCTGATATCTGTGTAATCGCCAAAAGTACTGTAAAACTGTAGATGCTTCATGAAGCAAAAACATAACGGGACGGGACGTGGAGCATCTTTTGCGAGGAGCTTGTTTGGCTGGTGCCTGCCGGGATCCTCCGCTTCAGCCTCTCTCCATTACTCCCAAGCAGGGCACGGCAGCCCGTGTTGTCGTTTGTAAATCCCGCTGTTCTTTGGAATTTATAAAACTGATTCTCCGGAGGAATTTGTCAGGCTTTTGTCCTAAAACACCACTGGTTTTGGCTGCCTCTGATATGTTGTGGGGTTTTTTTCCCTCTGTTTTTCAGTTGATTGGCATCATTCTCGCCTGCTGCCTGTCCCAGTACATCACGAACAATCAGTACGAGATGGTGTAGCTGGCCCCCAGCACGCTGTGGCCGTGGCCGGGTACGTCTGTCCAGCGATGAAAGCTCGGTGGGCCACCTCGGCATCCCTGGCTGCCGTCTGATCACCCCTGGGGACCTTCGGCAGGGTGGCGGGTACCGCTTTTGGGGGCATGTGGTGACCGAGGGCAACTGCAGGACTATGTCTGCTACATCATTTTAAGATGTGTATAAATCCAGCCTTATCTGTTAACACTTTGTGTTGTGCCTTGCAGGGTGTGCTCTCCGTGACCAGGGAGGATGCCACCACCTCCAGTTTTCCTCTGGACTCCATTCTGTGAAATCTTGCTTTGAACTGACTGATCTTCTTCTCAACTAGCTCATAGAAAAGAGTGCAGCAGCCGTCCTGGTGCGCTCAGGGACTTGTCCTAACACTACTCTGCTGTGCCACCGCCTGGGATAATTAGTGTAGCTGTGGTGATTACAGCACACTGGCTCCTCTAGGCGCTGCAGCCCCCGGCTCTCTATTCAGCCAGCTGTGTGCTCCAGTGCCAGGCTGAAGCCCACCGGCCTCACGGGGCTCCCAGTCCTCCTCTTCGGTGCCTCCGTGGGGCAAGTGATGCTTCCCTTCATCTCTGGCAGCCCCTTGATGTCCCCTCGCCCTCCGGATGCGGCTGCTCTTGAGATGGGGCTGTTGTCCCCGGTAAAACACGACCCTGCGTGCCTGAAAGCTCGGCAAGGTCTCGGCTTGTTGCCAAGCTCTCTTTCATCCCTGCCCTGGGTTTTATATACTTTTTTTATAGTTGTACTTTTTTAAAGTACGGGCTGTAGTGATTCTTCATAAGCTGTAGCGAGGTTTGGTGATGTAGCTCCTGGTGCCTTTACCTTGGTAGGTGTCCTTGCACCGAGTCAGCTGTGACTTGATTGTCAGTATTATATGCTGCTTATCTCATTTTGTGTATTGAGTAGAACTCTTTTGTCCCGAGACACAATAAATATTAAGATATTTTACTCTATGCAACCTCCGTGGCTTTTCTTTTCATCTCCTGGAAATTCCTCTGCTTGAGTCTCTGCAATGAGCAGCAACCCCCCCCCGGGAGGTAATCCACTCGCTCCGGGCCAGCTGATAACCTCTGGACCGCTGCAGCTTGCGTTTTCCTGATGCTCGCTGCTGCACTTGTGCTTGCAAATAACTTCTGTAATTGATTTTTCTTCGTAACAGCAGTTGTGTAACAGTGCCGAAGCAGAAGGCCTGGAGCATCCCAGCCCATCCCGGGCAGATGAGCATCCTCCACCGGCCGCCGCTTGGAGACAAGGGCAGGGCAGCGCTGCTGGAGTCACCTGCGTCCCCAGCCTCTCCCTGGGGCAAGAAACGTGGATTTAAGCTTTTATCTTTGTTTGGTGGTGCTCGTCTTTTGGGCTGTGTTGTCAGCAAGCCTTTGTCTTGCTGGGCGTGATGCCGCAGCGGTGCAGAGAAGCTCCTCTCCCGCCCAGCTTGGGGGATTTTTGGGTCCCAGACACAAAACTCGCAAGGGCTGTGGCTTGGAGCAACCATCCGGGGCTGCCTGTCCTGCTCCCAGGGAGGAGGCAAGCGTAAAAGGGGGGGCGTAAGCCACAGGTAGGAGTGGTGGCCCTTCATCAGCCCTCTGGCAAAGGCAGCTCCATAGTGCAGCAAATGACCAGGTATGGGGCAACCTCGCTGCTGACAGAGGAGCCTGATGGGGAACACCTGAAACCCTTTTGTTGTGTTTAATCCAGGTGAGTAAATCGCTGGCGTCAGCACCTGGCTGGCCAAAAGCCTCCCGCGTCAGTACAGCCAGGCAGAGCATGGAAACCGGGGTGGAGAGATCGGCTGACGGCAATTAATGGGTGGATGGAGATGGGGCAGGAACACGCGAGAACAGTGTGGTGAGTAGGACCCGAGAGGTGATCATCCCCCTGTACTTGGCACTGGTGAGACCCCACCTCGAGTACTGTGTCCAGTTTTGGGCCCCCTACCACAGGAAAGACATTGAGGTGCTGGAGCAGGTCCAGAGAAGGGCAACGAAGCTGGTGAGGGGTCTGGAGCACAAGTCTTACGAGGAGCGGCTGAGGGAGCTGGGGGTGTTCAGTCTGGGGAAGAGGAGACTGAGGGGAGACCTTATTGCTCTCTACAACTACCCGAAAGGAGGCTGTAGAGAGGCGGGGGTTGGTCTCTTCTCCCAAGTTACAGATGATAGGACAAGGGGTAATGGCCTCAAGTTACGCCAGGGGAAGTTCAGGTTAGATATTAGGAAATATTTCTTTACTGAAAGGGTTATCAGGCATTGGAATGGGCTGCCCAGGGAGGTGGTTGAGGCACCATCCCTGGAGGTATTCAAGAGAGGAGTTGACATGGTGCTCGGGGATATGGATTAGTGTTGGGTGGTGTGGTGGTGTGTGTGTGGGTTGTGTGTGGTGGGGGGTGTGTGTGTGTGTGGTTTTTTTGGTTTTTTTTGTTTTTTTTTTTTTTTTTTTCATTGGTTGGACTAGATGATCTTAAAGGGTCCTTTCCAACCTAGGTGATTCTGTGATTCTGAGAAGCAGGGCCAGGTTTGGGTAAAGCCACCCCCATCAGAAAGCCCCTGCGCTGGTCCATGTCCCTGCACCGGTCCATGTCCCTCTGTCTGCAGGGGACAGGGACAGCAGATGTGATGCCAGGTGGGCAGGGATGGTGCTGGCGGAGGATGGCATGGGGAATCCAGAGGTTTCCGAGTTGCTGCAGGAAAACCAGCACTGACTGTCTGTGCCAACCTGGGGAGTGCGGAGGCTCATCCAGCCTGCTTGTCCCCACGGCCACCAACAGGAACTGTGGCCATCAGAGGGTGCAGATCTTACCTAGTTAATTAGTGCTTGCGTAGACACCTCGCTTTAATTTGGAGAGACAGCAGTGGTGGTCCGCGGGTACAGACATGTGCTGCCAAGCGGATTTGGGACAATGCTGTCCTGGCAAAGGCGTTGGATGCACCTTGGTGACCCATTGGGACCCACGGAGCTGGGACACAAGCACTGCTGGCTGGCCCCTGGGCTCCGGTTCCCTGCAGCAGCTGTGGCCGGGTGGGCTTTACACACCCCCGCCGCGTTTGAACCTTGGGGTATAAATGTCTCAGGGGACTTGTCAGAAGCACCTGGTGTCCCCGAGACTGGCTGGCGTCCCTTGGGAGGCCGTGCGGGGAGCTCTGCTGCAGCCTGCTCCCAGCAGCTCCCAACCTTCCAACCACGTTGTCAGCGCGGCCATGAGCAGGGATGGAGGGAACTGCCCTTAAAATGTGCTCACGTCCCTGTGGGAGCCCCAGGGATGTGGGGAGGGCCTGGCAGCCCCGGGGACACCACAGCTGGCACCCAGCACAGTGGCGGTGAGCAGAGCCTGACCCCCTGCTCCCTCCTCTGCACGCACGGCTGGGCAGGCTTCTCCATCCAGGTGTTTCCCTGGAAAGCCCCATCTGTCACCCTGGGTGACACCAAAGGGGGTTCACCCGGTGACACCCAAGGGATGCCAAAGCTGCTCAGAGGGATGAGAGCTGTCTCCTGAGGTCTGGCATGAGCCCCCGTCAGGGGACGGCTGCACGGGGGGTGGACGGGGATTTTGGCCATTAGCCCTCAGCACTGTCCTGCTCAGGACAACTGCAGTGCCAAGGACTTTTTTTTGCCTCCTACAGCTCGAGTTTTGCTGATTTGTTGGTCACAGGGCTGGGGACAGCGGACGGCACCAGGGGTCCTCCCCACTGTCTCTCCCTCAGGCTTTGGCCCCCCAGTTCCCCGGGGGCTCCCTTGTGCCCGCTCTGGCCTGCGCCTTGCCCTCACCCTGCCCCCTGCTGCACGTCGCTCCCAGGGGACCGGTGCCACCCCCGAGCTGCCACTAGTAACTACTGAGCACATCCACACTGGAACAGAGGGTTGGGACGTGCTGAACAACCACCAGCGCCATCAGGGAGCAAATTAGGGACCTCCGCACGTCCCCAGTGAGGCGAGCGCCGGCAGTCCCGGTACCTGAGTTATGGATGCTCGTGACAAGGCAGCCGAGCAATTAGATCACTTCTCAGACCCATTAAGCATCACAGACTGAGACTAAACGACTTTCCATTTTCTTTGCAATCGCTCATACAAGACGTTTATTGTTTGCCTCTTGCTGCTCAGCGTGGCGACGATGCACTCGAGCACGGTCTCCTCCAGCAGTGCGGGATGCCAGGGGGACCGGCACGGTGAGGGTGCCACGGCCGGTGGGATCCCACACTCACAGGCAATTAAGCAGGTAACGACCTGTGCGTCGGCTACGTCGGGATGCATCCGGCAACGCGGCAGGTGGGTGCAGGACAGGACCCCAGCGCTGGGGGCTACACCCTGCCCAGCATCCGCGCGATCCACCAGTTGCAGGGCATGATGATGCGGCAGATGACCCTCCCGCCCTGGTAGCAGTAGGGGTAGGGGTAGTAGCCCAGGAGGGGCTCGCAGACCCGCCGGCAGTAGCGGTTGGCGCGGCGGCACTGGGCACAGCAGTAGCCTCGCTCGTCCCACAAGGGGTGGAACTCCAGCCCATTCTCCGACTGCCGGGAAGAGCCAGCGTCAGCACAGCCAGGGGGACGTGTGGGACACCCCAGGAACACAGAGAGGGCACCTTGGGAGGGCAGCCAGGACACCCCAGGAGCATAGACAGTTCACCATAGGATCATGGCAAGGGCATCCCAGCAGTGTGTCCAGGACACCTTGAAAGGGCAGCCAGGATGCCCCAGGAGCATGGACAGGTCACCCTAGGAACATCACCAGGGCACTCCAGAAGCATGGACAGAACACCCCAAGGAGCACAGCCAGGACACCCCAGAAGCATGGGCAGGTAACCCTAGGAACATGGCCAGGACATCCCAGGAGTGTGACCAGGACACCCCAGGAGCATGGACAGGACACCCCAGGAGCATGGACGGGATACCCCGGGACCATGGACGGGATACCCCGGGACCATGGTCAGGACACCCCAGGGTGTGATTCCCTGCACTCACGTAGTCGTTGACAGGCAGGTCCTCCTCGGTGAGCTGTCGTGCCCGGCGTTTGGGCCCTGGCTGCACATCCTTCTCCACCTCGTGTTCGCTTCCTCCATCCAACCAGCTCTGGTTGTCCATGAGCAGCTCAGGATCCTCTTCTTCTGCCCCTTCAAGGTCAGCTGGCTCAGGAGCTACGGGAAGAGCCCAAACATTGCTGTCACCAACCAGGGAGCAGGTGTTAATGTCTCTACCAAAATTTGGTGCCATGGTACAAGAGGAGGAGGAAAGTGCTCTGACATACAAGCCTCACCAGCAAACCATCTCTACTCCATTGCCTCCTGCTCGTACTAAGCCTGAAAGAGGGGCTGTAGGAGACAATATGTCAGGAGGAGAGGGTGGAGAAGACACGGCCCATCCCCTCCACATGCTCACGGGTGGTGGGTGCCCGTGGGTGGTGTTGGCAGCCCCTGTACAGGTCTGCGGGTGCAGGGAAGCCCATCCTCATGGTAGGCTCTGCTGCTGTGGAGGGGCAGTTTGTAGATACCTAGCGAAGCAACATGATTTGGGGTAGATTATACTCAGCTACAGCACCTCTTGGTGGCTTAGGTAATACCTGCAGTGACATTAATTTTCTTTGCAGCTGGGATTAACAGCAGAGACCGAGAAAGCAGAAGGGGTCAGAAAGAACCCTCCCTCCATATTGGGGACCTCTGATGCCCACTTGCTCCTGGGACCACCGATGGCTGTGAGCCGACTGGTCCCCTTGGGGGACAGGACGTTCCTCTGCAGCTCTGTGGCTGCTGAGCAGATGGAGTTTTCTTGGTAGGAGTTTTTAAACTAGCTCATTCGGAGAGAAGTGGGTTAGAGAGAGCGGGTAATTACACCGGCGGATCTCAGAGGCCACAACCTCTGCGAGGGCTGTGTGGCGAGCAGCTGGAGGTGGCAACCCCGTCGTGTGATTTAGATGCAGGTGTCTGCTCACGCTCTGATGTTCATGCGGCGATGAGAATTTAGGCGTCCCAGTTTCCAGCAGTGCTGTCTTCTTTGCAGGTACAAAGGGGTTTGGGTTTTTTTTTTTGGTTTTTTTTTTACCTTGTTACGAGGAGGGTGGCCACTCTGCAAAGCGCAGGGAGGTGGGGAGCCAGCAGAGACAAGCACTTTGCAGAGAGAAACTTCATCCCCTGCTATTACATTGGCCATGTTCTCTCGCAGTCGTGGCCAACATTATGCTGATGTACAACGGGGCTGTGGAAATGGGTTCCCACCACATTGCACTGGGGCAAATGGCAGAGCGGACACGGGTGGGTGGCAGGGCCGCTCCCGGCGAGGGGGCTCATGAGCACTTTGGGGAGGAGATGGCTCCTTGTACCTGCTATTGGTGTGGGGTGGATCCAGTAGATGGTCACGTTTCTGCAGATGTCAAAAATTTTGGAGCTCTTCAGGAACTCCTTGTTCTGAATGGGCTTTTCCCCGGGCACCCAGACCACAGACTGCTCAAAGTAGGTGGTAGTGATTTCTTCTCCCTGGAACAAGAGTGAGATTTCACCCTGGGGTGGTAAGACACCCTCTTCCCCACCCCTGGCTGCTTCTCCTCCCCTTAGCTTATCCAGAAGCACCTCTCCCCTCCCAGAGAGCAGATGGACTTCATCTGCCTTGGCTTGTGGTGCTCACTGGGTTCATAATACCCTGCCGGTCCTCACACAGGGAGACCCATCATGAGCCTTATCTTTCCTGCCCGCTCTCAGCCAACAACCCCACGCTCTCCCCCCTCCACTGTTCATCGTGCTTCAAGAGCCTTCTCCTGTGCAGTCCCCACCATCTGGAAGAGCCTTCTGGAGCGCCCCAGCTCATTTCAAACCCAAGATTAAAACATCTCCTCTCTGCTTTGCTCTTACTACTTAATTTCTCTCTCCTTCTGCTACTGATTTTGTGATCGAATGCTTTAATTTATTCCTCACAGAAATTCTTTGCACGGCCGTGCTCTGTAATTTATACCACATGTCTCTGCTGTTGCATTAGTCCATGGTGTGTTTTGGCAGGCGCTTAGGGAGGGAGATATATAAAGATTATTGGATGGGTCTGCGCCGAGCTATCTGCCAAGGCAACGTTGTCTGTGTTGGTGGTGGTAGCCCGTAAGAGCAAGCTGGCAAATGGCGTTTTTCTCTCCAGAAGGCGTCTGGAGCTGTATTTCTCCTTTATAGCGGTTTTTCCTGGTGGCTTTGGGAAGTCTTAGGCAAGCGCCAACACAACCTGACCCAACCTGAGTGGTTTTCGGAGTCTCTGCTGAAAGCCGTGGGGCTGGGGGTGGGGGGGTGCTGCCTGCAGGGCCTAGCAGCACATGGGCTCTGGGAAGAGACGACTACATCTTAAATCTACATTTATCTCATTGGGTTTTACATCCCAGCTCTCTACCTGGGGCTACGTTCTGCTAAAGCCTGGGAAGTCATATCCCTTTTACGAGGGTAGCCGAAAAGATCTATTAGCTTCTTACGGCGTAATCAAAGAACCAGTGTCTGGGAATTTGGGTCATGATTCAGGGAAATGTTTCTGCCCACGCTTCGTTTCAAGCATGTGTCCTGCTGGCATTTTATCTGCAGCGGGTTCCTTGTGGGGGGGACTCAATCTGCTAACACCCTGCGTCTTGCAAACGGGGAGGTGGGAGGGCTGTGCCACCACCGGGGGCTCGGGGACGGGGGACAACTGCTTTCAAGGGATGGAGCCGTCACCCTGGGGTTACACTGTCAGAGAGGGGTGGAAATATGGAGTCAAATGCTTTTTCCTCGCAGCGTCCAAAGCGTGTGACTCCTTGCAGCAGGATGCGGAGGGGAGAAGTGAAATGGGTGCGAGAAGCAACCAGGCACACGGGTGGGAGGGGGATCCATGCAGGACGGGGAGGGGGCCCCAGCCCGTCGCTCCCCACCTCCCAGGGCTGCACGCCAAGCGCTCTCTCAAATCGCATTTCCTAAACACGGCTGCTCTTTTAAATTCATTACTTCTGCCTCATTCTGCTGGAGAACACGGGGCTCAGTTCTTGGGGAAAAACAATTTGATTGACTTTTTGGTGCCTGCTAATCCTGAGCTGCCTTGCGACCTTCCGACTACAACAGGATTATTGTCCTTGATCTCCGGTATTGTGCCGAGAGGTTTTTGTCTGTCGGCTCTCTAATCCCGTCTCTTTCCACTTGTTGTTTTTAGAAGCAATCCTCTGAAATAAGATCTTTTTATGAAGCGATCACAACTCATTATTTCTTTATTGCAGCATCCCTGGGAAGGCTGGAGCAGATGGGAGGGCGGTGGGAACGGCGGCCGCACTCCCAACTCCAGGGAGAGGAGAGGAGAGGAGAGGAGAGGAGAGGGTTTCACCGGGGACGGAGGGGTCTCCTGCTTTATTCACTTACCTCAAGCTCAGGGATCTTGGCCTCTGTCGTCTCAGGTAGGACTTTAGTCTGAGTTTTGATGAAACATTTCTGAAGTCCCACAAAGAAGATGCCAGTTATTCCCTACAGCATCAAAAACAAACACCAAAAAAAAAAAAAAAAAGGCAGCAGTCAGGGCAAAGCAGGAGGATAAATAACCCCCTCACACGGAGGGTATAGCTGGATGAGGGCTCAGTCGTGTTCTTCCTGTGGATGTTTTTGTGCAAACTCTGTTCAGGGGCAGTGCTAAGATGTACTAATAGGTTGCCCTAAGGGATATTGCATTTTATGGTTTGGGAGAATTGGGCTTTTTACAAATATTTTAAGGCAGACAGTCATAAAATTTTTACTTCTCTCCCCTTCTCCTTATAACTACCACAAGCTCTAGTTATCACAAATAAAAATATGCAGAATAGCATCTGACCGTTATGCTTATATGAACATTCAGCCCCCAGTTCCTGCTAGGCTATTAGCTGAAAATTTTGCCATATGTCACTGCACAGGGTATTTCCCTACAAATTTTAATTAGGTTTCAGTGAGAGCCTACAATATTGTCATGAGGTTTTAATGCTCTCCAGACAGACAAATGTACTGGGCTCGGATAGATTTATGATGATTGCGTTCCTTTTGCAAGGGTAAATCCAATAACTAGGTCTTGCTTTTAAGATGTATTTTGTTGGAACTCAACCACGCCACTATTAAATGCCGGTGGAAGCTTATGTAGATACACATCTCCTGTCCTTTGAGAACATCCCTAGAGAGTCTGCATCTGGGCATTGCTCTCCCTGATCATCCTCAGGGTTGGAGCAACGCCATGGTGTCCTAAGGGATCCCACTGGTCCTTCTGCAAGATGGCAGGAGGGCTCCAGGGGACAAACCCTGCCCCACTCACGTTTTTGAAGTCATGGATCTCCAGGATTTCCTCACTGCCGTTCCCGCTCCTGAAGGTCTCCGTCCTGGCCAGCGGGTCGATCTCCATCACAATCTTCTTCTTCTCGCCGTGGCTGAAGAATGTGTGCTCCATGTCGTAAACCTGTGAGGGCCAAAACCGCACAGGGGTTGGCTCAACCCCCACCTGATTTCCCACGCTGGCTGGTGGGTGAGCAGGCTGGTGCTGGGCACCTCATCCCTGCTGCTGGGTACCCTGCCATGGGGCTGGCTGCTTCTCCAGCCCCGGCTCTGAGCCAAGACGGTCTTCTGGATTGTGCAAAGAGAGGCAGCTCCAGGGCTTGGAAGAGGGACGGGATGGGGCCAGGCTGTGGAGGGACATATGGGTCAAGCCTGGGAGAAGATGCTCATCCCACACTTGCACCAGAAGTTTTGCCACGTCTCAGCCTTTGCCGGTGCTTTCTGTGGCATGAGCCTGTTTATGTCCCAGGCTGGACTGAACTTCTGAGCTCAAGAGACCTCGCTTTCCCCTCTCCCTGGCTTGCTTGTTCTGTCATCGCATCCCTGTCTTACTTGTTCCATGACTCTGTCTTTCTTGCTCCATCACTGTGTCCCCATCTTTTTTGCTCCATCTTTGCATCCCTGTCCTTTTCGCTCCATCGCTGTGTCCCCATCTTTCTTGCTCCATCGCTGTGTCCCCATCTTTCTTGCTTCATCACTGCATCCCTGGCTTTCTTGCTCCATCACTGTATTCCCAGGTCACTTGCTCCATCACTGTGTCCCATCTTTCTTGTTCCATTCCTGCATCCCTGGCTCACTTGCACCATCTCTGTGCCTTCTGTTTTTCCTGGAAAGGCAGAGGTAAAAGCCTCTCTCTGCCTGGAGGGGATCAGGGATTGCCTGTGGATCAAAGACCTCCTCGAGGGCTGCTGAAGAGCTTCAGGGCGCAGCAGCCGGCTTCCCGGCGGCACTCATCCCGGCGGGGAGCCGGGGGGAGCAGCCCTCTCCTCCTCGCAGGTGCTCGCCACGCTCAGCCAGCCCGGCAGCCCTCCAGTCTCCGCGGATGCCTGACCCTTCAAGGATGAGTGGTGGCAGATGCTATTTGAAGCACAAGAATGATTCTGCTGGCGCGGCGAGAGCTGGCGAGCCTTGGAGAGTCTCCTTCCCCAAATCAAACGGTGTCATGCGGAAGAAAAGGGCTTGTGCAAAACCCCTCAGGTCCACAGGGTGGAGGGGGGTGATGGAGGCAGGGGGATGGGAAAGCTCTGTTTGTTGCCCAGCACGGCCGTGGAAGGAGCGCTCTCGCCCTGCAGCAAAACCCGGGTGAGGGGCAGGGGCTCTGCCTGCAGTCCCAACCTAAACTCCTGTTCACAGTCCCCTAGTTCTTGCACATCCCTCCCCATCAAGGGGTTCAAAGCCTCTTAGCAACGTTTTCAGCATCAGCATCCCCTGTTTTGCAGCCTCCAGAGGAAGCCTGGGCGCAGAACTGTCGGGTACCTTTGCCCCTGCTCAGAAGAGCGATGTGAGCCTTGGCAGCCATGAGCATCTCCTCGTAGTCAGCAGGAGGCTTTTATAAAGATATACGGCTCTCAACGGATTTTATGGTATGGTAAAAATAGTCTGAAGCCTAAAATGGCTGGAAGGCCGCTGGTTTTGACTGACAAAATGCACACGGAGCCATAAATCAGTTCTAGGAGGGTAGGATCCCGGGTGGCACCTTACCTTCGAGTGCCTCTCCATTTACGAAGAATTGTTTCAGCCGGCGCAGTGGCCAGCTAACCCATTTGAGGTTGGCACTGCTCAGGGAGCTGCGAGATGTTTTATGGGGCTAAAAAATGACACTCGCTCGCCAGTCGTTGAAATACGTCCCCCCTGCGAGGCCGCCACGAGCCCCTCGTTAGCTGACTCATCTCCTTCGCTCGCCGGCGGGGATGCTGCCATGCAGAGGGCAGTGCCATGTCCAAGGCCACCCCTCGGAGGAAGAAGTCTTCTTTAAAGATTTTTTTCCACTCTCCAGTTGCATGAAGGGACCTGGAAGGGTTTTTTGTTCTTTGAAGAGTTTAATTCCCCCTGGTTTATATTTTTGAGCGTTAGGAACTTCCAGCCTCCCCCATCCTGCTGTTCCCGGAGGAATCCTGGGCCAGTCGGAGAAACTGCTGCCCCGCGGCTGCAAAGGATGCGGTGATGCCAGACATCTGGACCATCGGTGTGGAGCAGGAACTTCTTTGCTTTCCTGCTCTCCTGCGACCTCGTGTTTCACTTGCCCACCATCAGGCATCGTGAAGGGCTTTCAGAAATACCAAAGGACTCCATCTTCCACTGGTGAGGATGCCGAGGGCCGGTGCTCTGGATAACCTTTCCCAGGCTGCGGCAATGGCTCTGCACCGCCGGCTCAGAGAAAACCTCCCCTCCAGGGGTTAACAGCCTCTTCCCCCTGCCGCTGGCACACACCCTGTTTTTCGAGGAACAGTAGAGACTTTATAACTGTCTTGGCAGGAGCCTGGAGGCACATATGGCTTTTATTTCTTTTTCTTTTATTTTTTGGGGGTATTTATTTCTATTTGCTGATAAGAAGTCAAAGTTTCCAGCGAGCGGGGTGCTTCCTCTGCCCGGTGGGAGGGCAGCCTGGCCGGGCGGGCAGGGAGAAGAGAGGAGATGCCACCGTGGGAAAGAGGCCACCTTGGCTGCGCACAGGAATTTTGGAGACGTTCTTGAGAGTCGGCAAAACCCAGGTGCGAAGCGGGGCCTCCTGGATGAGCATGGCAACTCAAAGGGGAGGAGGATGAGGAGCACCAGGCACGGTTGGATTCGAGGTTAAGCAATTTGCTCAGGGTATGGGACAAAAAAAAAAAAAAAAAAAAGGTTTTGGGCAGAATTGCCAAGATCTTGGCCGGAATGGGTAGAGATGCCACCCCCGGCACGCTCAGCACTTACGGCAGCGTCCGTCTGGGGAGCTGGGGATAAACGAGCACAATCCAGTTAGCAGGAGCTCCTCCAAAAGCTAATCCATCTCACCGTCCCCTCACATTGCAGACACATTAAAGTAAGAAATATAATCCATGACAATCAATCACTGCTGCGTCCTGGCTTTCTCCCCTCTTTATGCAGTGGCATAATGACTTTTCCACCAGTTTCTGGCAAGATAATTGAAATGAAATGGAAAATATTTTCTTACTTGTCATAAAATTTGCTGCCGGTGAAACGGGAGTAACTTTAACTCTTCATGGCGTAGCTCCCATCCCCTGTAATTGTCAGTTAGGGAAAGTATGTGGTGACAGAGGGAAAAAAACCCCAGCCTGTATAAAGTAAAAGCTAGTTATGAATAATACAAAGATTTTTAAAAGTCTCATGAATACTTGTGGTCTAAGAAAATGCATTTTGTAAAGTTGCCTGGGTTTGGGGATGTAGTTAAAACTTTTGGCGAGTTGAGGAGGGGGGGGGACAGCTCGCTCTGGGGAAGTGGCACTCAGAAACACTGGATCAGAGAGTTTTTACTTACTTTTCTGGGTGCTGGGCTCCAGAGATATTTGACACCAAAAAAAATCAGAATAAGAGAGATGAGCAGCACGCTGAAGAGCAGTCCGCAGATCTGGTATCTGGTGCAGGTCTTCTTTCGCCTCTTGGATGCTTCTGCCTAATTAATGAGGGGACAGGGAGAGGCAGAGGTTGGATGATTGTCCAAGGAGGGACAGGTACACATGCATCTCGGACATTTGTCATGCTGTCAAGCTGCAGGGTGGCAAAGCAAGCCACCAACTTACGTCCAGAAAGCGGCAGTCCTCCGGGCTCTCCCGAGCCGTCCCTCCCATGGTCTCGGCTGTGTGCGAGGACGCCAGCCCGCTCCGAGGTGGAGTTACGGAGGCTCTGGGCTGTGGGGAAGGGAGGGCTGGGTCGCTGCCGCCCCCCTGACGGTGGCAGCCAGCTTTTTCCCCACAGCTGCCAGCCCCGGGTGCTCCCGCAGCCCTTGCTCTTTGCAGGGGGCAAAAAAATTCCCATGAGAATTGGAAATGAGCCCGCAGGAAGCTCCGCTGCACGGTGTCCGTCAGTCACATCCATTTTTTCCTTTAATCTCGGCTCCTGCCCTCCGCTTCTGCCCCTGCGCTGATGGCTGGGGGTGCCTGGGCGGTGTGAGAGCTCCCAGGCTCTCCCAGGGGCTCCGGGGATGCGGGTACTGATGCTCTCGGGGGGCTGCTCCCCTCTGCTCGGGCGTGCAGGGGGGATTCTGCAGCAGGGATGGCCCAGGAGCTGCGGTGGGGTGTCTGCGTGGCAGGGGGACAGGGGGACGGCAGGGGGGCAGGCATGTGCGTGGGTGTGCATATACATGTGCATGTGTGTGTATGCATGGGTACGTGTGTGCACGTGCATATGTGTGCATGAGCTTTTGCATGCGTGTGTGTGCAAGTGCAGTTATCGTTTAAGAAACCCACAAGGTTTTAGTGTCATTTGGATAATTATTCTCTCACCCGATGACCCCTCCCCACCCGTAAAAGGGGAATCAGGAAAAACAAGGAAAGCTGAGAGTTGAAATATAAACAGATTGAACAGGATAAGTCTAGATAATTAACATTAATAATATTAAAAAAACCAATATTGATCCCAATACCGGTATGAAATACACAAGGACCCTCCCCAGCCCATTCCACCAGCAGAAGCACTCCCGGCAGGGCCAGCCGATGTGGGACACTGCGAGCGCTGCGGCTTCAGGAGGAAGGGAAGGGATCAGAGCTCCAGCACCAGGGCAAGGAGTTCTCAGGATGGCAGCCATCAAGGGAGAGAGAGAGACAGAACTCCTCAGCGAACTTTCTAATTTATATTGGGTCTGACATACATGGTATGAAACAGCAGCCTTCCAGTCCCTAAAAGGGCTCAAGGAAAGCTGGGAAGGATCTCTTCCTGAGGGAGTGGAGCCATAGGATGAGGGGGAATGGTTTTCAACTGAAAGAGGGGAGGTTTGGATTAGATATTAGGAAGATATTCTCTGCTGTGAGGATGGTGAGACCCTGGCCCAGGTTGCCCAGAGAAGCTGTGGCTGCCCCGTCCCTGGAGGGGTTCAAGGCCAGGCTGGATGGGGCTTTGAGCAACCTGGTCTGGTGGGAGGTGTCCCTGCCCAGGGCAGGGGGGTGGAACTAGATTGTCTTTAAGGTCCCTTCCAACCCGAACCATTCTGAGATTCTATGAAACAACCCTGTTGGCAGCTTGGGTCAAGTGCCCGGGTCTCCTTCTCCTCCTCATACCCGCACCTGGGGAGCTCAGAAACACCGAGACCTTGAAACCCACACACCAGAGCTGGCTATAAAGTAAATATTGTCACAAATTCAGACACTAGAGTCTTCTAAAAGAGCAGTTTTCCCAAGCATGAGGAGAGAAATCAGTGCTGTCACTCAAACCGGGACACATATACATGGATGTGTGTGCTCTCCCTGCCAACCCTCAGCGACGTGGTGCGGAGCCCGACCTCTCCCCGGGGAGGGCTCTGGCACCCCCACCTCCTTTGTGTGCAGCCTTGCCCCAAAGTCAGCCTAGCCAGGAATTTCCTGACTGGATTCTTTTTTTTTTTTTTTTTTTCTTCGATGTTCAAAAATTTCCATTTGTTGAAATCCTACCGTTCCTTCATGGAAATGAACCCCCTCTTAAGAAAGGCTTCCAGAAATCCAGCGTGAAGTTTCTAGTCTGAACAGGATGAGACTCCCTGGTGTAGAGGAGCTGGCATGCACTCTTTTTCCAAGCTGTTTGAGCTCATAAAAACCCAGAGCGCATCATGCACTAATTAAAATTGCGCTGAAAAGAAGAAAAATCCAATGCTGAGTTTTGCTCAGGGTGAGAAATGGGAGAAAAAGAAAGGGTGAGGGTTTTGGGGCATTGCTGCCTGCAAACTGGGGGTAAATCCAAGCGGGACGGAAGCGGAGCTGCCGAAATTGGGGAAAATGCTGTGCACGTGTGTGTGTGCAGTGTTGTGTATGTGCGTGTGTGTGTCCTGGTGTGTATCGACTTCCTGCAAAGGGGTCTGGGCTGCCTTGGTTCTGTCCCCCCGCGGCAACCCCGGGGGCAGCTCCCCTCCCCTTCACTCCACAGCCATCCCTCAGGGATGCAAAACACACCCGGCGGGGTGGTGTTAATATTTAAGAAGCCGATAACTGAAGGGAATTATATCGACGAGTGAAAGACAGCAGGTTATCCGGAGGAGAATAATCGCTTTTTAATGGAAAGCAATCACAGGCGGCCTTTGAAAACATCTGAAAGATTTTGGAAATCGAAATGCAGCAAATCTGTGCAGACACCAGGTTTGGCTTTCCCCACTTCTCTACCAGAAAGTTTCACCTCCGAAGCTTTTGTCATTCACTGGAAACTGAAGTACCTGAAAACATTTGCTTTTCCTGTCAAAATCACAGCTTCAAAGGAAAACTTTGGAGCCGCTCTGCTGCGAGACGGTTATGATTACAGGAAAGAATTACAGCAGCGCCGCTAAGCAGACATAATTGATCAGCGATCTTCACAATATCCCCCACTCCAGGCACAGGAAACACTGCAAATACCACTCGTAAACCAAATTAGGCATTATTATTTTATTACTGTTGTAAGGTAAATGTCAAGCTTTTTAATGGCAATCACTGTAACTCCGTCAGGAGTCGGGCGTCTGAATTAGCTGGAAGAGGTGAGAACCTCCCAGGGCTGGGAGTTAATAAAACTCAATAAATATCATCGGTCCCTTCCAGCGCTTGGCGAGCGTTGGGGATGGAGAGGTGGGGGGCACTGGGGGGTCCCGCCGTGGGGCTGGAGACCTCGTTTTGCTGCAGCCCAGGAGCCAGCTCAGCTCCGTGCGCCCCGGTCCTCACGCGGGGCAGGGGGAAGGATGAGACCCCTCCTCACCACCGCTCTCCCTACAGAGCCTTATAAATACCCATAAATATAGATATTGAACTGAGGGGGAGTCTGATGGCAACAAAACCCCGTGCAACGCAAATTCTCCTTCCCCTCAGCAGCTGTGGGCTGTGTGACAGCCACTGTGTCCCAATGGGGAGATGGAAGCTTGGGATGCAGAGAGGGACAGAAACCACGGGTTGGTGCTGGTCAGGAATGAGGTTTCTTTCCCCCCCCACTCCTCAGTGCTCAGGCTCAGCTCTGGCTTCAGACAAAGAAATAAAATGGATTTTCCATGAAAAAAACAACAATTCTGGAGGAAAACCCCCCTCAAACTCTTTAAGATGACAATCAGCTTCTCGGTATAAAAAGCAGTTCCGATGGAAATATCCCATCAGGGCCAATGAAGAGGGAACAATCACTAATTTTCCTTGAAGCTAATGAGAGTGAGTCTATATGACAGGGGAAAATTTAATCTGATGTGAACTGAGGAAGAGAAGCAATACTGATATTAATGTGTGACTAATTGATACCCAGAAGAACATTTGAAATGATTAAAAGGCGTTTGATTTTTATACAGGACAATAAGAGGCTCATTGGCTACGACTGGTGCATCCTCTTGGTTTTCTACTTCTTGCTCCAATTTGCCCAGAAAAAAAATCTATCATATCCGCAGCGTGGCTTGACTGCTGCATAAAATTTCTCCGCCTAGAAATGTTATACCAAGAAATTCCTCCCGGAGAGTGCGGAGGTTCACATACGGTGTGAGCGGGGGCGAGAAGCCTGGCAGAAATAAAATAGGTCCCCAAACTGCTAAAAAGCAGCTCCCCAAAGCAACGGGGCTCGGGCAGTAACCTCCAGCCAAAAACCCGTGGTGATTAATATGGTGCTCTTTTTTATAATGAAAAACCCATTAAGGTCAGTGGCAGCATCTCTGAGCAGCACTAAATTGGAACGATGGAGACAGTAAAGTTAAAAATGAGCCATAATATTAATGTGGATAGTGAATTAATTGGGCAATTCCATAGGTAGTAAGTAAATCATACCGTTTGCTGTGGGACATGGCGCCTCGCGGCTCTCGCTGCAGGGTGGTGTGGTGGCAGTGGTGGCACCTGCTCCTGGATGGGAGTGACATGGACCTGCAGTATTTGGGGAGATGCCGCTGCGTACAGCCCCCAAATACATACAGAATGCTGGCTTACAGGTTGTCTAGGGGGCTGCATCCACAGTCTGAGGTGTCTGTCCCCTGGTCCTGCAGCCACAGTCCAAGGTGTCCCTTGGTCCTCAGCTGTAGTCCAAGGTGTCTGTCCCTTGGTCCTCAGCTGTGGTCCAAGGTGTCTGTCCCTTGGTCCTGCACCCACAGTCCAAGGTGTCCCTTGGTCCTCAGCTGTGGTCCAAGGTGTCTGTCCCTTGGCCCTGCAGCCATAGTCCAAGGTGTCTGTCCCTTGGTCCTCAGCTGTGGTCCAAGGTGTCTGCTCCTTGGCCGTGCAGCCGTAGTCCACGGTGTCCGTCCCTTGGTCCTCAGTTGTGGTCCAAGGTGTCTGTCTCTCGGCCCTGCAGCCATAGTCCAAGGTGTCTGTCCCTTGGTCCTCAGCTGTGGTCCAAGGTGTCTGCTCCTTGGCCGTGCAGCCATAGTCCAAGGTGTCTGTCCCTTGGTCCTCAGCTGTGGTCCAAGGTGTCTGTCCTTCGGCCCTGCAGCCATAGTCCAAGGTGTCTGTCCCCCTTTGCTGTTGCTCACATGAAGCTTTGAGCAAGCTGCTGGTAGATTTCCAGCTGGTCTCTCCCCCTGGTTTTGGATGGGTCTCTCAGGAAAGGCTTCCTCTCCTTTGGGAGACACATGCAGTACCATCACGCAGCCCTGAGCCATCTCCTGCTGCTTTGTGTCCCAGACGGGGACCTGCAGAGGGGGCAGAGGGCAGTGATTTATCCCATAATGAAGCATTTACACACGTGTCAGTCGGGCTGTCCGTTCCCTCCCCACTTCCAACATCCTGGACAGCAAACAGAGACAAGCAAAAATCATATAAAAGGAAATTTCTCATTAGCCAGTGGCTGATTACGCAGAAACCGTTTCTGCTTCAAACCATCCCATTTTCTGTAACATTTGCCAGATGAGAGGACGCATACCTCCCCTTATCAACTAGCCACATATGGCCTCAGCTGAAGGGAGGTTTCGGTAATTGGCCTATTCATCATTCATTGTTTATCTTAAGTTCACGTTGTCGTAGGGAACTCCAGAGACATTCTTGATTTAAGTTAAGAAACTTAATCATTATGATAAAACTGCTCTGGAAATTGGACTTCGTGTTGGAGACGCAGGTGGCCACGTGGCACTCTGGCAATCTGTAGCCACAGCAGATTATTCAAAGCTGACAAAGCTTTTGGAGAGAATAGAAGAAGATAAATTCGTGGTGGCCGTTCCGATGGAGCCACTCAGAAAGTTATTACCAAAGACACACGCTTCCCCTTGCCCGCAGCCCATGAAAAATACCGCTCCTCTGAGCTCGGGGGGACATCTACCTCATTGCTGCTGTTGTGACTCCCTCGTCAACAGAAGTTATTAACGGCGCCAGAGAATTTTATCCAAATGCTGATTTCATCTTGATAAATAACAATTTCATGTCTCTGTTCTACTAGATGACTACACGGTTTTATTTCAAACGCTTAACTTCTTCAGAGACGCTTCCCCGTGCACAAGGCTTAGCTCATCTACGGAATATGTGCTGAGCAGGTTTTATTTTCACCAGGCTTTGAATATCTGTAATGCAAAGACCAAAGCCATAATCTTGCACTATCATAAGTCATTTCTCCCAATAAAGAGCCACTTCCAACTGGGAGCGCTAAAATGTAATTGAAAGCTACATGCGCACTGGTGTCGCACCGAAAAGCACTTTATTAAAAATAGTTTAAGGGTTGTTAAGATCTGAAGGAATATTGTAAAGCTCCTCTTGGAGGCGAGGAAAGAAACCAAGAGGATAAATGGGGGAGTGAGGGATCGATGTCTCCCTCTGCCCCATAGTTATCACCACCCCGGTGCCCATTGCCCAGATCTGCCCTATGGGTGCTGTTATGGGGTCCCCCCTTTGTGGCAGCCAGTGGATGCTCAGGGTGATGCAGTAGCTCTGCTGGCAGCCATTAATTGCCAGCCTGCTTAATTAGAAGCAGGCAATTTTGTGATAACAGCACATGGATGGATGGACGGACGGATGGATGGTTGGATGGATGGAAGGATGGTTGGATGGATGGAAGGATGGGTGGATGGATGGATGGATGGATGGATGGATGGATGCTCTGGGTTTCTCCAGCAGTGATAAGCCCCCTGGTGCAGGGAGAGGCACCAGGTCCCCCTTTGAGGGACTGCAGGGTACAGATCTCACCATGGCCGTGAACTCGACAGTGGGAAACCCGCGTGGAAAAGAAAATTCTTTGTAAAAATGGCTGCATCGTGCTGGGGTTGCGTAGAGAGAATAACCAGTGTATTATCACTGCTTAGTAAACCCAAAATATTTAATATTAACACATTAAACATTTCCTGCTGAATCAATTCAGCTCAGTATCACATATGCTCTTGCATTATTTTACTGCCACCTGATATACGCATTAATGTTGTTTACTTACTAAAGCAAGTAAAGATAGAATTGAGATTACTCCTGAAAGTGATTAATCAAGAAGGAATCCATTAAACTGAAGAATTCCAGCACAGTTAATTTTTCTTTGATTGTCATTAAATCTCCCATTGATGGCCCTTGCAATTAATCGTGCTGTGATGCTGCGAGCATCATTTTCCCTCATCCTCTGAGAGCACATACAACATCCCAGCGCCGGGATGGTGAATGCCCTGGTCTCCTGGGAGCACTGAGGTTTTTGGGGAGATCCTGAGGCTCAGGAGATAGGGGTTTGCCTGGTCCTTTCTCAGTGATGTCTCCATGCAGCCTTAGCTGCTTCCCCCGTGCCTCCAGCTCTTCCTCGGCACTCACACGCACAGTCAAGCTGTGCACGGCTCCAGGGTCCTTTTGGAAAAAAAAAAAAAGCCGCTATTTTAAAAATCAATAAACTAAATAAAATGAAACAAAGTCAGCATCTCTGCCCCAAACAGAAAGAAGCAGTGGAAGGCACTGCGAGCCTGTGAATTTTGGGGTTCATCAGTTGGTGCTGCTGGCTCCCCCTCCAGGTGCTCACCGGCACCTGGGGGCACCCAGGTTGGGGGGGCCCGCTCCAGCCATCTGTGCTTCCACCTGGGGCACCAGGTGCTCTCCATGAGCAAAGGTGGTGGGAGCCAATGCTGCTCAGCTGCCTGGGAGGGTATATATATAGGGCATGGGGGGGGGGGGGGGGGGGGCCTTGGGCTCTGCTGGTGGCCCTTGGCTGGCAGAGGAGGGGTCTGGGAGACCAGGGTGCTGAGAATCGGGAAGAGGAAATTGGGACGAATACGGATGAAAAAAGCGGGAAACGGAGGAGGGAGGATGCTCTGGTGTGTGCAGGTGAGATGGGAGGCATGGGGTCATGGCTGTGAGTATTAACCAGCCCCGTTGCCACAGGGCAATGGCACCTGGGCCAGGCTGGGTGCCCATGCTGTGATGGTGGCAGCGATCTCCTCCTCCTCTGCAGCTTCCTCAGTCATGTGTGATGGCAGATGGGCTGCAAAGGGGGTGCGGAGGGGAGATGATAAGCATATTGGCAATGATGTGCCGTGGCGTGTGCCTGCGAGGGTGGGCTGGTTGCTGAGGGCCATGGGCACAGTGCTGCTGCCATGCTGCTGGCGTCCCTCCTATCCAGGCACCCTGTGTGAGTGGCTTTTGGGGACAGTCACATCCTGAGGCTGCTACCTGACTGGTGGCAAGCTGGAGGGTTTGCAGTGCCCCAGGGCTGTGTCTGGTGGCACTGGGCGCTGCTGTGGGTTGTCCTTGGAGCTGATGTCCCATCATGACTGGGGGGTCTGGTTAAATCCAGGTAACTTGGCTATTGCTCTCTTGGGAGGTGGCTGAGCCCCAGTGCACTGACCCCTGGATGGGGCTCTCCTAACACCCACCCTGGGGTTTGGGGAGGGCTGGCTTGTACCCCAGAGGTGCTGGGCCATGGCTGGCCCCATTCTGTGCCCTACAAGCCTGCTGCCTCCTTCGCCCTGAGCTGGGCTGGCTGCAGCTCAGCTCTTCCCTCCACTCGGTGAGCCTTTGGGAATGCGATTGGGATTGTGGACTTCGTGTGGTGTGTCTGCCCTCACCTCCTGCCCCACATACTCATGAGGGGCTGCTGCTGTGGGACTCAGCCTGTGCCCCCCAAAGCCCGTCTGCAGCGGGCTGAGCCCAGTCCCATGTGCTTTTGAGCAGTTTGGGCACATAGAGAGCATCTGCATTGCCTCCCCTCAGGTGACACCTCCCTTCTCCTCTCTCCTTCCCTCCTGCTGAGGCTCTTATATTTTTTTCCTATTTTTTTTTAAGGCTTGAAGCTCCATCTCACCCTCTTGGTCTGCTCTCCCCTTGCTATACCTGGCAGGGATTTTTTTTTTTCCTCCCTCCCTGCCAAGATGCTTCCCTTCGGCTGGATTTTTCTCCTCCTTTTCTTTGTTCCTGTTCTCCCTCCCAGTTCCTCCTGCCCCCCTCCTTGCTCTTTCTGTCTCGGTGCCACAATCTGCTCCTGCCGTTGCACCCCCAACATCTCCCTGGCTGTCTCGGCTCTGCAGCAGGAGGGGGCTGCAGCCCCTGCCCCATGCCTTGGAGTCTACACCCCAAGTCTGCCCCGGTAAGGTCTCAGCTGGCAAGTGGAAATTCTCAGGAGGACCTGCTTAACTTTGCCACCAGCTATGGTGATTGGTTTCTGCCTTTTTAACATTTTTTGTTGTCCTGTGAGAAACTGCTTGCTAAAGAAAGCACATTTTTCTTGCTTACTGGGAGTTCCTGTTTGTCATTTTTATAAATCAGTGTTTATTGGCCTAATTATTGTAAATGCAGAGCCCAATAAAGGTGACTGTGATTGCAATATCTGATAATGAATTTTATAACAAACCTGCTGAGCCTGAAAGCTGCCAGCAGGAAAGATATTATGTCAGGTTAATGACAGAGAGAAGCAATCCTTCCCACTAAGCTTTTTTTCCAAAGCGTGAAGGGTCTCTGGTGGAGGCTGCTGGGGGTCCTGCCAGGCTGGAGCATCTCAAGCTGGTGGGGTCTGGCCCTCTAATTGTGCACCCCAAAGCTTTTGGGGTTCCTTCACTGCTTTTCCAGCCTTGCCCTGATGGGGGGATGCTTTGGGCCAGCAGGATGGGGAGCTGTGAGAGGGCTCATGCCCTGCTCTGGGTGTGCAGGCGTCGGGCAGCAGCACCCAGGGGTGTTGGTGCCTCTGCTCCTGCTCCCCCCCGTCTGACTTAATCCCACCATGCAAATGCTGAAGGCGAGGCAGAGGGAAAGCAGCTTAAATAGCACCTAAAGCTAGCTCAACTCCAACTGCTGTAGATAGATTAATTTAAAAAATCAATTGAGCTCTGCAGGGGTAGGATTTCCAACGGAGACGCTGGCGCCTGCTCTAACCTCATACCCTTACATGTGTCCTGGGGAGGGGAGAATCTTCTCACTACCTCCAGTTCAGGTTAGTGGTGTTTGCGGGGGGGAAGAGCAGCTCCCCTGGCCCTGTGTGGGGCTGCCCCTCGGTCACCCTCACCTCCTCCTGCCCATGGTGTCTGCTGAGGTGGTGCAGGTGAGGCATCACTTCGCTGGGGATGGGGATGTTGCTCCCTTAAGGCCCTGGTGAGGGTGTGGGGGATTTATGGGCTCCTCTGAGGGGTTTCTAGGCAGGGTGGCGTGATGCTGTTATTACATGGCATCACAAGTGTCATGGACCTGTCTGATGCTCAAGCAAGGGTGAGGGACCATGGTGGCCCCAGGCTCTTTCTTTGTCTTGGTCCTTCTTGAGGCTTGCGATGGTCCCGGGCAGAGTCAGTGGCAGCTGCCCATGTGTTTGCTTCCTGGGCATGGCTTTTTTCCCAGATTTTAGACCCAGATCTGCATTTCAAAGCTACAAGTGTTGGGCTTTGGGCTTTGAGTCAATGCATGGCAGCTGCCGGCTCTGCTGAGCCCAGGTCTGTGCTGCTCCAGGTCCCTCTGATCCGAGAGCCACCTCTGTCCCACTGCAGGAACTGGGGCTGCTTTCTAGACCTGGATCAGACCCAGAGCGTGGCTTCACGCTGCTTTGAAACCTGGGCTTGGAGGGTTTGATACAGTTCACTCACCACCAGCAGGAATTGAGTGCAAAAGGGAAAGAATAAAGGCTAGAAGAGAACATGTTTTCTCTTAAATAATGCAGAGGAACACGGGGGAGGATGATGTACAAATGTGATTTAGTCCTTTGCCCCTATGTTATTTGCTGCCGGTGGCCAGCATACCCCAGCTGTGTCTCAGGGGGCCCAGGGAATTGCTTGCCCTCTGTAATGCGCAGATGCCTGCGCTGAGCCTTCTCTCCCAAACCACCAGCAAGGGGCTGGAGCTGTCTTTTTTTTCTTTTTTTTTTTTGGTATTTTTAATATTTAGGTGGCAGCTGGTGTGTTTGACGCTACTCAATGTGAGAGCAAATTGGATTAACTGAAACATATTTACTGGGATAAGCCGGGGGGGGGGGGGAACCAACCCACCCGTGCACAGGAGAGTTGTTTGCAGAAACCGGTGTCTGCAGAAGGTGGCTGAGCCCCCGAGGGGCTCCTGCTGCATGGGGCAGGGAAAGCCCAGACCCTGGCCTTGCTCCTAGGCTGGGATGGAAAGGGGGGAATTGAGGGGGCTAAGAGGGGGGGCATAAACCCATCACCAGGTGCCCTCACAGCCCTTCCCTGGCAGGATCTCTCTGGCATCAGTGTGACCCAGTGATTTATCGGCGTTACCTGCCGCTCACTCGAGAGCGCTTGTCTTTGGCTCATAACCCTTTCAATAGTGCCCTTGATAAGAAGGGGATGTCGATACCTCGGGAAAATTTGCAGAGGAATTTTAGGGGTGGCTTCTGTCTGGATAAATGAGTCCCAAGCACCGGACTCATCATGCTGCAAACAGAAAAAGCCATCATTCTGGGCTCTCTGCACCTGGAAATGACCCTCCTTTGCCCAGGAGGGATGCAGACAGAAGAAGTCCTTGCTGCTGGAGGTAAGAAGTCAGAGGCAGAAGGCTGGTGTCCGTGGTTTTCCCTGCCTGGTGCTCAGCTGGCTGCCAAGAGCACTGCCAGGGCAATATCCTGCCCTGCTCAGCCCACAAAGCACGATTATTTCATTAATCTCATGTCATCTCCTTGGCTGATCCAGTCGCAATACTGCAGAAATAACTTTCCGCTGCTTCCCCGAGGAGGAGCAGACTTCAGAGGCCAAGAGAGCTCTTCCCTCTCCTCCCAGCTCACAGTGGGCTGCGATCCCCAAAGCTGCCAGAAGGTTTGCAAAGTCTTTGATTCCTTCTAACTCTTACAGTCAGGGATGCATAAAAAGCAGCTCATGAAGAAGAAGAAGAAAAAAGAAAAAAAAAAAAAAAAAAAAAAAAACAACAAAACACAACCCACCCACAAAACCAACCAGTTATTATCATCAAACCCTTCCAAATCCCAGGGTGACTTAGCAAGGTCTAGATGAAGAAGTCACGTCCCCATCCCAGACACCAAAATGTCACATCGCATCGGCCGGTGGCAGTGGATGCTGTCAGGCGAGTGGCATTGCCGATCATTCCCCATTCTCTTTGTGTGCCTGGGATGCTTGGCTGGCTTCTCCCCCGAGTTACTACCCGGACCACATGCTGCTCCTTCTGCTTCTGCCATCCTGGTGTCATGGTCCCTCTGGCTCTCGTCCGGGCGGGAGCCTTCTCGGGGCGCTGTTTTGTGGAGCCTCATTAGCTGCAGATAAATGAGGAGTCAGGTGAATTCTTGCTCCGATTCTTAAAATACCCTTTTAATGCATAATATATGTCTGGGGGTAAATCTCTGTTTCTATTTAAATGTGGGAAAGAGCGTGCTGCTGAATTTTAAGCACTTTATCACAGAAAACAATAGCTGTGCCGAGTGAATGATGTGTCTAATGAATATAACGAGGGGAGCAGGGCTGGCATCTCTGCTCCCTCGTGCTGCTGCAGCCTCCACAAGATGCATGGGGGAGTTGGGTTTGGTTTTGGGTGTGTTGTTTTTTTTTTGTTGTTGTTGTTGTGTGGTGGTTTTTCCCCCCCTCCCCTAAGGATCGTAGTGACAAATTATACGATCAATATGGAAGCTGATCCATGGTCTAATCTTGCTTAGCCCCGGTAAGCCCAGGATTGATCCAGATCTAATCTTGCTTATCCTGGACAAACCCAGGAGCGGATCCAGATCCTGAGGTAACGTATCCCGTGCAAATCCGGAATCGCTCTATGGATTTGCTGGCGGCGTCGCTCTGGTTTGGCCTTGCTGCCACGGAAGGGTTTGTCGGTGTTATCTGCCCCTTCGACGTGTAGCACGACCGAAGCAACCATCTTGATTAGCTGGCGGCAGTGAGGGCCTGGCGTCTCTGGCTGCGGAGCAATGGGGCTTCCCACATAAGATGGGCACAATAGAGGGAGGAGGTTAAATGCTGGCTGGGAATCAAGGCACCCCCCGTTTGTGTCCCACCTGGGCTTTGAGAGCTTTCCTTTGCCATCAAAGGTGGTCACGGAGCCGTGCATGCCTGCAGAAGGTGCAGTCTGTGTAAATGAGGCTCCTTCTCCCACCTAGAGCACTCCTTGATCTCCTTTCAGGCCCTGGAGTTCTCCTGACCTTCAACCCGTGACTTCAGTGAGCAGAAGGGCCGTGACATCCCGTGGTCCCCTTACTTTACTGCATTGCCCTGCAAAAGCTGGTCCCAGCAGCCCACCAGCCCCACAACAGCGGGCTCCGGGTCTGCTGCTCCTGCAACAGCGCTGAGTCGAGGGGCTTCTGATTCAGGGCCTTCTAGCAACTGTAATAACTTCAGGAAAGGGGAAAAAAAAACCAAAAAGCAATTACCTTCTGGGGTGGAATTTCTCCAGCCTTTACTTAGCCCACCGGGGAGTTTGTCAGGAACACGGACTGCAGTTTTATTCAGCTATTCCTGACTTATAACAGCACAGGGAAAATGGCATGTCTCGCAGCTTGATGTTTTTCTGATGTCTTTCTTTGCTCTGAGGTTTAAAAAAAAATAATTATAAAATACCAGACCCCAAAAACCTCTCTTCAAAACGTAAAACTTGCCCTTAGCTTAATTCAGTGGAGACTTGAGCAGCTGCTCCTGCATCTCGGAGAAAAGAGGCCCCGCGCTATTAACATGTCTAAAGAAATTGGATGTAGAAATATGAAGGTCCCCTGTCTTTTAAGAGCTGCGCTCTCTGCCTCCAGCTCCTTTTGCACGCATGGAGGGGCACCAGGGCGTACAGATGTGCTGTAGGAGCTGACCCTGCTGGGTTTAAAGGGGGGGTTTGAGCCCCAGCCCCCCCCGAGGAGAGGGTCCCATAGCCAGGAGGAGGTGATGGGGGGCTTTCTTCCATCCTACAGCTTTTAGGGCCCTGTGCAGGTGCACTGCCAGGGGTTTAAGTGCTGGGGGACCAAATCCTGAAGAATTGATGTCAGAGCTGAGCTACAGCTGCCTCTGCAGCCCGGACCCAGCTTTTGCAGAGTGCTTTGAGCTGAGAAGTGTTTTAGTGGCATAAATATAACCTAGAAGGTTCTCAAACACTCCAGAAATGTTCCCCGAGAAAATACGCTGCCTTTCCCCCCCCTCCCTTTCATCCAATGGGAAATAATTCCGAATTCATCTAAATGTGCTTTTCTAATCAAAGGGGCCACTTTGTGCTTCTGAATCCAAGGGGAGGGGACTGGAGGGGCGAAGAAAACAAAACTCCTTCTCAGCGCTGCGTTTGCGAGATGGATCTCCCGTGGCCAAATCCATCTGTGTTTCTCCTTTGGCGTGAGCGGGAGGATCTTCCCCCTGCAGCTGGGCACTTCACAGGCTTTGCTGCTGCACAGGGAGGAGGAGGAGGAAGATGATGATGATGAGACACTGGAGTAGCTCAGGTTTCTATGGCAGTGCGTGCGGCAGCCGCTCTCCTTATCTTTCCAACTTGATCGGGAGAAATTGCTTTTGTCAATTTTAATTTCAGCTGAGCCGAGCAGGATAAACAAAGGGAGGTGCAGGCAAAGCAGATGGTTTGTCACAGAGCAGGGAGCAGGAAGGAAGGCTGTGCAGCTTTTTATAGCGTATAATGGCCTTTCCTTGCACCCAGCCATCCATCACCGTATAATTCCTGAAATAAACTGGGCTTGTGCGATACATGTGAAATATTCAAATGTTATGGCGGGTCTGGAATATTCAGGCCGCAGACGTTTTGGCAGCGGTAGGAGCATCCACACAAAAGCTTTCTGCTGGTTGGTATCGGCTGCTTGTTTGGAAACCCTTGCGGTGGCTGCTCATCCCATGGCCAGGGCTGGGAAGCTCCACTATGCCCAGTGTGAGAATTTCTTCTGCAGTTTGGCAGATGTGGCGGAGTCCCTGATGCTCCTCCTTGGTGTAACCAGGATCAACAAGGGGTTTGTGTCCTACCTTATAATTCTCCCTTATTATTCCACCAGCTAAAGTCACCTCAGGCTTCCTGGCTGAGGTCAGGCAGGTGGCTGAAGAAGCAGGGAAAGGAGACATCTCATAGCCCTGCTCTGTATTTCGTTGCCTGTGTGGTGGTCTTGCATGCACAGAGCTTTGCTAGCCATGCAGGCGATGATGGGAGCATGGTGGAGCTCTCCCTGAAGCTGTGCTTGGTGCCCACAACCATAGAATCACAGAATGGTTTGGGTTGGAAGGGACCTTAAAGACCACCCAGTCCCTGGGCAGGGACACCTCCCACCAGACCAGGTTACTCAAAGCCCCCTCCAGGGATGGGGCAGCCACAGCTTCTCTGGGCAACTTGGGCCAGGGTGTCGCCACCCTCACAGCAGAGAATTTCTTCCTGAGATCTCATCTCAATCTCCTCTCTTTCAGTTTAAAACCATTACCCCTCATCCTGTTGCTCCCCTCCCTGACCAAGAGTCCCTCCCCAGCTTTCCTGGAGCCCCTTTAGGGACTGGAAGGGGTTCTAAGATCTCCCTGGAGCCTTCTCTTCTCCAGGCTGAACCCCCCCAACTCTCTCAGCCTGTCCTCACAGCAGAGGGGCTCCAGCCCTCACAGCATCTCTGTGGCCCTGTGACCTCCCACCCCACTGTCCAGCTTGGGTGCTCCTACTTTGTGGGATGTTTTGGTGATGGGGTGTCTGCTCATGCCTCCCCTCCCCTTCTCCCCCAGTACGATCCCATGGTGGCTGGGAAATGTGCCCCACAGTGTGGGCAGGGCTGGCAGGAGACTGCCTGCGGCCAAGCGGCTCTGACGCTGCCACCATGTCACCGTGTCCCAACCAGCTGGGGAGACGTGATCTCTCCCAGAGCCAGTGCTCTGGGAGCACGGCGCGGACTGGTGGGTATTTGCTTCAATAAGAACCATGCTGGTGTTTGCAAACCCTTTTAAATTGCTCTCAGCAAGCGCTTCTGTGTCTGCAGGGAAGTCTGCTCGGAGAAAGCCTTTGGAAAGGGGAGGTCCTGGGGGGGGAGCGGGGGGTGGGGTGGTGGCAGGAGCCTGAATCTTTGCCAGGTTTCCGTCCCGCAGAGCGTGTCGGGGCCAGAGCAGGGACGTGCCTTTGAACAGCAGGCAGGCAGCCCCCGCTCCCAAACATCCCCATTAAAGCATCCCTGCGCAATTTCAAATAATGAGCAAATACGGAGAAAATCAAAGTATGTTTGAACTTCGTTAATGAATAGAAAAGAGGGCTAAATGTTTCCAATAAACTGTTTGCTGCGGATTCACAGAATACCTAAACCAGCTCCATCCCTTCCAGCGGGTGCCCTAAGCCAGGAAAAGCTTGGTGCTCATCAGCCAGACCCCAGCGGGCAGAGCTGCTGGTGGTGGCTGTGATTTCTGCAGAGCGGTGACTTTATTCAAAATCCAAATCTGAAAGGTGAGCGTGTCGCCTTGCCCCGTGCGGGCAGGAACATCCCCTCGGGGACAGCAGCAGGGGACAGCCCCCCTGTGCTGCTGGCCTCCATAGCGGCTAGGAAAGGCAAGATATGGTCCGGGGCTTGGAAGAAAACAGAGTTGAAAGGAGATTCCCGGGGGGTGAAACCAGCTTGTGTTCGAGAGGACAGTCCCCGTGGCATTTGTGTGTACTGCAAGAGGCTTATTTGGTATTTATTTGAAAGCACTACTGAGGAGAAGGATCTGGGAGTCCTGGTGGATAGCAAACTTCCCATGAGCCAGCAATGTGCCCTTGTCCCCAAGAGTGCCAATGGGATCCTGGGCTGCCTAGGGAAGAGTGTGGCCAGTAGGTGGAGGGAGGTCATTCTCCCCCTCTGCTCCGCACTGGTGAGGCCACAACTGGAATACTGTGTCCAGTTCTGGGCTCCCCAGTTCAAGAGAGACAGGGAACTACTGGAGAGAGTCCAGCGGAGGGCAACAAAGATGATGAAGGGATTGGAGCATCTCCCTGATGAGGAAAGGCTGAGAGAGCTGGGACTCTTTAGCCTGGAGAAGAGAAGGCTGAGGGGAGACCTTATCTATGCTTACAAGTACCTAAAGGGTGGGTTGAAGGATGATGGAGCTGGACTCTTTTCAGTGGTTTCCAGCGACAGGACGAGGGGCAACTGGCACAAGCTGGAACATAAGAAGTTCCATTCAAATATGAGGAGAAACTTCTTTCCAGTGAGGGTGCCAGAGCCCTGGAACAGGCTGCCCAGGGAGGTCATGGAGTCCCCTTCTCTGGAGATTTTCAAGACCCACCTGGATGCCGTCCTGAGTGATGTGCTCTGGGCAACCCTGCTTTTGCAGGGGAGTTGGACTAGATGATCTCTAGAGGTCCCTTCTAACTCTGACAATTCCGTGATTCCATTATTATTTCCCTGTGTTTGCTGTTTACAGGAGGCTGAGGAGTGATGTTGGTGGCTATGTGGGGTCTCCCCATCCTGCTGCGGGGCGAGCCCGTGTTCCCGGCTGTGTAGGCAGGGCTGGGCTGGCAGCGCAGGCAAGGCTCTGCAGCGCAGGCAGGGCTGGGCAGGCAGAGCAGTGCAGGCAGGGCTGGGCAGGCAGGGCTGGGCAGGCAGAGCAGTGCAGGCAGGGCTGGGCAGGCAGAGCAGTGCAGGCAGGGCAGGCAGGGCCAGGGCACCCAGCCCGGAGGTAGCAGCAGCAGCAGGCTTTGTTTGCAAAGGCAGGCAGAATTTCAACCAGCCGCCTTTTCATTCTTCAGGGCTGGGAACCTGATCTCAGTCACGGGCTGGTTGCTCAGGCCTTTTTCCCTGTGAACAGACAGACAGACGGACGGTTGACAGGGACTCTGCGGGGCTGAACCCCCCCACTCGCCCCCCTCCCACATTAACACAGTTATAGGGGTGCCCTGTGCAGGGTGTGGGTGATGGCTTTCTCCATCAGGACCCTCAGCCATCATCCAGTGCCAGCCCTGGCTCCACAGCGCCGTCAGCTGATTAGCTTGCTAATTAAAGTGAATTATGATGGTAGGGTTGGGGTGTATGTTAAATCTCTACCAGGAAGGGTGGGTTTTTTTCACGCAGTGTATCACGTAATCCCACCACGTGGTCTAGGCTGTAATTGCTGCTTTTCCCTTGAACATGGTACTTTAACTGTAATGATTATTTATTCCCCGGCTGCAGGAGAGCTCGGTGCCCTCAATCACGGCCTCAGCTCGGCCACGTGAGAGTCTCGGAGAACCAGGGAGGGGGATGTTTCAGGAGGACGTGCACACAGAGCTACGCTCCAGGTGACCACTTTCTCCGGGATCCTGATGCGCTCCCCCTTAGTCCCCCCAGTCTGGGTCTCTGGTCCTGGTTCTGCAGAACGTCTGGGTGTCTGTCCCCAGGCTGCTGCCACCCACTGCTCGTGGGGTGATGGCAACAGCGTTTCTCGTCATTGCCAAAGCTGGCTGGCCGTCTGGATGCGGCGCGCTTTGCTGCTCCTGAGCTTGTCTTGCTTAAAAGGCAGCTCCTCTGTCACGCGGGATGCCGGCCCTCCCCAAGCGCCCCCCTCGCTTTCAGGGGCTGCTCACCATTGTGGAAATACGGAATTTCCGAAAATGTCCTCAAATAGCAGACCGGTCCCTTGGGGTCACATCACCTGTAAATAAGACGAACGCAGAGAACAGATCATCTTTTACTGTTAATAGATTAAAATTATAGATGATCACAAAATAGCAGCGTACAGAATAAATGCTTGGCTGATGTAAATTACTTTTTCCTCTATTTCCTTCCATTAGCCACTGACCATTTACCCCAGGCAGAGCTCTGTCCCCGGGAAGCACCCGAGCTGGATGTGGAGCAGAAGGCTGGGTAAGTGCTGGCTAAGATAGCGCTCCTGATGGACCAAGATGAGATGAAGCGTGAAAATCAGAGGGACTGTGAGATGGAGGATGCTACCTGTCGTATTATCTTAAATTCTTAAAAAGAAAAAAAGGCAGAAAGCTCTTCCTGACTTGTGCTCTTTTGTTCTGGGCGTCACTTGCTCCAGCAAAGGATTTGGCCTGCAGACCGGCGAGGACAGTTTGCCGCGTTGGCAGCAGCACTGTGTGATTCAGGAGCGATCCCTTAAACAAGATTATTACTCATTTTACCAAGCACAGCTATCCATTATGGTTAATAAAACACCACGTAAGTGATTCTCAGCCTGATCCAAACAATATATCTTGTGGCCCAGCTGGACTCACTTTTATCCTTAACCTCACACGGGAGGATACCTTGGCATCAGCGGATGCTGAGATGTTTGTACCTGAGGATGGCCAAGATCTGCCTCTTACTTTCCACGGTGATGAACAATGTGAGCTGCTGGACGGGCATGATTGCCACCTCCTTGCCGTGTCCTTCCGCAAAGGACAGGGTCTGTGTTGGCTGTGGCTGTGATGGCTTGGGGTTCCGGGGGGGAAGGCAGCTCCATCCTGGGCTGGGGGCACCCTGGCACCCACTCAAGGGACCACACTTGGTGCTGTCACACTGCTGGGGCTGTGACTGGTGTGTCAGCTGCCTGGAGAGAGATGTCTCATCGCCGTCCAGCCTGGCCTTGAACATCTCCAGGGATGGGGCAGCCACAGCTTCTCTGGGCAACCTGGGCCAGGGTCTCACCACCCTCACAGCAAAGAATTTCTTCCCTGGATCTCATCTCAATCTCCCCTCTTTCAGTTTAAAACCCTTCTCCCTCGTCCTGTCACTCCCCTCCCTGACCAAGAATCCCTCCCCAGCTTTCCTGGAGCCCCTTTAGGGACTGGAAGGGGCTCTAAGGTCTCCCTGAAGCCTTCTCTTCTCCAGGCTGAACCCCCCCAACTCTCTCAGCCTGTCCTCACAGCAGAGGGGCTCCAGCCCTCGCAGCATCTTCGTGGCCTCCTCTGGACCTGCTCCAACAGGTCCATGTCCTTCTTGTGCTGAGGACTCCAGAGCTGGATGCTCTGCTCCAGGTGAGGTCTCCCCAGAGCGGAGCAGAGGGACAGAATCCCCCCCTCACGCTGCTGGGGATGCAGCCCAGGATGCGAGGGGCTTTCTGGGATGCCAGCGCACATTGCTGGCTCGTGTGGAGCCTCTCATCCACCGACACCCCCAAGTCCTTCTCCTCAGGGCTGCTCTCAGTCCAGTCTCTGCCCGCCCTGTACTTGTGCCTGGGATTGCCCTGACCCAGCTGCAGGACCTTGCACTTGGCCTGGTTGAACTTCACGAGGTTCGCACGGGCTCGCCTCTCCAGCCTGTTTAGGAATTTGTTGTAGAGATGCACCTGATGCGAGGATGGCCACAAGGATGGTGATGAGGCTGCCTTGACATCCTCGTGCTGCTCGGCAGCTTCTGCCAGCATTGCGGGAGGATGGGAGCCAGCAATCCTGCCCGCACGCTGCCCTTCGTATCCCACATCCCGCCTCTTCCGCAGGGCGCTGGTAGCAGCTCGAGGAGCAGCGGCAGGAACCGGGACCCTGCCAAGATGCAGTTACCCTACAAATAAGGAGCAAGCACCGTGTGGCTCGGGGTGGCCACCTGCGCCAGCACTGGCGTTGCCAGCCCCTGTGCTGTGGCATGCTGGGGGGGCCCTGCTCCGGGCCATCCATCTGGCATCTTTCTGAGACACCGCTGCTGGGTTTTTTGCCATGCCAAAACAAATCCTAGCAGACTATTAATCACTGGCTTGGAACAGCATCCACCCTGGGTTCGGTTATGATAAGCTACGCCAGCCCTTTCCCCCGCGCTGTGTCTGACATCGTGTAGCCATTTGAAGAGGCCATAATTACAGCAATTGGTAGGCATTTTTCTAGCCTTTTCTCCCTTCTCTTGCAGGTAACGTTATGTGACAAAAATGCTTTCCCTGACATTCACGTCTCTGAGCGCTCTGCCGAAACGGCACCGGTAGCCCGGCTGTGTTGCGGTGTGGGAACATCAGGCAGACGGCACAGGCAGGGTGCCATAACGTGCAAATCTCAGTTTGGTGGGTGAAAATGATCCATGGGGTGATGCTGGGGGAGAGCTGGTGTTTTGATGGGTGCATTCTGCAATTTCCCTATGTCTGCAGTTGCGGAAGCGGGAGGGGAGGAGGGAAGGATGCCGGGATCGGTGCCTGGACTGCTAATTGCCGGGTGTAGGATACAGGCAGGCGGCGTTTGAAACGCCAAATGGCGGGATGCTGCTCAGTCAGTACCAGCGAGGAACCAGAGCCAGACTCCCTGCTGGGGGCACCTTGGTGGGATGGAGCCAGAGCCTGGTCCCAGGCCTGTGGCTGCTCCTCAGCTGGTGCTACACGTCTCCATCGGCTGTTCCAGAGCTGGGGAAAACCGCGCCAGCTGAGGAGTGCTGCCGAAATCTCCCAGCTGGCATTCAGCGCTGTGGCAGGAGGCTGTATATCCCAGGAATGCTCTCTCCAGCCTGTTGGCGAGCTGGGCAGGGGGGGATTGTGGCTCAGGCATAAAATCAAGTGAATGTTTGGGAGCTGTCAGCCCTCCGGCCAGTGCCAGGTATCTAATTTCTGCTGGAGGAAGGAAGCATCGCAGTCTCTTTCCCATCCAGTGGGGTCAGCAGCAGACTAAGCAGCGTGCCTGGAATAAAGTGGGGGAGAAAAGAAGAAAGAAAAATTGTAGAATAAGTGATTTGTTTGTATTTGTGACTGTTTTGAAAGATTGAATGGATGTTGTTGGAGCGGCTGGGCAGAGTTTGCTAACCTCTGTGTGTTAGCCGTTCAGACCAGAGACACTGCTCTGTTCTCTTTCTCTAAATCACTCTCCTTCCCCAGGTGTCTCTGTTCCCCCGGCCTTAGCAATATGTTTGTCCGTGCAAGGATCCGGAGACTAAATTAAGACGTGCTGTTTGTAAGCAGGGTGGGAAGAACAGAGATTCTCCCATCACCTAGGATAACCCTCGCCGGCAGGCGGATCTCCTGCAGAGAGAAGTTTGGTTGCCTCTTAATTCATCCATGGCATTGCTGTCTTGTAAAACCCTAAGGCCGCCTGCTCTTCACCTGTGTGGGGAACAGCACGCACCGTTTGTCAGCCCAGGCAGGTGTCCAAGGCGCCGTCCTGAAGGTCCACCACGCAATTGTGCACTGAACTGCATTGCAGCGCTCCCCCGGCTCCGCTCCGGTGCACGCTGACGGCACAGATTGCAATTTCCTCGTGCTGCGTTTCCTACCCTCCCTCTTCTCTCCTCCTCGCTTTTAATCTTTGCTTAACTTGTTGTGCCGGCAATTGCGTGGCATTTAGTGCACGGTGATGTGTGTTTGGGGCCTGCGCTGGAAATATGGCTCATTATCTGGAGTGGATAATATTAAGCACTTTTCTCAGTTGGCCATTTGATCACAAGGTTATCCTGTTTGATGGTTTTATGCACTGGAATTGATTGCATGGGAAATATTTAGCCAGCGTGGCTGAAACGTGTGTCTCCCCGCAGGCTGCTAGATGCAGGTGTGCTGCTGTACCTGCGAGGCCAGGGAAGCACCCTGGAGGGTGGCCGGTGACCCTGTTGCCCACACAAGGCTGGTGGCCCCGCTCCCCTCCCATGTCAGGACCAACACGGGGCTTGCAGCATCAGCAAGGCTGATTCTGCTTTCCTTTCACCATTGTCTGAGGATGCTCCAGGAACTAAACGCGAGGCATCTCGATGAAGGTGACGTGGGACATGCTGGCATGAGCAGCTGAGAGTAAGTGGAGCCAGGATCTGACCTTCCACTGCCATCACCCCTTTGCAGCAAGATGCTGCTCGCAGACCCTCCAGGACCACGCTGCTGGGGAGGAATCCTTCTGCTCCCAGCACCTCCGGGTGCTGCCACCACCCCGGGGCGCAGGCTCTTTTCAGATTGCAGAAGCCGGGACTAAATCAATCAAATCACATAGTTTTTTGGTGTGACCCTGCAGCAGACAGCGGGCTGGCCATCAGTCACCTGTGAGGATGCTGCTTGGTGTTTGATGCCGACCTCGGCTGCCGTGGGGCTGTGTCTCCTGGATTCCGGTGGTAGCTCTTCATAACGTGTCCCCTGGGAAGTGGCCTGAGAAGCAGTGCGCTCGTTTGCCACAGGCCATCGAGCAGCCACTGGGTAATGAATGCCGGCAGCGTTCATCCCGGCGGGATGCGGGCCAGTGAGGCGGGGGGAAAGGCTGGATCACATCTAACGGCCCCCCGAATGGCACTGCGTTTTTTCGTCACGTTTGATGGTATTGGAAAGAGAGAGGTTGAGGATGCTGGCTGCCTTTCGCCCCATGCAGGCTATGGAGAGCCAGCTCCTTGCTCTGCCCTGCTCTGCCTTTATCCAAACGGGATGTGCCTACTGGCTCCTTAGGGACCTCCAGAAAGCACCATCCTGTGCTTTTTTTCCCCCCTCCCCACATTTTGTTCTCGGGCAGGCTGTGTGAATCCGGAGTGGCTCCAGTGGGCTTCCTCTGGACCAACACCAGCGTGGGAGCGGAGAATTAGCCCTGCACCTGCCACTTTTTTAATACAGGCTTTAAATCTGATTATAACTGCCTGTCTGGCACCGCATTATGTGCTTCATGATTATTCAGCATTATGTAATCTTTGATAAAAGATGCTGCATCAGTAAAAGTGAATTAAACTATTGAGTGATAGGAGTTTATCGAATTCCTTGGAGTGATGCTGTCCTCTCTTTGGCACTTTAACCTCTCCTGTGGAAGGAGCGTGCCAGACACTGCCCTTGCTAACAGCCAGGAAACCCTGCTGACTTGGGTGGAATTGCGGGAGCACAAATAAAGTTAGATTTCAGCTTAGAAAGACAGTTTTTTATGGTCTAAAGACTCAATATTTCACAGCAGCGGTCCCTTATCTGCATTATGGGCAAACAGCTAACAGAGTTACGGGGACAGATGTCTGCAAGTCCCGCGGATGCTCGATAAAGTTTGGCTCGTAGAGGGCTGACGGGCAGAGCTGGCCAAGCTGTCCTCGCTCCAAAACCTCTTGAGAGTGGACATGCACTGAATTCCCATATGACTGGAGAAAAAAAAGAAAAAAAGTGCTTTTAATTCTCAGCTGAATATTTTGTCTTATTTTTCCGAACATTCCCCCCTCCCCCAATATAAAATATTGTCTTTTTCTCCTTTTTAGGTCTTTCCTTTCTCAACACACAGCAGATATCTGACGGCTGAATGGTCTAGGGATTTTACTCTGAGTTTTCCTATTTCATTTCCTTTTTCTGTGCTACAGGTTTTTGTTTTTTTCTACTTTGCTGTGATATCAGAAACATTGCTAGGGGAAAAAAAAAAAAAAAAAAAAAAAAAGCACAAACCTAAACTGTAACTCCCGACACCCAGATGCTTTGAAAAGCTTTCAAGTTTTGCAGAACTGGATAAGCAAAGAAAGGAAAAAAATAAACCTACATCATTTATTTTACTTCACCTAGTAGCTAAAAGGAAAAGGTGCTGGAAAGGGGAAAAACAACACTTCAGGAATGTGAAATTAAAAGAAAGGTTCTGAAAAATTAAAAAGATAAAGTTTGTCTTTGATGTTTAAAACAAATTTCAAATGATTTTGGGCATGTTTTCTCCATTTCTGGAGAAATGGGGTGCTGGGGGAGCTGGGTGTGAGTGTGCTTCGCCTCCCCGCTTTGCTGTAGCAGAGGATGGGAGTGGTGGCTTAGGTACCACCAGCATCACCGGGGCAGGGTACCAGCACCAGGGCAGGGTAGCAGCAGGAAGCCTTTGCTCTAGAGGGAGGCAGGATGTGTGTCGAGCCCCCGAAGCCGGCCAGCCTCTGCAGCAGCACATCCCAGGAAAGACAGGGGTGCAAGCAGGGGCTGGCCAGGCAGGAGATGAGCCCATCGTGCTGCCCTGTCTGCGGGCGATGGCTTTGCCAGCCTCATCCTGTGCTCGTCCTTTCCCCTCACCCACCACACAAGGAATGTTTAATAAAAAACCCCAGGCTTGACAGCCCCGCTGATACCATAGTTTTAAATATACATGTTTTAGATCCTGAGATTTACTTTTTGACAGGTACAAGAGAGACAGCTATAAATGCTGGGCTGGAAAGGCAAGTCATTCACATTAGTGCTCAAACAAAGGGCTGCAAGCTGTGCCACTTGCTTTTAATTAAAAGCTTTCCTTATTTTACAGCGTGGGCAGAACCAGAACCAATATCTTTGTTACATGCTGCCCCTACCCATCAATGAGCCAGCTGAGTGACAGGCCATGGTGCCACCCTGTCACACCAGCTCCCTAGAGGTGGGAAGCTGGAGCTGAGCTGGCCCTGTGGCCACCCCAGGACCCCAGCCAGGTGCCAAAGGGCAGGAACCTGGCACCAAGAGGGATGATACAGCTTCCCGATGGCAGCACCACTGGAGGAGGGTGCTACAAAATGGGTTGCTGTCTTGCATGGAGTTTGGCCAAGGGGGACACAGGGACCACCATGTCACCTGCCCCCTCCCAGCCGAGCCACCATGGTGCTGGGGGACGTGGGCAAGCGTGTCATGACAGGGAGAGTCGGGCTTTGGATAAACTAATTGTGTTGCAAGGAGCGGAGCGAAGCTTTTAGATTTCAGAGCCAACATGTGGCATCTTTATTAATGTGCCTACTTGAGTTCCCTGGGACGCAATGTTTTCTCCTCGCCCTGGCCATCCATCTGAACTGATAATAGGACTATTAATCCATTTTGTTGACAGCACTCGCAGACCTCCAGTGAGGCAGGAGATGGGGAGGGGTGGGGCTGCGATCGATGCCTGTGTTGCTCCGAAGGGATCCCGTCGCAGCCTCCGGCAAACCGAGGCTTAGCTGGGAGTGAAAGGATGGAGAGTTAACCAAGGTTATGGGTGCCTTGCAGCTGGCCAGCTGTGGCCTGGCTTCTCCACAGTCACCTGGAGAGCATCCTGCAGACACCTGTTGAGATACGAGCTGCTCTACAAAAGCCAAACCTGAAAGAGAGCTTGTGCTCCAGGGCACGTCACACTGTGTAGGGACACTGACACCGTATTTATACACCATGGACCCGCACAGCAACCTCGTGCCAGTCACTTCAACCCTCATCTATTCCCCCTCCGTATGCATAGGGAGGTGAAGTGTCTCTGATTTCAGGGCCTTTTTGGCCCTGCGCAGCTCCAAGGTGCCTGGCACAGCATCCATTATGGCAGTGATTTCCTTTACAGCAGCAGAAATGCCTATATGCAATATATATCTTTTATATATGTGATATAAAAAGAAACATTTCAGTGGAAAAAAAGCTGGAAAATGAGGAGCGTCCCTGCCCAGCTCCGGCTCCTCCGCGCATCCGCTGCCAGTGGCTCATCCCAGGCGCCTTTATATTCAGACTGATCCTGTCTGGTTTTAAATATCTCAAGCCACAGAACTTTCTCCCTCCAGGGAACCACGTCGCAGCCTCATAATTTTCGCTGTCAGCAGAGGGGATTTTTTCCCCTGTGACATTCAACCTAAATGCTCCATTTCTTCATTTCCTGTCATCCCTTCTGGTGATGCCCCTTGTACTCCATTAAATAATTCCTTCCCTCCCTCTCTATTTACACCAACCAGATCTGTAAGGCTCTTAGTTTGTCTCCCCATGGACAGCTCTTAGCCAAGCAATATATATATTTAAGCCTTTTAATCTTCCTTCAGAAATCAGTCTCTCCGTGCCTTTGATCATTCCTGTGGCTTCCCTCTGAACTGCCTCCAACGTGTCTACGCCAAGGGAGCCCCGCGCTCTGCTCCGGCCGCACCTGAGCCTCCCAGCACCTCCATGCCATGCCCGGACACCAGCCGCTGGTCCCTCCCTGCTGTCTCCTGGGTCCACCTTGCTGTCCCCTGAGCCCCAGGCCCTTCGCTGGGGTGTTGCTCCGGCTCCAGCGTAGTGCTGCCGGCTTGGCTTGGCCATCGTTGCCCCTTCTGCTGTCAGCTCGGGCTTGCATTTGCCTCCCAGCTGCACTCACTTATGTTTGTCCAAGGCACAGCTCCTTTTGCTGCTTTCTGCCCGTGTTTCTAATCTCACTAGGCCCTTTTTGTGTTAATTTTCTATGCTTGCTGGAGCCCACAGCACCTCCCAGTATAGCATCATCTGCCAAATTCATTAATGTGTAGTTTACTCCCTCTTTCCAGGCCATTAATGAGGGTATTAAATGAGAGCAGACCTAACCTAGATCCCTGCAGCACCCCATAAACACCTCCCCCTGTTTCTAATTACCCTTTGTTTATGATCCTTCAGCCAGGTTTTCAATCCACGTGGCACAGTTCAAGTCATCAGAATTAATTTTTCCAAGGAAGACGTCGTGAACGGGGGGGGGTGAGGGGTGTGGCAGGGGGTTTGACCGTCCCCACCTGCCGCCTCCCCCCGCGGGTCACAGTGACCCACACTGCTGCTTTCCGGAGAGGGGACAAAACGCCTGGCAAAGGTTCTTCTCTCTGGCTGGCTTGTGCTCCCACTCCGCAGGGAGCAGGGGGACCCCTGCGTCCCTCCCGTGTCCCCCCGGAGGAGGAGGGGGGATCCCCTCGGGTGTCCCGGGGGGATGGTGTCCCCGGAGGGGGTAGTGTCCCTGGATGGGTGATGCCACGGGGGATGGTGTCCCTGGATGGGTGTTGTCCCTGGATGGGTGTTGTCCCGAGGGTGGTGTCCCTGAACGGGTGGTGTCCCCGGGGGGATGATGTCACGGAGGACGGTGTCCGTGGATGGATGGTGTCACGGGAGATAGCGTCTCTGGACGGATGGTGTCGCTGGGGGTGGTGTCCCCGGCTGGATGCTGTCCCGGGGGTCGGTGGCCCCGGCGGGGATGGTGGCCCCGCCGCCCTCCGCGGGCCCGTCCCGTCCCGGGACCCGCCGAGGCAGTGCACCGGGGGTGCCCGCCCAGGGCCGGGCGTGTTCCCGGCTCCGCCGTGCCCGGTCCGGGCCGGTCCCTGCTGCTCCGCCTCACCGCGGCGGCCGCTAGATGGCGCCATTGTGCCTGGGAAGGCGCGGCGGGGCCCGACGGCGCGGCCGGGGCGGGGGGACGGAGCCGCCGCCGCCGCGGAGGGGGTGTCCCGAGCTGTGCCCCCGACGGAGCCCGTGCGGCGGCAGCTCCGGCCGGGCACCCCCTCCCGCTGCCTTCCCGGCCGCGGCGCCTGCTCGCCGCGATCGACCTGCGGGCTCCCGGGGCGGTTTGCCGCAGGACCCGCCGGCACCCGGCCCCTCTTTTCACCTCGGGGCGGGGGTCGGGGCCGGGGCGGGGGGACGGGACAACGGCGTATCTGAAGGTTTGCAGCCGAAAGGCTCCGAGCTGAGCACCGTACGCCCCGCCTGCACCGGTCCGCAACCCGCCAGGGGCAGCACCTCCTCCGTGCCCCCTCTGATTAGAGCCCGGGAACGCGAGTGCCGTGCGCGGAGACCGGAGGTAAGGCACCGGCACACCGACAGTGGAAGTTTTGTTTCGTTTTTAAGAGAAGACGGTACCGTGGTGCTTTCCCCTTTGCCAGGGCTGGAGCGGGGAGGGGGGACACACCCTGCCTGGCGGGGCGGGGTGCGGAGCAGCCGGAGCGGGGCGAAAAGAAACCGCGACTGAACGGGCCTGGGGGGCCCTCAGCGCGGACCCGCGGGTCCCCGCCGCGCCGGTGCCCGCAGGGGCGCGCCGCCGCCCTGTGCGAAGGGGCCGTGCCCGCAGGGGCCCGGCCGCCGCTCCTGGGCACCGGGGCGGGCTCGGCGCCGATCGGCAACAGGCTGCCGGAGTGGCGGAGCCCCCCTCCGCGCCGCTCCGCTCCCGACCGCGCCGCGCCGCGCCGCCGGCCCCGCCCCGCCGGCCGGCCGTGAGGTTCGGCCCGCTCCCATTGGCGGCGGCGCGGCGCGCCGGCCCCGCCCCCGACCGTCTATTGGCCGCGACGCGCCGCCGCCCGCCCCCGCACCGCCCGCCCCCGCGCCGCCCGCCGGCGCTCCGGACTGCGGGCAGTGGCGTGCGGCCGCCGCAGCGAGCGCCGGCGGGAGCGGGCTCGGCTCGGCACCGCTCGGCTCAGCACCCCGCTCCCCCACACGCCATGCCCGGACCATCCGCCGCGCTGCCGGCTCGCAGCGCCTGAGCGGGCGGCGTCGGCGCGGGGGGACCGCGGCTCCGGTGCCCGCACCCCCAACCACCACCCCCCGGCCCGCCCGCCCGCCCGCCGCCGGGGCAGCCCGGCGGGCGCTGCCCGCATGAGGGCGGCGGGCCGCTGAGGCGGGCGGCCGGCGGCCGTCGGGGGCGGTGGCGGCGATGGGGGTTCTCCCGGCGCTGCTGGGGGCCGCCTTGCTGTGGGCCGGCGCCGGGGCCCTCGTTAACCTCAAGTACTCGGTGGAGGAGGAGCAGCGGGCCGGCACGGTGATCGCCAACGTCGCCAAGGACGCCCGGGACGCCGGTTTCGTGCTGGACCCCCGGCAGCCCACCGCCTTCCGCGTGGTCTCCAACTCAGCCCCTCATCTGGTGGACATCAGCCCCGGCTCGGGGTTGCTGGTGACCAAGCAGAAGATCGACCGGGACCTGCTGTGCCGGCAGAGCCCCAAGTGCGTTATCTCGCTGGAGGTGATGTCCAGCTCCATGGAGATCTGCGTGATCAAGCTGGAGATCAAGGACCTCAACGACAACGCGCCTAGCTTCCCCACCGACCAGATTGAGCTGGAGATCTCGGAGACGGCCAGCCCCGGCACCCGGGTGCCGCTGGAGAGTGCCTACGACCCGGACTCGGGCAGCTTTGGTGTGCAGAGCTATGAGATCACTCCCAATGACCTCTTTGGGCTGGAGACCAAGACACGAGGTGATGGGTCCCGCTTTGCCGAGCTGGTGGTGGAGAAGAGCCTGGACCGCGAGACCCAGTCCCACTACAGCTACGTGATCACGGCGCTGGACGGGGGTGACCCGCCCAACTTCGGCACGGTGGAGCTCAGCATCCGCGTCATCGACTCCAATGACAACAACCCGCTCTTCGAGGAGCCGGCCTACACCGTCAGCGTGCCTGAAAACGCCCCGCCGGGTACGCCGGTCATCCGCCTCAACGCCTCTGACCCGGATGAGGGCACCAACGGCCAGGTCCTCTACTCCTTCCACAGCTACGTCTCCGAGCGGGCCCGGGAGCTCTTCCAGATCGACCCCCAGAGTGGCCTCATCACGGTGAGCGGTGCCATCGACTACGAGGAGGGTCACGTCTACGAGTTGGACGTGCAGGCCAAGGACTTGGGGCCTAACTCCATCCCTGCCCATTGCAAAGTGACCATCAGCGTCCAGGATGCCAACGACAACCCACCCCTCATCAACCTGCTGTCCGTCAACAGTGAGTTGGTGGAGGTGAGCGAGAACGCCCCGCCGGGGTACGTCATCGCCCTGGTGAGGGTCTCGGACCGTGACTCCGGGGCCAATGGACGTGTGCAATGCAAGCTCCTGGGCAATGTGCCTTTCCGGCTTCAGGAGTACGAGAGCTTCTCCACCATCCTGGTGGATGGGAGGCTGGACCGGGAGCAGAGGGACCAGTACAACCTCACCATCCAGGCCAAGGACAATGGCGTCCCCTCCCTGCAGGCCACCAAGTCCTTTACCGTCAAGATCACCGATGAGAATGACAACCATCCCCACTTCTCCAAGCCCTATTACCAGGTCATCGTGCAGGAGAACAACACCCCAGGGGCCTACCTCCTCTCAGTCTCGGCCAGGGACCCTGACCTGGGCCTCAACGGCAGCGTCTCCTACCAGATCGTGCCCTCCCAAGTCAGGGACATGCCTGTCTTCACCTATGTCTCCATCAACCCCAACTCTGGAGATATCTATGCTTTGAGGTCCTTCAATCATGAACAGACGAAGGCCTTTGAGTTCAAGGTCTTGGCAAAAGACGGGGGTAATCCCTCTCTGCAGAGCAATGCCACCGTGAGGGTGATCGTCCTGGACGTCAACGACAACACCCCCGTCATCACGGCCCCGCCGCTGGTCAACGGGACCGCAGAGGTGTACATCCCCAGGAACGCAGGGGTCGGCTACTTGGTGACAGTGGTCAAGGCAGATGACTACGACGAGGGTGAAAATGGCAGACTTTCCTATGAAATGGTGGAAGGAGACAGAGGATTTTTTGAGATAGACCAGGTCAATGGAGAGATAAGGACCACCAGAGCCTTTGGGGAGAACGCAAAGACAGCCTACGAGCTGATCGTGGTGGCTCACGACCACGGGAAAACATCTCTCTCGGCTTCTGCCTTGATTTTGATATACCTGTCTCCAGCCCTGGATGCCCAGGAGTCCATAGGATCTGTTAACCTCTCCCTGATTTTCATTATCGCCCTGGGGTCTATCGCAGCCATTCTTTTTGTCACCATGATCTTCGTGGCAGTCAAGTGCAAAAGGGATAACAAGGAAATCAGGACCTACAACTGCAGGTAAAGACATCTTTGTGTTCTGGGCACCTGCTTTGATTTTTGCCGTCACAGTTACTTTTCCATTTGCTGCTGTGTACCTGGGGGAGGCGTGTGTGTGTGTGTGTTGGGGGGGTGCGTGTGGGGGGGTGTGTGTGGATTTGCTCTGGGGACAAAAGTGAGGTTCCCGTCTCCTCTAAGCAAATTTCCTGCAAAGCTTTAAAAAAAAAAAAAAAAAAAAAAAAAAGAATTCGCTCTCTGGGAGGAGAAGAGAAATTCCATGCCGACTAACGGATCGACTTAATTGTGCGGCTTGACAATCTGTTGCAGCATCCCTGATTTTACACGCTCCCTCGCAGGGAGGTGTTGGGTGGGGGGGGCAGGGGGAAGGAAGAGCAGTTTTCTAGGGACATGGATCGTTCCCGTGGGCAGCCCCCCATCCCCAGCGCAGCTCCCAAGGCTGGGGAACGCCCCCCCACCCACCCACCCCCCAAAAGCCCACCACAGCATCCCCGCAGCAGACGGGGCGAGCGGCCGCCCTGGCATCCCTAAGCCCTCGCTCGCCGTTCAAAAGAGCCATTGTGCGCCCGACGCGGCCCCTCGCCGCGGCCGACGGTGGGGGCCAACCGGAGAAAAACAGCGGCAAAATAAATAACCACCCGCCCCGGTTTTGCCGCTCCAGCGCCCAGTTGGGCTGGATGAGCGATGGGGCGAGGGAAGGAATTTTTGTAGGGCTGCGTTATTTGGTTGGGTTTTGGTTTTTTTTTTAACCCTGGTTGAACGCCTATTCCCGGGTCCGAAATGCCGGAGGGGAGGTCATCCCCCCGCGCCCCGAGCCGCTGAAAGGCTGATAGGGGAAAATCCAGTCCCCCTGAATATGTAACAGCCCGGCGATTATTGTCTCTCTTTTACTATTCTCTGTGTTACACAAGTTAGGAGACAAATGCTAACCACACATGAATATCAATCAGATGCCATAAAAGAGCAGCTGCAATGCCTCATAAATGGTTTAATCCTGTTACTGGTGAAATAGCCATGACTTCTCCATTCCTTCGGCACCGAGTCGTTTCGGAGGGGAGGGATGGAAATTAATTTTGCTCTACCTTGGAAACGCACGCCGGGCAACCTCAACTCCCCCCCCACACCCCCACCCCGGCAATTCTGCGGCGCGGGGGGATGTGCGTGCGGTCTTTAAAGTTTTATTTACGCAGAAATAATGCCGGAGAGTTGGGGTTTTATGCCCCATTTTCACGGCGTAGAGTGGGTTTATAAGCCTTTCCTGCTCGGTGGAGGAAAAATCATCCGCAAATAAAGGTCGGTCTGTGCTGTATTATGGGATGCCTAGCTCCAAGTGAAAGCTCCTACACCAGATTTCTTGCCAGCTCGGCCCATCAGGCGAGAATAGGACCTGAATGGCTAAAAATCACGTCGTGGTGGTGCCCCTAACAGCTTCACACACATGTATAAGCCCTGGGTTTACTGTGACGGCTTAGGGATTAATGAAGTGCGGTTTAATTAAATAATTGGTCAATAGAGGAAGGACAGCAAAATGAATGCCTGCAGGAAATAATTGGGCTCTCGCATTGCCAAACTTAAACATTTAGGTAAACAAAACAATTAAAGCTTCATCAAGCATTGTTAGACGAGTCAGCAGCATATAGACTGTTGGCACCACAGCAGTCCCTGCCTTGCCCTGATTTCTTTGCGCGCTCGGTGGTGGTGGGGGATGCAGGGGCTGTTATCGGTGCGCATCTGGGTGGGCAGGAGAAGTGGGCTGCGGCGGTGGAGGAGCACCAGGTGGGCTCAGAGGCGGCTGTGGCCGTGGGGCACCCTCTGCCCCATGGCTGGGTGCCGGCCTTTAGGCTCTGCCGAGTGCCTGGTTTTAGAGGTTCTTCACGGCAGCTGCTGGAGGGTCTTCGTGAAAATGTGTTAATTTATGAGGCACGTAAGGTTATACGAGAGCTGCTCGACTTGGTGGCGCTTTCATGCTCAGGCAATTAGCTTTCTGGAGCAAGAATATTTGTCCAATATTTGCCTTTCTAGATAAACTGTATTATTTATTCATCCCATTATTTCTGTTGCAGCTATTGGATTTTTTTTCTCCTTTTTTCTTTTTTTTTTTTTTTAATGCTGTTACCGTAACAAGAAGAGGAGCCAAGTCCCGACTTTCAAACGTGTATTTTTGCCTGTGGGGAGCATCTGATATGCTTCCCTGGGAAATACCAAGCAGCCCAACGCCGGGCACGCACAGATTCATCTGTGGGGCATCGGCTGGGGCTGTGTTGCTCCCCGTGGAAAGAGGAGCCACAGTCACCCTGAGCCCAGCACACCCAGTTAATGCAAGGTGCTCTCACACTTGACGTTATTTGCTCGGGTGTTGTTTTACGATAACTTCTTTTTTTTCCAGCGGTGTTTTGCGGAAGGCATTCGAGGCACTTCGTCAGTTGATTCTTTTGGCAGGTGGGAAGCAAAGAGGGAAAGAAAGGCAGAGAAAAAACCAGCTTGCAGTAAAAAAAAAAAAAGAAAAAAGGTCAAAAAGGATCATTTCTCTTTGCAAAACACAGTTGTTGTTCTCCGGTTTCTAGAAGGTGAAAGCATTTCCCAGCAGAAAGGGGTGTGCGTGTCAGGGGGCGAGGGAAGGATAGGATGCGGTTGTGGAAAAAGATTTCAAGTTATCAGATATTATCGGGAGATAGTCAAAACACCAGCAATTTGGATAAGACATTAATAAACAAACAGCCTTTGGAGTGTGAGAGAATAGAGCTTGCCAGCTAGGACTGCTTCTGGGTCTGCTTTATTTACTGCTATGGAAAATGAACTGGGGAAAAAAAAAAAATCCGCTATTCATTTTGAATTTTCATTACGGAGACCAAATTAAATCACTTTTAAAATCCTTATTACGCATGGAAATGAATGCAGGTACCCTTTTCAGTTCATGGATTTTAACATCTCCATTTTTCTCTTCTGCAGGCTGGACTTTACTCCTAGTAACTAAATATCAGCAATTATAAACGCTAGAGAAAAACAGAGGCATTCTCCCTTCCCATTATTTTTCATAGTTGACCTGAAAGCATGACACGTGAAAATAAGCTAAAGACCGTGTCGTGCCACCAGACCCAGAACATGACGTAATGTGCATGACTAAGAAGCCTACATGGAGATGGGGTGCAAGCCCTCCAGGTTTCCACACGTGTATTTAGCGGGGCAGGTTCGGGATGCTCTCAGCTACTCATTTTCCTTCTGTCCCCCAGGATCGCAGAATACTCCTACGGGCACCAAAAGAAATCGAGCAAGAAAAAGAAGATCAGCAAGAATGATATCCGCCTGGTACCGCGGGACGTGGAGGAGACGGATAAAATGAATGTTGTGAGCTGCTCCTCTCTCACTTCATCCCTCAACTACTTCGACTACCACCAGCAGACCCTGCCTCTGGGCTGCCGCCGCTCCGAAAGCACCTTCCTCAACGTGGAGAGCCAGAACAACAGGAACGCCGGCTCCAACCACATTTACCATCACACCTTCACGGGGCAGAGCCCCCAGCAGCCCGACCTCATCATCAACGGGATGCCGCTGCCGGAGGTGAGCAGCCCCACGGGCATCGGTAACGGCTCTGCACATGGACCGCGCGCGGGTCTGGTGGTGGAAGCGCCACCGAAAGGTGTCAAGCAAACAGGCGGTGGTGTTTGCCGTGTGTTGGACACCCCAGGGGCGAGGGAGCCATGGAGGACGGGCTGTGGAGAAAGCGGCAGGCACCCAGCTGGTGGGTTGTTGACCACTGGTGGTCGTGGGTGGATGTTTCACCCCCCAGGCACTGCCTGGGCAGGGATGCTGGCACTGCTGGACCGGGCCTCCATGCTGCTGGGAGGATGGACGTGGCTGTTTAGCAAGTGGGTTTGGAGTGTGGTGATGCTCGAGGTCAGAGACCCAGAGAGTCGTGGGTGGATGTCTCACCTCCAGGCACTGCTGAGACCCCCAGAAGTGCCCGGGCAGGGATGCTGGCACTGCTGGACCAGGCCTCCATGGTGCTGAGAGGATGGACGTGGTTATTTAGCAAGTGGGTTTGGAGTGTGGTGGTGCTTGAGGGAAGAGACACCCTCGCAGGAGGTTTTTAAAAGGCTGTTGGAAGTGGTGTTGGTGGCTGTTGCTGTGGAAGCAGTGGGTTGTGCTGGGGATGCCAGCAGCGCAGGGTGCCCCGGTGTCACCACCAGCATGATGCTGTCCTCTTGCCTCATCGGCCAGGATGGGAGGGATGCATGGGACTGGCCGAAGGCAGGGAAAGGGGCCGCTCTGTTCCACGCCATCCTCATCAGGTTCTTTTAATTCATCGGCTTTCCTGCACATCACAGACATCATTTAATGTTGCTTGTTTGTCTCTCTTTGAATTATTGTTTGGTATTAAGCAAAACAATCAAAGGTTTGTCATGTTTCCTGCTTTGAACAGGATAACAAAGCTGAAGAAGCAGCTGAAATATTTATGGCTCGCTCAGTTTTGCGTTCAGTGTGCTGGTGTAAATGCAAAATGATGCTGCTGAAGACAGTGGAAGCTGCTTCAGATTTATACTTGCTCTATGGCGAGCAGAGAGAGCCCGGCCCCCTGCCAGCGTCTGCGGGGCTGCTGGGGAGGGCTGGTGCCGGCAGGACTGATCCTGCAGCCTTTGTGTTGGCAGAACTCTGGTATTTAACCTCCGCCAAGGCTACAGAACCAGCTCCCGAGAGGTCACCTACCAGTGTCAGCCCAGCGTCGGGGTGCTCCCAGCCCACGCGCCGGTGGCTCGAAGTGGAGGCACAGCTTTTAATGACCAGAGAGTTGGGAGGGGGTTTTGTTGAGATCTCTGTGACAGCTTGTGGGCCACCTTCTGCCCAGCTGGCCTTTCGAGCCTGGTGGGTGCGGGCCCCTCGCTGTACGGCGTTGCCTTTCCTGGGTGACCGATGGAGATGCTGCCAGGAGGCAGCTTCTGCACGGGGGCACCAGCATAGCCCAGTGCAGCCGCCTGTGTGCCTTTGGGAGGGAATAGTGGGGGCAACTCAGCCCTGGTCCCGAGAATTCACGCTCGATTTAACTTCTGATGTCGGTATAAAAGCTGTAATAGAGTTTTTTAGCAATAACTGAATGGGAATGACCTGGATATAAGCACTCGTATATTCTACTTGCGTGTTTCCAGCCATAGAGCTGGGCGGGCTCCCAGATGCCCTGATGGGGGGAGAGAGGGACTTTGCATCCGAGTTTGGATGGGAGCAGTTTGGGATAAGCCTGTCTCTGGTCAAATAAGGCAGAAGAGCTGCTACTGAAGCCTGTGCTTGGGCAGGCCAGGGTAGGAAACGCCACCCATCACGTTCTGAGGGATCCCCATTGATGTGCCTGTGCTCTTCTCTGAGTACCAGCTGGGTGCTCACGGTGCCCAGCTGCCTAGGGGGGGCACATCCCAAGGTTGTGGGTGACCAAAGCTGTTGGGATGCTGCTGGCAGCGGTCCCTGAGGAATTCCTGCCTTCCTGGAGCGGTGTCCTTTGGAGGGGGGTCTGGAGTGCATCTCTGGCTGGTGCCTTGCTACGGGCAGGGAGCAGCGGAGCACGCTGTCAGCCTGTGATCCGCAGCCACAGACAAAATTAAGTCGCTTGTTGCTTCTCCCTGTGCCTCCTTGTTGCTTCACCCCATTCCTTCTCCCCTCGCCCCATTTTCCCATCACTCCTGTGGCTGGGATGCACTGGTACCTTGCCTGGAGAAAAAAGCTTTGTCTCTTGTGGGGACAGCATGTCCTATCAGGGGTCTGCTCGCTCCCCAGGGATGCTTTTGGACAAAAGGGCAGGGGCAGGACACAGGGAAGAGAAATCCCAACTGGAAGCTGCTTGGAAGTTTGGTTTAGGGTGGGAACTTCTCTGTTTTTTGGCAGAAAGCCCCTGTGTTATGCTTCCAGCTGTTGCAAGAGAAGTTATCCCACTTGTGGTGTGGGTTCTACGGGCTCCTAAAAATCCAGGTGACCCCTGAGGGTGAGGAGGCTCAGCGGGGACCAGCGTGACAGCCCTGACAGCCCTGTCCTGGCATGCAGGGTGAGACGGGAACTCCATAAAAGATGCTTTCATGAAGGAGCATTGCAGCCTGGTACCCACCATCGCCCATCGCTGCCTTAGCAGATGTTACGCTGTGATGATATCCGTATGCAGTGTGCTACTGGTACATCTCCAGGTGAAGGTGATTTAATAAATTAAATTCCTGCCCAAGCCTGGAGTTTCCAGAGCCAAACCGTTCCCTGCAGTGCATCCAGCGGGACTTTGTCTGGGCTGGTTTGAATCGCCTCCAGTGGCAAGGCCGCCGGCGTTTCGCCTCCGGCAGCCTTTACGAGGTGTCAGCACTGGGGAGATATCACTGCTGCTCCACCTGGGAGTGACTTTTCCTGATGGGAAGGCAAAGCATCGGTTGATAAAAGATAAAATAGGGAGGTAAACGTGTCGCTGGCGGTGTCGCTTAGCATATGATGGTTCTGGCTGGGAGTAAGTGATTGCCTCTGCAGAGGCGGGCTGTCCTAGCAGCAATGGCTTTGTAGTGCAGCCGGTCCTTAATGTGAGGCTTGTTTACTTTAACAGTCAGGAACCTTGAAATA